>NC_143055.1:95867348-96170378 GCF_052426305.1 Pelodiscus sinensis
GATTGCCTTGTCTCTCCCTGCCAGCCCTTCCCACCCTGCACTGCTACAGTATGTGGGACAAAATGCTTTAAGCACCCTACATGCAGCTGTGAGGGAACGTGTAACCTTTTGAGGATTTAAAAATCTCTAATCAGTTAATACATGAAGACTCATAACAGTTCAAATATTTGTCTTATGGCTTGCAGTGATTCCCTGAATTGTACAGTATTCCCACAATTCACAGTGAACCCCCATCTATCAGGATTAGCTTCCCCTGCTGCAACCATACACGGATGGGGAGCAAAAACTGATGGCTCGTGTGTCACAACTGAGAGCCGATTTTGACCGCAGCAGCTTGTGACGCTACACCCTTCTCCCTTCCCATGTACAAGTTTTTGCTTGGCACATTCTAAAAGAGATTAATAATGGGAAAGGGGGGTTGAAGAAAGGACATGGAGTCTCATAACATTTCACACATTTGTGTTGTCTGCTGCCTGTGAATCATTGTGTTTGTGTGTGTGATGTAGTTCTTATCATTCCTTATGTGCTGCAGCAGCATCTGCTTCGTGACAGACAATGAGCATTATGTGCTATTTCAAAAACTAGTAACAATCAAGTTATCTTAAAAAAAAAATCAAAGTTCACTTTGAACCTCAGGTCCAGGACTGTCAGATGTTGCTGGACTAGAGAGCCCAAGCACAGAGGTTGCTGGTGGCTGGGAGCACAGATGGTAAAGCAGGGACCTTACCTTAGGGTCAGTTCTAAACCCAAATCCCTGAACCCAAATGTAGCAAATTATTAGAGCTAAAGAGGATGAAATACAATCAGGAGTAATGTAAAGTATTCCACTGAGGAAGGAAGAATCAGTTTCACACATGAAGACAATGATAGAGGTGGGTTTAAAAAAAACCATAAAAAGGTTATTGTTATAAGACGTACATGCAGGAACATTTAATTTTTTATTTCAACAATTTTGGAACAGCAAACAGCTGCACATAAGATAAAAAGTCTTAGACGGGTAGCCATATTAGTCTGTACAGGAATTTGGCACCTTTTTCACCCAAAGATGAAAAGGGCAGGCCCACTCCCATAGTTTGTGAATATTTTGTAGGCTCCAGGCCAGCGGTGGAGTGTCAGGGGGAGAGGTGGTGGAGATTCAGGGTCTATTTGGGACATAGAATAGGGTATGGAGTGCCAGCATGGTCTCTCCAAAGCTGTGGAGGGAAGAGATTAAACTTGGGGCCAGGATCCAGGCAATCCAGGGGCTGCATCTATCCCCTGTGCACGAGGTTCATCACCTTAACCTAAAAGATGGGCACATGTGCCCCGCATTCCAAATGGAATGACTGAAGAAGACCTGAGTGATGAGAATAAACAGAACATATGCACCAAGCGTGCATAGTCCTATTTAATTGAAATTTACATTTTACATTGATTTTGTGAAAAGTTTTCTGCAAAGACAACTTCTGATTAAATGAGACAGAGAAGTGTAATGTTGCTCTATACTTCAATACAGACTAATATGGCTACCCATCTGAGGCTTTTTAAACTATAAGTATGTGCAGATGTTTGCTGTTCCAAAACTATTGAACTGAAAAATAAAACAGTCCAGACATATGTTGGGAAACTAACACAGTGGGGCACAGGCTATCCAATAAGTTTCTGGCCTGCATTGGAGGCAACTTTCTGTTTCAGAAGGTTGAAAAAGCTACCAGAGGAGAAGCTGTTCTGGATTTGATTTTAACAAATAGGGAGGAACTAGTTGAGAACTTGAAAGTGGAAGACAGTATGGGGGACAGTGATCATGAAATAATAGAGTTCATGATCTTAAGGAAAGGTAGAAGGGAGACCAGCACAATTGAGGTAATGGATTTCAGGAAGGCAGATTTTGATAAGCTCAGAGAACTTGTAGGTAAGGTCCCATGGGAAGCAAGACTGAAGGGAAAAACAACTGAGGAGAGTTGGAAGTATTTCAAAGGGACGTTGTTAAGGGCCCAAAAGCAAACAATTCCGCTGTGTAGGAAAGATAGAAAATATGGCAAAAGACCAGCTTGGCTTAACAAGGAGATCTTGCATGATCTCAAAATAAAAAAGGAGTCCTATAAAAAATGGAAACTAGGACAACTAACAAAGGATGAATATAGGCAAGCAACACGGGAATGCAGGGGCAAGATTAGAAAGGCAAAGGCACAAAATGAGATCAAACTAGCTACAGGCATAAAGGGAAACAAGAAGACCTTTTATAAATACATTAAAAGCAAGAGGAAGACCAAGGACAGGGTAGGCCCACTGCTCAGTGAGGAGGGAGAAGCAGTAACAGGAAACTTGGAAATGGCGGAGATGCTCAATGACTTCTTTGTTTCGATCTTCACTGAGAAGTCTGGAGGTGTGCCTAACGTAGTGAATACAAGCAGAGAGAGGGTATGTTTAGAAGATAGGATACACAAAGAACAAGTTAAAAATCACTTAGGAAAGTTAGATGTCAGCAAGTCACCAGGTCCTGATGAAATGCATCCCAGGATAATCAAGGAGCTGATAGAGGAGGTATCTGAGCCTTTAGCTATGATCTTTGAAAAATCATGGAAGACGGGAGATTCCAGAAGACTGGAAAAGGGCAAATATTGTGCCCATCTATAAAAAGGGGAATAAGAACAACCCAGGAAACTACAGACCGGTCAGTTTAACATCTGTCCCGGGGAAGATAATGGAGCAGGTAATTAAGGAAATCATATGCAAACACTTGGAAGGTAATAAAGTGATAGGGAATAGCCAGCATGGGTTTGTGAAGAACAAGTCATGCCAAACTAATCTGATAGCTTTCTTTGATAGGATAACGAGCCTTGTGGATAAGGGAGAAGCGGTGGATGTCATATACCTAGACTTTAGTAAGGCATTTGATACGGTCTCGCATGATATTCTTATTGATAAACTAGGCAAATATAACTTAGATAGGGCCACGATAAGGTGGGTGCATAATTGGCTGGATAACCGTAGTCAGAGAGTTGTTGTTAACGGTGCTAAATCCTGCTGGAAAGGGATAACAAGTGGAGTTCTGCAAAGGTCTGTTTTGGGACCCGTACTGTTCAATATCTTCAACAATGATGTAGATATTGGGATAGAGAGTACGCTTATTAAGTTAGCAGATGATACGAAACTGGGTGGGGTTGCAATTTCTTCGGAGGATAAAGGACATAATTCAAAGTGACCTTAGCAAGTTAGAGAAATGGTCAGAGGTAAACAGGATGAAGTTTAATAAAGAGAAATGCAAAGTGCTCCACTTAGGAAGGAACAATCAGTTCCATACGTACAAGATGGGAAGCGACTGTCTAGGAAGGAGCATGGCGGAAAGGGATCTAGGGGTCATAGTGGACCACAAGTTGAATATGAGTCAACAGTGTGATGCTGTTGCAAAAAAAGCAAATATGATTCTAGGTTGTATCAACAGGTGTGTTGTAAGCAAAACTCGTGAAGTCATTCTGCTGCTCTACTCTCCACTAGTTAGGCCTCAGCTGGAGTACTGTGTCCAGTTCTGGGCGCCACATTTTAAGAAAGATGTGGAGAAATTGGAAAGGGTACAGAGAAGAGCGACAAGAATGATTAAAGGTCTAGAGAACATGACCTATGAAGCCAGGCTTCATGAACTGGGCTTGTTTAGTTTGGAAAAAAGAAGATCAAGGGGGGACATGATAGCGGTTTTCAAATATCTAAAAGGGTGTCACAAGGAGGAAGGAGAAAATTTGTTCCTCTTGGTTTCTGAGGACAGGGCAAGGAGTAATGGGCTTAAAGTGCAGCAAGGGAGGTTTAGATTGGACATTAGGAAAAAATTCCTAACTGTCAGGGTGGTCAAATAGTGGAATAAATTGCCAAGGGAGGTGGTGGAATCTCCCTCTCTGGAGATATTTAAGAACAGGTTAGATAGACATTTGTCAGGGATGGTGTAGACGGAGCTTGGTCCTGCCTTGAGGGCGGGGGGCTGGACTCGATGACCTCTCGAGGTCCCTTCCAGTCCTATTATTCTATGATTCTTTGTACGACTTATAACAATAACATTTTTATGTCCAAAAGACTCCCATCTCTATCATAGTGTCCATGTGTGAAACTGATAGTACATAATATTCATTGTCTATGTCAAGATGCAGATGCTGCAGCAGCACATTAGGAATTATAAGAACTACATCATACACACACTGGCACGTACATTTTATGAAACTAAGGCTAAGTCTAGACTACACGGAAGATTTGAAAGGGGATGCATATCTTCTTCCAATCTCACTTTCAAAAGCAGAGCTCTTGAAAGTGAAAGTAGTTGGGATGCAGCTTTTTCGGCAACCCCTCCCCTTTTTTGAAAAGCCACTCTTCCTCAAAAAATGAGGTTTACACGGCTTTTCAAAAAGGGCGGGTGGGGTGCTGAAAAAGCTGCGTCCCGACTGCTTTCACTTTAGAAAGCTCTGCTGAGATCAGAAGATATGCACATTTCCACGGAATTTGCATATCCTCTTTCGAATCTTCTGGGTAGTCTAGACAAGCCCTAAATGTTATATGTCCAAAATTCACATTTGCAAGTGCAGCAGTATCCTGAGTTCTTGTACTGTAGTTGTGCCCTTAGAGGGGCTATGTACACTGAATGGAATGAGAAGTGACTGTCTAGGGAGAGTACCATAGAAAGGGATCTAGGGGTCATAGTGGACCACAAGATAAATATGAGTCAACACCGTGGCACTGTTGCAAAAAAGCGCACGCATTCCAGAATCATGTATTAACAAGAGTGTGGTGAGCAAGACACAAGAAGTCATTCTTCCACTCTACTCTGTGCTGATTAGGCCTCAGTTGGAGTGTTGCGTCTACTTCTGGGTACCACATTTCAAGAAAGTTGTGGAGAAACTGGGAGAAGGTCCAGAAAAGAACAACAAGAATGATTACAGGTCCAGAGAACATGAGCTATCAGGGAAGACTGAAAAAATTGGCCTTGTTTCATTTGGAAAGGAGAAGATTGAGAAGGGATATGATAGAGGCTTTCAAGTATCTAAAAGGGTGTCACAAGGAAGAGAGAGAAAAATTGTTCTCCTTGGCCTCTGATGATAGGACAAGAAGCAATGGGCTTAAACTGCAGCAAGGGAGGTTTAGGTTGGACATTAGGAAAAGCTTCCTGCCTGTCAGGGTGGTTAAACACTGGAATAAATTGACTAGGGAGGTTGTGGAGTCTCCATCACTGAAAATATTTAAGAGGAAGTTGGACACACAACTATCAGGGATGGTCTAGACACTGCTTGGTCGTGCCATGAAGGCAGGGGACTGGACTCGATCACCTCTCAAGGTCCCTTTTAGTTCTGGTATTCTATGATTCAATGAGATGTCTGGATAGTTGTAGACCCCCATCACCACCAGATCCTGCCCTTTGGATGATTTTGTTAATTGTTTAATAAAAGCCTCGTCCACCTCTTCTGCCTGGATAGGTGACCTGTAGTAGACCCTTAGCATGACATCACCCTTGTTTTTTACCTCTTTTAACCTAACCCATGGACTCTTAACAAGTCTGTCTCCTACGTCCATCTCCACCTCAGTCCAAGTGCATACATTTTAATTCATAAGACAACAACTCCTCTGTTTTCCTGCTTATCCTTCCTGAGCAAGCTGTACCCTTCTATACTGATATTTCAATTTTGTGTATTATCCCACCAAGTCTCTGTGATATCAACTATGTCATAGTTGTGTTTATTTATCGTCACTTCAAATTCTTCTTGCTTATTACCCATACTTCTTGCATTTGTATATAGGCATCTAAGATACTGATTTGATTTTGCCTTCCAGTTCTGCCTTGTCCTTCCTTTTTCTCTATTATAGCCCACATTCCTTCCCATTTCCGACCTATCTCCCAGGTCTCCATGTTCATCACTTACTTTTGGGCTTTGGTCATCTGCCCCTGTCTAACCTAGTTTAAAGCCCTCCTCACTAGGCTAGCCAGTCTGCATCCAAATATGATCTTCCCCTTCCTCAAAAGGTGAACCCCATCCATGCTTAGCAGTCCTTCTTGAAATAGCATCCGGTGGTTGAGGAAGCCAAAGGCCTCCTGGCAACACCATCTTCACAGCCATGCATTTACCTTTAGGATGCACCTGTCTCTGCCTGGGCCCCTACCTTTGACAGGAAGGACTGAAGAGAATAACACCTGCACTCCAAACGCCTTCACCCGTACTCCCAGAGCTGCTCTTGATCTGCTCAAGGTCACACCTTGCAGTATCATTTATTCCCACATGGATGAGTAGCATGAGGTAGTACTCAGAGGACCGGTTAATCCTCGACAATGCCTCCGTGATGTCTCGGATATGGGCCCCTGGCAGGAGCACCTCCCAAGATGACACGTCAGGGTGACAGATGGGAACTTCCGTCCCCCTCAAAAGAGAATCTCCGGCCACCACTACCCTACATTTCCTCCTAACAGTGGTGGCAACAGACCTCCCAGCTTTAGGGGTACAAGGCCTCACCTCTTGTACTGTAGGGAGTGATTCCTTATCCTCTGTTTACAGAACAGTGTAACCGTTCCCCAGTACGACGGTGGGAGGATTGGGAGCAGGGTTGGAGCACTGCCTGGTGCCAGAAGAGACCAGCTGCCAGTGTCCCCCCGAGCCATCTCTTCCTCCACCAGTGGTGTGTCAGTTGTCTTTTGTATGGGGTACCTTCCTCAGCCGTCCAGGAATTCCTCATGGATTTGGATGCTCCTCAGCCTAGCTACTTCCTCCTGTAGGTCTCCCACTTGCTTCCTGAGAAATTCCACCAGCAGGCGCTTTTCACATTGGATGGTACCCCCTCTCCTGCCACCTCTGCCTGGATTTCAGTAAGTGGGAATTGCAAACCACAGTCCCTACAAAACCACACCAGGATCTGGGTTGAGACATCCAGTGTCAGGTGCTCTGTCTGGCTACAGAAGCAGGTGGAGACAGAAGCAGTGCTGGCACAGATGTTGCAGGTCTTCCTAACCATATTAGGACTTCCTTGTCTGCAGCCTCCTGTCCGCTTCACTCCCCTGGTCGCTCTGCCTCTGTCTTTTTAAAGTCTGCTCCCCTAGGTCAGGCCAACACCTTCGTTAGCCACATGTGGGTACACTCACATCTTGAGCGCTGCATGCAGATGTGGTCGTCTCATCTCAAAAAATATATGCTAGGTACATCAGATAGACGTTTATAACTAAATTGGGACAAACCAGCAAATAGCCTTATGTTGTCATGGTAATGGGAGGAGTTCAATTATCAGACATCTGGTGGGGAAGTAACACAGCAGGACACAGATTATCCAAAATGTTCCTGGAATGCATTGGAGACAATATTCTATTTCAGAAAGTAGAGAAAGCTCCTGGGGTGGAAGCTGCTTTAGATGTGGTTTTGACAAATGGGTTGAGATCGCAAAAGTGGAAGGCACGTGAGTTAAAGTGATCATGAAATGATAGCATTCATGATTCTAAGGAATGGGAGGAGGGAAAACACCAAAATAAAGACAATGGATTTAAAGAGAACAGACTTTGGCAACCTTGTGCAGGTGGTAGGCAAGGTCCCATAGGAAGCAAGTCTGAGGGGAAAAACAATTGAAGACAGCTGGCAGTTTTTCCCACTGGGTAGAAAAGACTGGATGTATGGCAAGAGACAACCTTAGCTGTCCTCAGTGACTTAAAAACCAAGAAGGAATCCAACAAAAGATGTAAACTAGGTCAAATGATGGATACAAAGGATGAATATAAATAAACTACACAAATATGAAGGCACAAAATTAGAAAGACCATGCACAAAACATGCTCAATCTATTTAGTGACATCAAGGGTAACAAGAACACATTCTGTAGCACAGAGCAAAGGACAGGGTAGGCCCATTCACCGAAGATGGAAACAATAACAGCAAATGTGACAATGAAATGCTTAATGAATTTTTTGTTTTGGTTTCACCAATAAGGTTGGTGGTGTTTGGACGATTAACATAGCAAATGCCAGTGAAAATGAGGTAGGATTAGAGGCAAAAATAGGAAAAGAACAAGTTAAGAATTACGGTACTGAGATAAATTAGATGTCTTCAAGTTATCATGGTTGGATGAAATGTGTCCTAGAATACTCAGAGAAATGGCCAAGACGGTATCTGAGCCATTAGCTATTCTCTTTGAAAAACCATGGAAGATGATAGAGTTTCCAGAAGACTGGAAAAAGGCAATTGCATGGCCATGCTATAAAAAGGGAAATAAGGACGTTCATTTGTGTACCTGAAAAGACCATAGAGCAAATAAATAAGCAGTCGTATCCAACTGACCTGAGAGCTTTGACAAGGTAACACACCTTGTGAATGGGGAGGAGGGGGAAGTGGCTGACATGGTCTATCTTGGCTTTAGTAAAGTTTGTGAAACTAATTTAACCTAGGTGGAGCTACAATAAGGTGGTTGCCAAACTGTTTGGAAAATAGTGCCCAGCGTATAGTTATCAGGAGTTTACAGTAATGCTGGAAGGGCATAATGAGTGGTGTCTTGCAGAGATCAGTTCTAGGTAATTTTTGTTCAAAATCTTTATCACTACTTTAGATAACGGCTTTGAGGCAGGGTTGAGACATGGGGAGGGGTACTTGGTAACAAACCCCCAAAATGTGTGGGCAGAAGCAGACTGATGCAGCGAGGGGACTGAAGAGAGCAGGGGCTGTCTTGCTGCACTTCCCCGGATCCTACTGGTATGTGAGTGGGATGAGGCTGTGCAAGGGCAGAGCAGGAGAGGGGTGGAACAGGTGCGGGGGTTATCCCAGCCCTTTCCCGGCACTCCAGGTTCCCCCTCACCAGTCACCTCTGCTTGGAGAGTGCTCTTATAAAGGCTGAGAATGAGAACACATTGGGAGGGATTGGTAAGTTCTTTGGACCACAAGCTAAATACCAGTCAACAGTGTAAAACTCCTGCAAAAAAAGCCAACTTCAGTGTTGTAAGCAGGACTCAAGTAGTAAGTTGTGTGCCTTACTCCATGCTGATTAATCCTCATCTGGAGCACTGGGAGAGAAGCCTGAAACATGACAACAATCATTGGGCCTATAGAAATTTGCTAGAACGGGTATTAGTGTTTTACAGTAGCAGTTTCTTACACTGTAGACTATGTAACTGCTCCCTGTAGGACTGTGCTACTTCCAGTAGCAGTTTCTTATAGGAGCAGTTCATTACTCCTGCAAATCAGAAACTGCCACTTGTAGCACATTCCTACAGGGAGCGGTTCTATACACAGTAGGCTGTGTCTAGACTGGCAAGTTTTTCCGCAAAAGCAATTGCGGAAAAACTTGCCAGCTGTCTACACTGGCCGCTTGAATTTCCGCATGAACACTGACTTCCTACTGTCTGAAATCAGTGCTTCTTGCGGAAATACTATGCTGCTCCCGTTCGGGCAAAAGTCCTTTTGCGCAAAACTTTTGTGCAAAAGGGCCAGTGTAGACAGCTCAGATTTGTTTTGCACAAAAAAGCCCCCATTGCGAAAATGGCGATCGGGGCTTTTTTGCAGAAAAGCGTCCTGCCAATCTAGATGCTCTTTTTCGCAAATGCTTTTAACGGAAAACTTTTCTGTTAAAAGCATTTGCGGAAAATCATGCCAGTCTAGACGTAGCCAGTACTGTATGGAACTGCTCCCTGTAGGATTGTGCTACTTCTGGTAACAGTTTCCTACAGGAGCATTTCCTCGTGATCGTACAAATAAGAAAGTGCACATTCCTACAAGGTAGCAGGCCTGACCTCAGATCTGCAATACTCCCGCCAGGTGCTGTACACTCAGTTGAGACCCAAACATCAGGGGTGACAGAGACGAGCCTTTCCCCAGTGGCCCCCTGTGTTGCTTGGAGTGAAGGGAGACCGCTTCTCCGCACCCATGTCTCACTCTGCCCTGCACTTCTCATCGGACTGCGCTTTCTCTTGGAGGGAGAAGGCAGAAACATGTGGGATAGACTCTGGCACCAGCAGTGAAATACTCAGGGGCTTGTGCATATTTCACTTCTTAAGAACAAACACTAGCTCTTAAGAACAAACACTAGCACTTTTCATCCATAGCTCTCCTACCTCTGTGCAAGGAGGTTCAGTATTGTTCAGTATTAAAGCATTCCTTCTTTACTGAGGAAATGGAGTGACTTGCCTAAAATCACCCAGAAAACTTGCAGACAGAGCCAAGAACAGAACCCAAGTGTTCTGAGACTCCAACTCATGTTATGTTTACCAGGCTCCAGTGTCTGTCCCAGAACTGAACTAAGGTAAGATGGAAACTGAACATATACTTCTGAGCTTATTTCCCCCTTACAGCTGCCATTCCAAAAGCAAGCACATGTTCAAATATTAACAAATGGCTTATTACTAGAAGGAAAGAATTAAATTTTTGATTGACACAACAGAAGCCAATGTTTACAGGAAAGCTAATTTAATTTTACTAATTGCTTCATGTGAAATTATTTTTTAAAAGTGTGTGTGTGGGGAGGGGGAGGTCACTGAAGGTTTCTTTACAGGTCACATGAACTTCCTAAAAACATTTTTCAGATCCAGCTCAAGGAACTCTAATCCTTTTCCAAACCATAGGTCGTGTCCTAGTATTCAGAAAAAGTAGAAGTTAAAACCCTGAAATTTAGTCTTTTCAATTCAGATTTTATTAGTTAATAATGTAATTTAAAGCCCTATCTACATTACAATTTTGAATTGTTTATAACACATGGGTAACACAAACCTGTAGGGGAACACTTTAACCTCCCTGGATTTATAAAGTAGCCATCCTTCTACAAAAAAACCCTTTTAAATCCAATTACAAAGGGAGACAGCTGAACTGGAGTTCGTTTTCAAATTCAATAAAATCAATTTAGGATTGAAGAAGGATCTTAATTGGTTAACATGTTCAAAGGCACTTTCCCCTTTTGTCACATCAGATGCTGCAAATGAGACATCCACCTGGATTGGCTAGCCTCATTGACACTGGTCCTGTACTTGCCAAGTAGCTTCTCTTGTTGTTCTTATATATACCCTTGCCTCCATAATTTCCACTCCAATTAATCTAATGAAGTGGGTTTTAACCATGAAAGCTTATGCCCTAATAAATGTGTTACTTTCTAAAGTTCTACTGGACTCGTTTTTGTAGATACAGACTAACATGGCTGCCCCTCAGACTTATTTCTGGTATGGTTGTAAACATTATGCAGGTCTACATTCTACATGATTAAAGCTTTTTGTTTAGTTGCCACAGAAGCCATTTCACCTTTTCCAGAGGCTGTGGCTAGTTCATAGTTATTTTTTGATCAAGGCTCTGTTAACATTTAAGGTGTCTAACTTGCTAAATTGAAGCCCTGGGGGAGGAGGAGAGTCCTAGGCTTTGAACTGAACAGTTGAGCATGTGCTAAAGTTAACATGTTAATATCACAACTTCAAATTCCAGTCAAGACAAATGCTTGAGGACTTAATTAGGGGGGAAAGGGTGTTTTAAACATGTTAGCTAATGGTTGAAATTCCAGGGCAGACAAGGCAAGTTGTAGTTTAACATGTTATCTGGCTAAGTTTCAGTAATTTTCTAAAATTCACTGAGCATATCAATATAGTAGTGGATAAAGGAAAACCAGTTAATAATTTGAGAATTCCAAGAGACCTTTGACACGGTCCTGCACAAGAGGATTCTAAAGAAGTTAAGTAAGCAAGAAACAAATTATCATATAAAAAAAACTGTCTTGAACACAGAAAGCATGGAATTATAATGGACAGTTTTAATTATGCTGAAAAAGTTTAACAGTGGAGTGCCTCGAGGATTTATACTACACCACAGATGTTTCATATATTTATTAAATTATCTGAAAAGAAGGTGGAATAATGAGTTAGCAAGTTTACAGATGACAAAGTTATTTAGATTAGTCTGAACCACAGAGGAGTGAAGAACCTCAGCGAGCTAAAAGAGCACCATAGTGAAATTTAGTGTCAGCAAATGAAGACTAGTGCACGTTGGCGAAAAATAGAACACTGTTGGGTAGTTTCCTTTATCAACTCAAAAAAGAACCCAGGTATCACAGTAAACAGTTCAGTGAAAACCTATGCTGGGTGCGTAGCTACCGTCAATAAACAACAAGGTGTTAGAATGTATTCAGAATGGGATGGGAAAATTCTTGAAACATTTCTAAAACTGTGGAATTGATCTGTGTTCTGAAGGTATAGATGTTACACTGTTGGAATTTGTATGTAAGATTTTAGTGTGAAACTTACGAACTTAAGACTGTCTCAGAGAAAATGTTAGCTAGTGAACAGAAGATTCCAAGTGAATTAAAAGACAAAGGACTATTTTGGATATGTCTTTCTTAGCTACATAACTAACACTTTTTAGCTGAAACCGTTTCAGGAATCTCAGACTAGAATTTTGTGGTCTCTCTGAAGTAAGCTTCTAAGTAAGACTTGTGCTTTTGCTCCTAAAAGTAAAAGCCTGTTATCTGCTGCATGCAACTACATGGATTTTGTCATAAATCCATTCATATATATAGTGAAGGATATATGCATATATGCTCTTCTTTTGGAAGAAATAAGAGAAAATTAAGAAAATGTGTAGTAGCACACACACAAAAACACCCCTTACAGTTCTGTTCAGCTTCAGGATAGGAGGTGAAAGGATAAGCTTACATTGTGCCTTTTTTAGCGGTCATAAAAATTTCACTCAAGTATACCAATCTTAATGGTGGAGACTTCTTAAACAAGTTCAGACCTATGACTTGATTTTAGACTAGCAATTGGTCATTTGAAGGCATGGCACAAAGGCAAGATATACTCTGATTTGCCTTCTTTTATTACTTCCGGAGAAGGGAAAGAAAACCCCCAACTTATCAAGCAGTTCACCTCTTCAAAGTGAAAAATAGTTTGGATAAACAGAAGACACATGAACTTCTCCAAATTAACAAGTATCTGGTAATTTTCTAAATGGAATATCACACAACAATCAGGGATTTAATAAAAGGAATGTAAATGAGATATTCAATCCCTTCTTGTTTAATTCCATTTATATTTCTTAGTCCTTTTAATGCAGTGAACAGCACACAAAAGTGTCTCTAAAGAAGTGATGGTCTCTGCCAGATGGTCCTGTTATGGTAAATTTCACTGGGTTCGAGGATTGGTTAATTGTTTCCAGTTGTTCAACAAGGGAGAAGTACAGTCTCTCCTCTACCCCCCAAAAGAGGGAAAGTCCATGTACTTTTGTTTTATGGGGATATTAGGGATCAAAGCACCATAGAACTTTGGTCTACCAAAAGCAGTAGTGGCAAATCTCCCAAGTATGTTTTCTGGAACACTTATGAGTTTTGATGCTGAGGAAACAATTGACCATTGAAAGTCACTGTCTCTCACAGCAGGATGCTATTTGAATAAAGACAATTTCCCACAAGATCTCTGTAGAAGGGAAAACCCTGCCACCATTCCTCAAACAGAAACATTAAAAGCAGATTAGAAATAAATATTCATATGGAAGATCCTTTATGTTTAACATGATAAAGAATGGTTGCTTTGCTTTTGTAATCACGGGAGCACTCTCACACTCTTATTGCACAGACTAGACTTGTTGTGGAGATAGACTCAATTTTAACACCTTCCTGGGAAACATGATTAAAAATTTGCTAGAAGGATGCCAGCATGAGTTCTTTGCTAGCATAGACAAGACACAGGCCTGGGTCTTGGTGTGACTGAATTCCTCTTTATGTAGGAGAGAAAGTGAGGGCAAGGTAGAGATGTATGCCACCTTTGCACCACCTGTACTTTGGGGCCAGTACAGTAATTGGTAAGTAATTTGTGCCTGTTATCTATGGCCCTGAAGGGCTATTGCAGTAGCTTGGACTAGCTAGAACTCTGCAATTTTTTCAGCTATGCCATAAGAACAGCCATACTTGGTCAGACCAAAGGTCCAGCTAGGCCAGTATCCTGTCTTCTGACAGTGCCTAATACCAGATGCCCCAGAGGGAGTGAACAGAAATGTAATTAACAACTGATCCCTCTCCTGCCATCTATTTCCAGCCCCTGCCAAACACAGGCTAGGGCCACAATTCCTACCCATTCTGGCTAATAAGTACTGATGGACCTAACCTCCATGAATCTATCTAGTTCTTTTTTCAACCCTGTTAAAATCCTGGTCCTCGCATCATCATGCCCTTTCCTCTCCGTCTATACTCCCAATGTCAGAGGCTGTAAAGGGAAGGGGGAAGAAGAGGAGGAATAGCATAGATCCTTTGTGCTGCTGGTTCTACATCACATAGAGATTCCACCAAGCCAGAATGATTTCCGATGGCTGTTTGTGTCAGCTTTATGTCCCCTTTGCATAGTATAGCCAGCATACATTGTTTCTGATATGGACTGTTTATCAGACCCAAGGATTGTGCTTGGACTATAGCAGAGTGCATCTTTCTTAACTGCCAACGATTAACAGCATTTTAAATGGTCTTAAGCCTTCTTCCTTTCCCCCATTTTCCAAAGGAATTTGAAGTTACAGGTTTTGTTTCATTAAAGATAACAGAGAAGACATAAAAGAGTTTGCTATATTTAACCTCAGAAATTCAGGTCTGGTCTACTTGTTTTTCTCCTAGATGACTCTATGGTAGACTGGAGAATTAGAAGGAATAGGGCATAAATACCAGAAAAGCAGAGTGGAGCAGGGAAGCAATTTTCAGTTTAGTTTAAGACTGTTTTTGTTAATGCTTGCTTTGCTCAAAACACTGAAACGAAGTTGCAAGGGGAAAAAGAGCACACCTCTATTGTTAAAGATTCACAACACTGGCAATTTCCGTGCAGGACAAGCTTTTTAATCTACATTTACTTTCTCAAAGGAACATCTTCAGCAAAACAGGAAAGGTTAAAAACAAGCAATAAAAGCTTTTGTTTGCTGTTTGAGGGATGAGCGTGCTGGATTTTCAACTCTTCAATACTTGATAAAAGCAAACAAGCATCATAAAACCTTTTGTTCACAATTTTGTTGCTGTTATTGTGAGGAGACAGTTTACTGCAAGGCTAAATTAATTTAATAGGAAAACTGAATTCATTTTAAATTAGTGAATTTAAATTAAGATAACCTAAAGCCAAACTGAAGACTACCTTTTTGACAGAAAAAGCTTCCAGGTTTGCAAATACCACATACAAAATAAGTAAATGATTTCACTTTTTTTGTCTCTTCCCATTTCCTCTCTCATTGGTGTCCTCAGTGTGGTGAGAGCAACAAAATACTGGAAGAAATAAGAAGACCACATCCGTCTATGTGACTTCTTTGGGAGAGTATTTTATTGGGTCACCATAATTACCAACAACTATTGCCAATTAGAATTTAAAGTAATAATCTGAAATCAGATTTTTCCATAACTTGGTGGGAGGGCTTGTTAAATTCCTAAGTTATTAGGATCACTTAGGTCTGGCAAATAGGTTAAGCACCCAGAACAGAGTGTCAGTCAAAATGCAAAAGTAAGTACAAATATTACTCCAGTGCATGGAAAATAAAATAAGAAATACTAGTGGGCAGCATTTTGCCACTGTAGCTTTCAAAAAGTTCACAACACTTGCTCAGCTCTACAGTAACTGATAAATGCATTCATACTGTTTCAGATTTCAGGGTCCCCAGCCGCACATGGGAGCATTTATGTGCAATTCAGACAAAAGTTGTTTCACAATGCGATATGAGGGCAGGTCTAGTCCAGAATGCCCCGTCTACTTATTTCTAGCATAGTATTAGTCTCTGTTTTCATAGTTACAATTTTGTAGATACCGATTTGAAACTTTCAGTTGCATAGATTTGTCTGCTGGGCTACAGAGCGGTTATGCTAATAATTAGTTTTCAGTAGCAGCATCTATTTGGAGCTGGCACAGACATAACATTGCCGCATTTCATTTGCAATACCAGATAAAGCCATTTAGCAGAGAGCGTATTTTGAGAAAAAAAAGACCTTGGATTAGACACACAGGCTACTTAGGAGCTTTTATTACATACTAATCAATAGAAACATTTTGATGATGTAACTTGTGGTTTAATCATGAGCCCTTTCTAGTTAGTGCCGGGAAATTGTCTTTAGAATCTCTTAGCGTCCTTTCTTTACCGGCCGCTTTGATAAGCTCTCATTGTGAGCGCTTCTTTGGGGGGGAAACACTGTGGAAAATTGCATGTTACGGATGGTGAGAGCGGGGGTGGAGGGGAAGCACTTTCTTTTCAGTCTGCCTCTTGCACTGTCACTTAAAAGGAGCAGACACTTTCCCCATCTGGCAGAGGGTTGTGCTTTTTCAAAAAGCAGAACATTCAAGATGATCAACGTGATACCTCTTGTCCCCCTTCCCTGCAACATTTCCATTAGGTAAGCCTGTCTGAAGCCCCTCCAATGGTATTGCTTAGATTGTTATAGTATTCGTATAAAATTTATCAAGAGAGCCTTGTTGATTCTCTCTTTAAGTGGCAACTTCAGGCAACTCCTAACAGAGAGCTAAACAAGATAAGTATTAATAATTCTATAAAATCAGCCAGCCCTCGTGTTTAGTCTTAGCATTTCAGGAGACAAAAATTCTTCCCACCCTCTTGGTTACCCAACACAAACAGTCCCGGGTCAATACTCGCTCCATCCAGTCCACTTTACTCACATACCTCCGAATCGCACAGCTCTTTGAAAGCTTGGGTTTCTTATCGAGCATGTTTCTCGTGCTAGACATTAAACCTTTCCCCACCCTCGACTGAACAACAGAAAAAGGGGAGAACCAGCACATTATCATTTCCTGTCTGAATTACAACATTACACTAATCACCCTCCTGGAGAAAGCGGAAAGTTAATAACTGCGCCTCCCAGTTTTAATTTTTTCCCTTGTCGTGAGATCGGTAGGAGTTACTGTACTGCGCTGCTGCCTCTTGCAAGTATCATGTGTCTGTTACGGCCACAGCGTGTCATGCACAGGAGCAAGGTCTGTAAACTAAGCAACGGGGACAGCGAGAGATGATCTCTTTATTTATCTCTCTCTGTAACAGGAGTCTATTGCTCTGTTGCTGAGGATATCCTATCACGCAGGAGTCCTTAGCCTTTTTTAAGAAGTTTGGCAATACACCCCCTTTCCAGAGTGCGTAGAGAGCTGGGGCTGGATAAATTCCCTTTATTATTCATATTAGTGATATTACAGGAGAGCCTGCTGGGTGTACAGGAATCAGAGGGGACTTCAAACCCGGCTGTTCCCGTCCCAGAGGAAGCAGTTAGAAAGAAGTGGAAAACAAAAATTGCCAACACCTTTCTGTGGGATTCAAAAAGCACATCTCCAGTTCCCACCAGTCTGAAGTGAGTGCCGGGTGGGAAGGGGTGTGCGCGAGTCCCCCCAGCTCCCCGCCTCCTCACACTAACCTGTGCAGTAGGATACTTTGCACTGAGTCCAGATCCTCCAGATTCCTGGTGACAGGTCTCGGGATGCTGTACCTGCCAACGCTGAACATGCTGGACCGCAGAGGCCGCTTCATTGCACAGACACAGAACAGTCTGCCAGCTTTCACACAAGCCCTTCGCCCCGAGTGCTGCTTGTGATCTGCGGCATACTGCACGGGTATGTGTGTGTGAGAGCTACTTCAGAGCAAACTTGTCCATTCAGCGGAAGCAGAGAGGAAAGATTGAATAGTCTCTCCGAGCAATTCTTCTGTGATCCAAAGAAAACGGATTCCCGCCTCCAGAGAGTTGGAGAATCTCGCCTCCTTCCTTACAAATCTGTAGATCCCATCGCTCACTCAAGAGCTTTCCTGAATGTTTCGAGGAAGGAGCCCGGCATCTACCTGAAGGAAAGAGCCGCTTGCTGCTGCTCTGCTAAGCGGCAGATGAAACTTTGAAGGCAGTTCAAACGGAGCAGGTGGGAGCTGTTCAATTCTCCTGCTTCCTCTCGGTCTTTCCCTGGTCCTAAAGACCTCCAGACATTGGCTGCTAGGATCGAGTTGGCGTCTGGAGGTGCGAGTCCCAAACGGCTAGAAATCAAGTATTTGTTCCATGAGAAACAGGTACTGACTTTTTCCGGTTCTAAGGACACAATATTTTTTATCTTCTGAAGCCTGTGAATGTAAAGGGAACTGAAATTGTGAGAGGCTTCACAGCCTGCCAGAAATAGCAACCGATCTGCCTTATAAAGTTCAAGGAACTGAAGAATGCTATGAATAGGGCACGATGTTGCTGTCAGTCTATCCCCCTCACAAAAGAGGATACGGGACTGAGGAAATGAACCTAAGTTTTGTATAAAGTAAAATTACACTTTACTGGCCGAGCTTGATCCTTCAGGTAGCAACTTTTCCCCACTCAAACTAATCTTCAGAACATTTTCTATATTTTGTTAGCAGATGCAATAGTGAATACTTTTATACCCATGTTTTATTCCTCATTACAAATGTGTATGAAAAAATGTCACAGAATCTAATCCAATCTAAGGTAGTATTAGGAAAACAAACCCACATTTAACTTTTTCAGAGGGGTAGACATAGTGGTCTGTAACTGGAAGAAAAAACCCCAACAACTTTAGCAGATAGCCCTATAGCTCCTAAGTCTCTAAGGTGCTACTGGACTGTTAACACCCAAAGAATCTAATTGCTTTTACATGGTACAGACTCCTCACCATGGTGTCCCCTGCTGTGGGCTCTGGGAATTAGCTTACTGCTGGAGACACCCCCACAGAAGGGGATATCCTCCTGTCTCTGCACTCTGGGGTCCTCCCGCTCTGGGAACCCCCAACCCACTATGCCCTCCTTGCCTCAGTGACCAACTGCCAGTCTTCAACTAGTCCCTTAACTCAGGGGCAAGCCACAGTCTGAAATAGCCATTCATCATTGACAAAGGGCTGTGAACCTGCTGCCTTTACCTACTCTGACTCCACCCTTCCAGGAGCCTTTATTTATACAGCCTGCAGCTGGCTCATACTGGTCACAGCTGCTAGCTCCACTGATCCTGCCCTCTCCCCCTGGCTGGGTTTTAACCCTTAAAGGGCCAGTGTGCAGCAGATGCCCATCACACATGGTTATTAAATCTCAGGATGCAACACTTCCTTTGCATCAAACACATCTATATTGAACTAAATGGAATTACACTAGTGTAAAAGGTGTGGGAACCATATCCTCTACCATTCTCATTTCCTATTTATAAATTATAGTCTTTCATAGACTCATAGACTTTAAGGTCAGAAGGGACCATTATGATCATCTAGTCTGACCCCCTGCACAGTACAGGCCACCCCTCCTAGAATAATCTCACCCACCCCTCCTAGAATAATCCTCTCACCTATATCTCAGATATTGAAGCCTTCAAATACTTTGAAGACCCCAAGATGCAGAGATCCTCCAGCTGTGATCCATACCCCATACTACAGAGGAAGGCAAAAAACCTCCAGGGTCTCTGCCAATCTACCCTGGAGGAAAATTCCTTCCCGACCCCAAATATGGCGATCAGCTAAACCCTGAGCATGTGGGCAAGACTCACCAGGACTTTTGCCCAAATGGGAGCAGCATAGTATTTCCGCAAGCACTGATTTCTTACATGAGATCGTCAGTGTTCTTGTGGAAATTAAAGCGGCTAGTGTAGATAGCTGGCAAGTTTTTCCGCAAAAGCAACTGCTTTTGCGGAAAAACTTGCCAGTCTAGACACAGCCAAAGGCTTTATTGTAATCTTTAAAGCCAAGTGTTCATTGCTATGGAAGGGGAGGGGGAGGGTTAGGCAGAAATGTGGTGTCTAAGCAGTAGTTGCTGAAGTCATTATGAATGTATGTACTAACTTCCAGGGCCATTTTGCCTGAGCATGCTTAGAAGAGGCTCTTGAAACTGCTCACCATACTGGCCTTGGAAGGTGTGTGGTGCAGAGCAAGGGCCATATCCCCATCTTGCCAAGGTACACTCACTTTAAGGTATAGCACACCTGGTTGCACTATGAAGCCTCCTGCACTAGGAGTGCATCAGGGAGAAAAGGAAAGATGAATATTGTTCTCCTCTTTTATGTAGTTGCTTCAGTCCCCTCACCACACATTTGCCACAGCCAAGGGGCTATTCAGAAAAAAAAAACCAGAATAAAGGGGAATTTGGAAATAGTTGTTCTAAGTGATACATTCCGTCTCCTATATGGATTACAATGGACAGAAAAAACAGGAGATTAGCTAATATTGCTCAGAGAAGCATCAACTAATCCTAAAACATTTTGTTATTCTCTTTGGAAGAGTCACAGAGCACAACCAGCAGTTCAGTTGCCAATGGCAGCCATGCTTCCATTGTATGTATGAGCTTCCTTCACAAGTCAAGCTGGGATCTAAAAAGTTTAGATCTTTTGAATCCTCGGCTTCAGCAGTATATCTGGCTTTGCCTCCAGTCTGTGCCTCCTACATTCCTACTGGCCTTGCAGAGTGGAAGTATGAGAATAATATTGCATAATATCAACACACAAAAAGTTCTGCAGAAGTTATGTATTACTTTATTCTCTTCCATTTATTATGCCTTATGGAAACATGGGTATTTCAGTCATTTTGGATTCCAAACAACAGTGGACAGTGTGAAACCTAGTTCTGGTATTAGCATTTGCTGGTAAAGCACAACAGTAGAATGACATGTTGAACATCAAAATCAGATTGTGTTGCCAATAGATTTTCCACTCACCCTTAGTAACTTTTCTTCATCCATTAGCTACTTCTCACAAGAGGCCTGTTATTTTTTTCCTGTAGTTATACACTAATTCTGTTCTTAATGATATTACCTGCTGTGAACAATATTATGTTTTGAACACACTCATAACAAAATGTGTGTAAAAAATCATTATTAGAATATTTTGTACCTCAAGAAAAGAAGCTTGTAAAATAAATTTTAAAAAAGCTCCAAAGTTTGTCAATGTGAAAATGGGGGAAAATACTTTATTATTACTTTAGCTTATGAGATACCAGAGCAAGAGATTCAACAGGGTCTTACTGTTGACAAACTGATACAATAACAAAGTTTAAAGGCCAATAACATATATAGCTACACACTAATGTGTACATTTTCTATGGTCACTCACTACAGTTCAGTTCAACACATCCAGATAACAGAAGTGGCAAACAGAAAGAAGAGGAACAATCCAAAAATGATGCAGTGAATACATCCAAGAAAATATATTTTCTTTCCTGGATCTATTTATGTTCTTACAGCTGCAGACAAGTTCCTCAAAGCTAAAGAGAAAGCTCCAAACAAGCAGGACTAATCCTTAAACATGATTCCTGCAAATTCTTAACCTCTGACCTTTACAAGAATTATTTTTGTTGAGTCTTGAACATGTAAGTTTGAGATCACTAAGTACAGAGAGCTATATTAATGTATTCCCTCTCCCCATCCCAGAATTTTGCATAGTATCCCTGAAGTAGCTATTTATATATGTTAGGGAGGAAAGGATGTTAGGAATTACTGTATTTGAAATCTGTCCACTTTTATTACTTAGTTCTTATTACAAGAAACAATTTTGTGAGGCAGGAGGAGTGGAATTCAGGATGTATCTATAACTTAAAAATGTAACATTAAAAAATTTAAGGAGATGAAGAAAACAAAACAAAATAAACTCTTTAAAGTGGCACCCTGCCTGCCAGAAATATTCCAGTGCATCTAGTCTCATTCTCCACCTGAAAAGCTTTCCTGCCAGATCCTTTAAAAGGGCTCCCACTTTTGACAGTGTTGATTATTGTTTACTAGAAGATATGCTCAGCATTGTTTGGGGTCCTTAATTCAAATATGTTTTGTTTTTATTTATTTAAATCATTGATCTGGGATGGGGTTAGGGTGAGGGGTTCGGAATGCAGGCTGTCCCAGGGAGAGAAGACAACCCCAACCCTCTCTCATCACTGCCAGTTGGGGCCAAGTGAAAAATGCCTAACCATGGCCACTGCAGCTGACACAGCTGGGTAAAGGGTGCATGTGCCCAGCTGATAAGAAGAAGCTACATACCAAATTTGGCAATCCTAGTGCTTACTTTCAGGAGGAATTCTTGAACAAATGGACTCACAGAAGGATGAAGAAAATATAAGAAAAGTTTGAAAGGATTGTTACATTTATGAAAGAGATTTTTGCCTAGTAGGACTATACACTGTGTAAGGTTATTAGAACTTGTCCTTCGTCTGACATGCTGTCCTGGCCTCCGGGGTACTAGGCAATTGATCCTCTGAAGTATGTGATCCAGTGGAGCTAGGAAATAGTATCATGAGAAGATTTTCAGTCCTTAACTTTTGAAAGAAATGTTGACTTCCTTTAAAGATACAATTGTTAGGCCCTCGCTCAAAAAACTTTCTCTTAACAGTATAATTGTCCTTTCTGGAGGAAGATTAGGAAGAAGCTGGTATTGAATGAACTTTTGCTATATATGGAATATTCAGATTTCCTGGACTATGTCTGGTTGGATTTTAGGCCTGGATATAGCCAACAACCACACTGCTTTCATTGGTTAATGATCTCCTCCTGGCAATGGATGTAAATCAAGTGATCATTCTTTTAGATCTATTGTTTGTCATTGATACCATTAACCCACGAGATGTTATTACTGTCGTAGATCTTGGTAGGGTTAAATGAAGTCATACTCAAGTGGCTCTGTTCTTGTCCTTCAGAGAGTACCCAAATGGTAATATAGGATAATTGCTGGTTTGTTCTGCTACTCCTCCTGAGGGATCATGGAGTGGTGCATATGTCCAATACTGAGATGATAAGCACTTTATATTTCTATTTCATTGGACTTAGTTAATGTAAGTGACTGATTAACCCACTATCTTGCTGGGAATGTGGGCTTGGATGAGACTGAGCTGGCTGATACTACATCAGGCTAAGACTGAAGTTATGATGGTAGTTTGAAAGAATTCAATAGGATTTGAGGAGTTGGCAGAAATCATTGACCTTTTTTTGGATCAGTCCCTTTTGGTCAGAATTTGATAGGGAAATACACAACAGCAGCTTTTTGCCTATATCAGCTGGATTTTAGTTATAACCCTGAGTATGGGTTTACCTGCTTGGCTGTTATAACCAGGTCACTAATCAACTTTTAGCAGGACTGACAATAGAGAGATTTTCTTTTCTGATTATGTCACCTGTACCACCCCCCCCCCCCTTCTTATTTTTAATTTAAGGAATAGTATCCTCAGCTGTAGATGTTAAGCAGTGGCTCTGTGTTACCACACAGAAGAAAACCCCCTCAAAGAAAATGGCTAAATTAGTGCTGGGTCTTTCAGTACTAATTCTGTTCTGTTGTCTGTCTAGAGTGTGCCTTTTTTTCTCAGTGTCTTCATTCGCAGTGCCACACAGGCTACCAGTGCTTAATAAGCAAGCATGACAATTCTGCAGCTGTGGCAATTATTCCACAGTCAAAAGGTGGCTGAATAAATTTGAACAAAACGAGCCATTTTCACCAGTGAATTTAGCCTTGCAAAATCTCAAGCCATAAGTATCAGGCCAAGCACCTGTAGCTCTGCATGTTTATCCCTCAATCCTAAACTGCATGGTAATTCTTAAGATTGTGTTTAGTCCGCTGCCAGATAGTAATTGTTGTGGTGTGGACATCTGTTCCCTAAGACAGACTATCAAACAGCCATAACAAAGTAATAATTGGACTAAATTTGAATATGAGACTTAAAGATGAAAGGTTCAATAGCTCCTTAAACCAGTGGTTCTCAGCCAGTTGCTCTCAACCATGGGGGTATGCAAAGAACTTTTGGGGGTACATCAACTCATCTAGATATTTGCCTACTTTTATAAAAGGCTACATAACAAATACAAGCATGTGTCAATGGGGGGGGGGAGGGAGGGGGGGAAGGGAGGCGCGCGGAGGGCAGCAACTTGAGGATATGCAAAACAAACCAGACTCCTTAAAGGAGTACAGTAGTCTGGAAAAATTGGAAATCACTGCTCTAAACCATTCATCCAGTTTGCCCAGTCTCTTATACCTCAGGGGCATAGTTAAGGGTGGGTCAAAGCCCACGCACTTAACATCCAGGCCCACCCCTGGTTCTGCTGACCCTGCTTCCTGGCTAGAACAATGGGCAGGCTGGGGGAATGGGGTAAGCCCCTGATCCTGCTCTGCAGCTGGATCTGGACAAACCCCTGTGCCCTGACACCACTCTTCTGCTGGAACACTGGATAAGGGGAGCAGAGCAAGCCCCACGGTCCAATCCTGCTCCCTGGTGGAAGCACCCAGAAAGTGGAGCAAGGCATGCCCTTGATCCCTCTCTCCAGCAGGAGTGCCCAGTAGGTGGACCAGGGCAATCCTCAAGTGGCAGGTCTGTAGACCGAGTGGCTGGGGGTATGAAGCGTACATTTTACAGGCCATCCTTTAAAATGTATGCTCCACGGCCAGAGTGTTTATCCCTTTCTCCCAGGCCAGCTGGAGGAGGAGAGGAAAGCTGATCTTGTAGCTTTTATTCTTCTTACCCCCACCATCGTTGCCTGCCCACCCAATGTCAGGGCCCACACACCTGTCCCATCCTGGTTGTGTCATTGCTATATCCAACCCTATCCTATATCTAAATCTTCGCTCTTCCTTTGTTTGTTGGTGAGATTGTGGTTAATGACCACAGTGCTTCATATTCACATGATGGTCATAGCCCCACTGCAGGAGAGGGCTCTAAAATGCAGAGCCAGTAGCATGCCTTTCCTTCCCTGAAGACAGCATATGGACATGCACCTCAGGCTCAGCTATGGATTTCTCGACTCCTACTGAGGAAGCCATTGGTGGCTTACCTCTGCAGGTGTATCTGCATGGCACAGGTTAGGTCAGACTATTGCTTTCTTTTCCTCCTGCTACATACAGAATTCTCTGCTGTGTTGGTGCTGGTGAGGCCTCCAGAGGAGTATTACCATTCCACTGAAATTCATGAGACAGTTCACTATGGCTATGTCTACACTACAAGGTTTTTGAGCAAAAACCGGCAGAGTGTCCACACCTCAAGTGCATTTTTGTTCAAGTAAATCGACAGAACAGAGGGCTTTTGCCGGTAGACTTATTCCTCTCCCTATGAGGAATAACTCCTTTTTGCGCTATAGCTCTTGTGCAAAAAGGCAGGTGTGGATGCTCCAGAGGAGTTTTTGCACAAGAAACCCCTATTGGAAAAAGCAGAGGTGCTTTGATGACCATTCTGTGAATGGCATCAGAGCTTTCTTCCACAAGGGTGTCTATGCAGTGTGGATGCTCTCTTGCACAAAAGCACATCACTTTTGAGATGCACTTTGAGGTCTGGATGTGCTTTTGCGCAAGAAGATTTTGCGGAAGAGCTCTTCCGCAAAAGGCTTCTTGCGCAAAAACCCTGCAGTGTAGACAGAGCCTCAGATCTCAGACTCCATGCAGACTCAGGAAGATGTCACAGCAGTGGTCATGCTGAGTTCATAGTTAATTTGTAAGACTTGAGACTTACTTATTTGTAAGACTTGAGACTTATTTATAAAAAAAAAGAAAGTTGAGATTTTGATATCACATGACTCCAGAAAGTTTGCCTGTACTGCCTATGCCTTAATCCAACTCCAGTTAATGCCTATTAATGAGCATTTTCAAAAGAAAGGTATCGAGTGATAAAATAGAAGTAAGAGAGTGGGAGAAGTGGAGTGAGAACTGAAGGAGGGAAGTGAAGTCTTTCTTTCTTTTTTTTAATACTAGAAGATTTACCCAGCCTTGCCCGGGTCATTAACGCTAATAATTTTTGGTTTTCTTCATTTAAATTATTGTTCTGGGATGGCGATGAGGGATTCAGTATGCAGGTTGACCCAAGGAGAGAGGACAACCCCAGCCCTCTCTCATAGCAGTAGCTTAGAGCCAGGTGAGAAGTGCTTCTCCATGGCCACTGCAGCTTCAGTGGGCACAACTGAAGAGGCCCAACTAAATCTATACCCCAAATTACCAGACACAGTAAGAGAACCATAAAAGTGCCACTGTGGCTTAACAACCAAGTAAAAGAAGCAGTGAGAGATACAAAGGCATCGTTTAAAAAGTGTAAGTTAAATCCTAGTGAGGAAAATAGAAAGGAGCATAAACTGTCAAATTAAGTGTTAAAATATAATAAGAAAAGCCAAAAGGTAGTTTTAAAGGTACTCTTTGCTTCTTGTATGGCTATATGCTGAGTGCAGCTTGCCTGGACCAGAAAATATGGTTCAGGAAGCTTAAGGTATTCAGCATTTCTAACCCACAGTGTTCACACATCACATATTAGAATCCTCCAAATAATGACTCAAAAACAGATTTTTTGTAAATGGTTTTTGCTCTGTCTTGTGTGGGTTTTTTGTTTTAGCTTCTTGCTGAGCCCCCGCGCTGTGTGTGAGTGAGATAATTACAGACTGAAAACCAAACTTGTACACACATCTGTAGGCATACAAATGGAAACCCTCATACAGCTGTTTTCCAACTCTCCAGTTCCCCAGCGAGGGTCCTGCACTCCCTGAAATCTCTTTCCCTTGGCTTCTTCAAGCTCCTATTATAGCAAGTTCAAGTAGCCCTCATCCATGTGGCAGGTTCCAGCTTTTGTCCAGTGTTCATAGCCTGCAGGGTGAGGGGTTGCCCTCCATTCACTCTCATGTCCTGTACTGTCATGGTGAGGGAGAGGCTATTGTTGCTAATGTTCGGGGACGGTCCATCTCTACCCTACTCAGAGTACAGTAATTACTCGTTTAACACGTGCCCACTTAACACGTTTTTGCAATAGCATGATTTTTTTTTTAGGGAACGTTTTTTGAATAACATGACCGTCCCCAAAATAACACAAAAATAATCAAGTGGCGGGCTACTTCATGTGGCGATATAAATTGGTGAAAACAGTGGGTAAAACGCATGCGCGGATGAATATACGTGATCACAGTGCTCCTCCACTTTGTGTTTTAACAGACCATGGCGACTTGTGTTGCTAAATATCTAATGTTGACGTTGAGGACACAGCACCAACAAAAAATTCACTTTGCCACCTGAAATGCAACCCCCACCTTTTCCATATTTTTAATGGGAAAATTGATCCCGCATAGCACGTTTTCGCTTAGCACAAACATTTTCAGAAATGCATCTATAGTGTTAAATGAGGAATTACTGTACACATGGGATATGTCTGCACTACCTGCAGTAGTGGCGTGGCTGACTTGGGTTGGAGTTAAAAATGTAGGGATTCAGACTTGGGCCCAGATTTTTATCCCTGTAGCCTGAGTCAGTTGAGTTGGGCTCTGAAAATGTCTACATTGTAGTTAGATGCTCATTAAAAAGGCTGTTTAATTGCTGTGCGAATACTTGGGCTGGAGGGCTGGCTATAGGACCGTGAGAGTTGAGAGGATCCCAAGACTTGGGCTGCAGTCCAAGCCCTAATGTCTATACTGTAGTTAAACAGCTGCTTAGTTCTGAGTCAGCTGGCAGGCGCAAACCATGTGGTCATACTGAAATATTCTGAGACTTGGTGCTGTGGTTTTTTTTATTGTGGCATAGACCTACCCACAGATGTCTAAAAACTGAAGGCAGCTACTGTGGCACAGTGACTTCTAGTGGCCAGAGGAGAAAACGGATGGTGATTTAAGCAAAATGCCTGAGCTGTGTGTTTTATGATGTGATCCCCCCCAAAACAGCACTGCATGCTATTAAACTGACAAAACAGGTATGCAAATAAACCTGGAAACAATATTAGGCTAGTGTACTAGCATTATGGATGCTAGTCCTGTGGATCCCAATGACCAGAAAAGGTATTTGACTAGGACCTGCAGGAAAAGGAAGGTTTGCATATCGTAGGTATGCAGGCTTAACGGTTAGTTTTTGAAGTGTGCATTTGTGGTTCTGGTTTGGGATGTTTGGGCATGCCAGTTGAGAGTCAGGGCTTTTCAGGCCCACTGCCTAGGGTGCCCCTCTAGTCTAGCCAACATCAGCTTGTAGTTTTTCAGGATAGTTTCAGCTTCTCTTTGAAGTCTCTCTGCACTGGCTTCCTATCCAGTGGCTGCTACTTCCCTGTAAGTTTTGCACAGATCTGCATCCAGTTGTAATGTTCAGCAGTCACAGCCTGTTATGCACATGGTGCCTGTGGATTCTTTCCTGCATCCAGCTTCTCCTCACAGACCCCAGCCATTTGCCTTTCCCCTTGACATAGGAAAGGGGAATGAAGTGGGGATGGTGCTGGTGGGAGTTGTAGTCCTTTGGGGTATGTCTACACTACAAAGTTAATTCGAACTAACAGACATTAGTTCGAATTAACTTCAATAGGCGCTACACATACAAACCGCTAGTTCGAACTTAATTCGAACTAGCAGAGTGCTTAATTCGAACTAGGTAAACCTTATTCTACGAGGACTAACACCTAGTTCGAATTAAGTAGTTCCCCCCTCAGTCTCCTCTTTTCTAAGCTGAAAAGTCCCAATCTCTTTAGCCTCCCTTCATATGGGACCTGTTCCAAACCCCTGATCATTTTAGTTGCCCTCCCCTCTCCCACCCTCTCTCTTCCCCTCTCCCACCTCCTTTTCCCAGTCTCCCCAAGTTTTGTTCAATAAAGAGAGTTTCTATTTTTGAACACAAGTGTCCTTTATTTTGTACATCAGGAAGGGGGGCTAGGGAGGGGTAAGTAGAAGGAGGTGAGGGAAGAATGGGGTACGAGCCCCCGATGGGGAGGACTGGGGTGGCTCTGCGGGCTCCTCAGGGTGGAAACTCTCCTGCAGCCCCTTGATTGCCCCCCCCCCCCGATGGCAGCTTGCGGCAAGTGCAGCCGGGCTGATGGCCAAGTGCTGTGATGTGCCGAGTGTGGGCATTCAGGGCACTCCAAGCCAGGACTGCTTTGCTGTCCCTCATTGAGTTAGACAACCAAGCAGGGAACCCCTGAGAACTGTCTGTCCGGGGTGGGGGTCGGGTCCCTTTAAGCACAGCCCTCGGCTAGCCTGAGACAGCAGCTCCACGCTCTAAGTCCTAATCTGATGCCCTGCCGGCACTGCTTCCGGCCATCCTTAACCTCGGTTCAGGGTCCACTCAATGTGGACTCGCTAGTTCGAATTAGCAAAATGCTAATTCGAACTAGTTTTTAGATCTAGATGCACTAGTTTGAATTAGCTTAGTTCGAATTAACTAATTCGAATTAAGTTAGTTCGAATTAGTGCTGTAGTGTAGACATACCCTTGTTTAGCAACTCTATCACACTTTTAATGAAGATTGTTGCTAGTGGAGAGTGATAAATTGGTGTTGGGAGGTTTGGGGGAGCAGAAATTGTTTATGCAGTAACATACATTACCGGTTTGACATTATGGGTTGAACCTCCTTGGTCTGACACTCTTGGGACCTGACTGTAAGCAAGTAAGGACCTGCTAAATCAACAGCTGACTGTGCCCCCATCGACCCTGGTATTTCTCTGGGTTGTGGGGAGTAAAGGAAGTTGATGGGAGAGTTTCTCCTATTGACCTTACTCAGTGGGAATGCTGCAGTAAGTCAAGTTAAGGTATGCTCTTCATGTAGCGGGAGTTGTGTATCTTAGTTTGACCTCACCTCAGAGAAGAGCTCTTGCTTCAGGAGGCCAGTTTCAGGTATATGTATAGTCCTGGTAAGGGCAGGCGGGAAGGGGAAGGCAGGCGATTGCCCCAGGTTTGGCGATTCAAAGGGACACAGGGCTCCTGGTGGCTACTGCTGCTGTTACTGCAGCAGCAGTGGTGGCAGGAGTGCAGGGCCATTTTGATTACTGCTGGAACGCTGCTCTGAATGCTCTGAGAGGCCCTAAGGACTGGGGGAAAAGCTCAGCATCATGGTCCAGGAGGTGCTGAGGGCTAGCTGCCCCACCCCTGCCTCTTCCACCTGAGGTTCGACCCCTTCTGGGGAGGCAGAGCCAGCCTCTTTCACCCCTTGCTCAGGGGCCCACAAAAATTGTCAGCTCCCCTGCATACATACACAGTGGCCAGCCCAGGGGAGTTGGTATTTCATGACCTGTGCTCCTACATTGCTGATGTTGGCTACAAAGAGAACACTGATGTGATTTTTGGAGTACAAAGAATAGTTTGTACAAGTGAGGGTAAATTGCCGCATCTCACTGCTGTATGTGGCAGTGGCAATAGCAATGGCTTTATATATGTGAAGTTTTGTCTTGAGGGAGATGTTTTTTGGTTGCTGATGTTTGTCTTCCAAATGCAGCCTTTGTGTTCCCAATTCTTATTTTCCAGAGCAGGTATAATTTGTCCACCTTTTCCAGTCCTCTTCAAATTTGACTTCTGTTCCTGCAGTCCCCATTAACATGACTTCACATTTCTTTGCATTGAATCTCAAATCTATCTATTTTCATTGTTTTTTGGTTTGTGCATTTCTGTAGTCCTTATCAGTGAAGATGCCAATGAGCGATGTCATCAGGAAAATCCAGATGAACTAGCCATAAATTGTTGCATTTTTAGGGCATGTATATCACTGTCACATTGCTTTAATCCATAGTCAATGACTAGCATTAACAGAAAAGGAAACATCATTCCCCCTCACACTATCCCAGTTTTGATGCTGATTGATTTACTCCATTTTAATGAAGCATTTTGAGTTGACATAGAATGCTTTCATAATGTGGATTTAATTTTTTTGGAATTCCACATTATTCTACAATTTTCTACACTGTTTCTCTGTTTACACTATTGAATGCCATTTGGAAGTCCACAAAATTGATGGCAAGACTGCTTTGGAATTCAGTTGTGTTAAATTATTGTTAATTAATTATTAAAGCACCAAGCATATATTTCACTAATCCGGACTTCATTCTTCTTGTATGTTATGTGATCAAATCATGATCATTTGCACTTAAACTACCATTATTTTTTAGTTCTATGGTCAGTTTCTCTTTAGGATAAAAAAATAATCCCTTCATGTTAGGTGCAGCACATTTTGAGGCAAAAGAGTTCATCTATAACGTTCAAAAATTCCAAAGAATTTTTGGCAGCATGAGACTTCTAGCATGTGTCACTTAAATTGAAGTCCTCCTGTGATCACACACTTCTTTCTCCTACTTGTTTCAGGTAGGTGCATAAGGAAGAGGTCATCCTGTTCCCTAGTGAGATTTGGTAGCCTGTAGAAGGTGCCAAATAGTATCCCATGTTTGTGAGGACATTGAAGTTCAAGCATTCAAGTTCACTTTCTCCCAAAATTATCAGAGACTTGCAAACAAATAATGCAATTTTTGGCAGAATGCCATTCCCCTTCCTTTCTACCTTCAATTTTTTTTTCTAAACAGATAACTATTGACTTTAACATCAGGTTTCAATAATGCCGACTAGATCAAATTATTGCTCATAAATGAGCAATTTCTATGCCTCATGTTTATTACCGAGGCTCCTAGCATTGGTGTATAGGCAATCCAAGAATTTCTGCTCTTTGTCTTTTGGCTTCTTGTTTAATTTTGTTTTCAACATCTTGCTTTTGTGCTGATTGCTCGTATCTTCTCTCCTTTTTTACTTTCCCCTTTTTGCTATCAATTTAATCATCTCCTGACTTCTAGCCAGCTTGTGCCTGAGGAGATTGTCACCTTTTACTGAGGTGGAGGACATCCAAACTATACAGCCCACTTTCTTTTTAAAGGCAGACTTTTGACTTTGGAGCGAGGGGGCTGACTTACGACTTGTTAATGCTTGGGGCTAGAAATGCTAAATAAACCTCAAATCATCAGAAGAAATGGAGAGAAGGAATAACAACTCTCTCATACACTCTGTGCCCATGAAAGCTCATGATGCCATCTGCATGTTTTGTTAGTTTATTAAGTGCTATCAGACCATTTGTTGTTTTTTAAGTTTATTCTGTACAGACTAACTAGGCTACCCCTTGAAGTTTCCAAAGAGAAAATGAACAGTTATGGTCAATATTCCAGATATCCCATCCTTAATTCATATACCTGCTCTTTCTCCTCCTGCCATCCTCTTTATAGATTGTGTGTTGCTGGTTTTAACTGAAATTCCACTTTTGTGGGTTTAAGCTAGACTCTTAGACACAAATGGAGTATTTTTGTGAATTAATCATTTTATATAACTCTCTTCAATGTGAGTTAATCAGGATTTTTTGCAAAAGGTTAAGACATTTATTTTTATTTTTCATGTCATGTATTCTCTGAAAATCCATAGTTCCTTAAAATGCTGAATATGAGATCATTAAATTAGTCAAATAATTGGCCTATAACTTGATGAAATATACTTTTCTTTCTAGTTTTGTTTTTTTTGCAAAACTTATCCTTTTAATATCTAAACGTTTCACATGCTTTCTAAAAATAGCAAAATAGCACCATCTGCTGTCAGAATTTTTGTGTTCAACTCTTATTTATTTGTCCAGGATTCTTTCTTATAGGACAATCTACAATTGCTTTATTCAGAGCCTTGCTGAGGTCATTGAAGCAATTTATTTTTGTAGTTTTACATGGCAGCAGTCAACAGGTTTTCTTGTGCTGTAACACTCATTGGTTTTCATGTTGACTGCCAGGCCCATCCAGAGAGGTTGAGGGGTCCAAGGCAGCACTCTGTGATTGGCTGCACGGTTGTGTAGCTCCCAATCAGGGCAGTGAGTGAGTAGCTGGGTGGGTAGGGCCCTGGATGCACAGGACCCAAGGGAAGTGCCTTGCTCCCCTTGCCAGAGGCCAGACCTGTTGACTGCTGCCATGTAAAACTACAAAAATAAATGAGCAGTAACGCACGTGAATCTGATTTCTAAAGATAAGCTGTTTTAAATTCCAACTTGGTTATCAGATAAGTTGTATTAGCTTATTTAATATAAGTTGCTTCAATGACCTCAGCAAGGCTCTGAATAAAGCAATTGGAGATTGTCCTATAAGCACCTACAAAACCCCTGACTTTTTCAAGAATATTGAAACAAAATGCCTGACTAGAAATAGGCTTATATTTATTTATAGCAGATTTTAAAAAAAACACATAAAAGTCTATACCATGTATTCTATTCAGAGTTCCATGTGGTCCAAACTGTCTTTTTGAAACTAAGGATGTTAATTAACGATTAATTTACTAGTCGAATAGTCAATGTACATTTCAAAGGAGTAATGTGGAAGTGCCTATCGACTAGTCGAATAATCGAGTAATCCAGTCAAAATTGGAAATCCACATGCAGCCCAGGGCCAGTGGGAATTCCCGCTGACTCTGGGCTCCACGAGGGCGCTTCTGCTTTGAAATGCACAAGAGCCTAGGAGCTCTCAGGGTTGGCCTTACCATGAGGTGAACTGAGGTGGCTGCCTCAGGTGCCAGACTCTGGGGGAGCACCACTAGGACCCAGAGTATAGAAAATTGTCTGCTGCTGGTGCATATGTGTTCTCTCTGTTCCAGATCCACAGAGATGGTGGAGTGCTGTGCTGGAGGAAGGAGGGCACAAGAGACACAACAGGCAGGCAGGAGAAAAGGGGCCATGGGGCCATCATTTGAGCTCCCCACCTCAGATGCCAAAATGTTGTGGGCTGGCCCTGGGAGCTCTTGTGCATTTGAAAGTGGAAGCACCTGCATGGAACCCGGGGTACTGGCTCCATGTGGCGCTGCCGCTTTGAAGTACCCCTTGTTCGCCCCCATCTTTGTTGCCTCTATCTTATATAAACATCCTTATTTGAAATCCACCCTTATGCCACAGAATGTACTAAAGATTCAAGCTTTTATTTAAAAACTAGAAGATTTCCTTGGTGTTGCTCAGGCCCTTCAGTGCAGGGGAAAGGAGATGTGTATGTGTATGTGTGTGTGTGGGGGGGAGGTGTTGGGTGTGTGTGTGCAGAAGTCAGGGTTTGGGAGTGAAGAGGGGCTCAGGGCAGGGGAGGTGCAGGGACTACATTAGCCAGCAGCAGTTCACTGAGCAGAGCCAGCATATAAAGGCAGAGGGAGCCCGGCAGGAGAGGAGGCAGCTGGAGGGCAGAAGGGCCCAGGCGGCAACCCCGGTGTTCCTGCAGCAGCTGAGGCCAGAGCGAGGGCCCACATCAGCCTCCGGGAGTGCAGCTGGCAGCCAACCCCACCTGAGGGACCAGACCACCTACAACCCCGGCCCCAGTAAGGGCTGCTGCAGAGGCGGACAGAATATCAGGGTGCCAGGGTGGTAGGAAGTGGCCCAGGGCAAGGGGTTGCCATCACAGCTTGGTGTGTATCGGCTTGGTTCCCCACCGAGCCGGCAGGAGCAAGAGTCCCTGCCTTCAGGGCCCTGGGCTGGGACCCGGTGGAGAGGGAGGGCCCAGGTCCCCCTACTCCCCCCTTCTGCACCCTGGGCAAGCACCCCCGGCCGGGAGAGGCCTTTCCCGGAGGTAGGTCTCAAATACCGTATATGCTTTGACTTTGTACTGGGACTGCTGCTACCGTATATGCCTTGATGGAGGGGCATGGACTTTAGGTTGAGAATGGTAATGCCGTATTTCCCTGGATAGAGGGTTATGGACTTTTATGTTAGGACTGTTGGGGTTGTATTCACCCTGATAGAGCGGGCGTTAGGACCATATGAGGGGGGGAAAACCCCATGCCAGGGGCATACCCTGTGACATATTAGATAAAATGGTGAGCTAAACTGACTCATTATTAAGTTCCCAATCCATCACTTATAGTTGTGAAAAAAATCTTGAAAATCTGAACAGGGCTTAAACAGACTCAGTGTTACATTCTTGAGTTTGCAGGAAGCCTGAAACACCAGCCATGAGAGGTGTTAATTGTCTTGCGTATCTCAAGAGGCTGTGAAGTCTGAAACTTAGTGACAATTTCAAAGTCAACAACACTGGCTATTTTCTGCAGAACATTTGAGGTGAAGTATCTAGTTATTTTGTTTCCCAGTCCCAAACTTCTCCTCTGGCTCCCCAAGTGTCAAAAATTCCAACCGCCAAAACCTTCAGCTTCACCTCAACAAATCTGAGGATGTTGTTGTCAATCCACATATCAAAAACTGAAAATGCTGAGACAATGTAAAAACTGACATCAATCTCAAATTATTAACTGAGGCTACTACAAAGTTTGTATTTCATCTTTATATTTAATTCATTAAGTACAGGAAGATTCCTGTTAACTTAATAGGCTGTAGATCAGACAATAAAAACCTAAATTTTTAATGTAAATGAAGCTGTCACAGACGTTCAAGTTTGTAGTAGAGTGCTACAACATCCAGTAATTTTGCACAGAATTAAAATCTGAGTTGTAATGAAAAACACAGGGCCTTGACTTTATAGATTATTGGGGCAGCACAATATAAGATAAAAGGTTTTATTACCATTGACTTTTCAACACTTCACTTCTGAACACTGAAAATATTCTACAGTTTGTATAAATCCAATGCTATTTTGCTAAATATCTTACCTTCCATGATAGGGCTATATTTACAATGGGCTTACTTTCAATATATACAGAGGGATTTAAAAATCCAATAACCAACTGTGACATTTTTCACTGACTATAAATTCTTATTTGCAAGTGAGAAACACTAGAGGGCATTAAAAGTTTTACTCAGACACATCTGTTAACTCCATGCTGCTCTCAACAACAGCTCTCTGGGTGGTTGACAAAATTATTGTTTACATGATAGAAAAGCTGTGTGGATCACTATGCAGTGGGTCGTCTGTGGAAATTCTGGCACTTAAATGGTAAGTACAATGATTATTTCAGGCAATAAGTACGTGCATTACACAATAGAAACAAACAGCAAAATATAATGCACATGTTCTGTCAGAATGTAAATGAAACAGGATTAAATAGACACTATTTCTGAGGTTGAATTATCTGTGGGAGGCTAGGCAGCTGGTAACACTAAATTTTGTCTACTCTTAAAGATACAATAGATCTTTTATTTTGCCAGCAGTTGTAGAAGTGCTCTTCAAAAAACTTTGTAAAAATAGTTCTGTTGAACTTCCATGATCAGATAGCTTCTGCTTCCAATGAATTCCAAACTTCATATGGAAACTAGAGGATTTACCTGGCATTGTTTGGTCCTTGGAGGCTAAGGACAGAGGGTGGGGAATGTAGGAGCCAGGGCTCAGAGCTGGAAGGTTTGGAGGGGCTCACTGCGGTTGCTTATGGAGATGAAGATGGTGCTTCTGCAGCGATGGCAGCTCCTGGGTGCCCAGGGCCATGCTGCCAGGTCAGTAGCTCTGCCTGGCCTTTGTCCATGTCTTCTTGGGAGGGAGGGGACAGGGATGTGCTGGTTGGCTCCAGCCCATGAGGCTCCAGGGGGTGGGCAGGGCTATCGTCTGGCTCCCGTGGTGCTTCTGGTGGGCCACTGGGGTGCTGCAGCCACTGGGGTGCTGCGGCTGAGGGCTGGGGAGAGGGGGTTGAGGCAGGGAAGTCAGTAACCCATGGTTGATGGGCAGTAATATAGAGAGCTCTGGCCGCAGTTGGTCACTCGCTTCCTGGTTCGGCTGTCCCCCTGTGGTCACTTTGAAGTATAACTGTCCTTCGTGCTCACTGCCCCAGTGGTCATGGTGGAACATAACTGTCCTTGCTCTTAAACCGCTCCCTTTCTGTGCTATAGAAAATAATCTCATTCTAGGCACTTTCCATTTTCCTGGCAGAACCAAAACCTCTCCTTGCTTTAAGTTAGGATAAGAGGAAGCCATATTTTGTGGTTCTATCTCTTATAATTTAGGAGGAGTTCTTGAACAAATAGACTCTCAAATAGATGGCCAGACAGATATGTAAACTCTCTAATATAGATATGATAGACATAAAGATATAGGCTATGTCTACACTACAAAGTTAATTCGAACTAACAGATGTTAATTCAAATTAACTTTGATAGGCGCTACACATACAAACCGCTAGTTCAAACTTAATTCGAACTAGCGGAGCTCTTAATTCAAACTAGGTAAACCTCATTCTACGAGGACTAACGCCTAGTTCGAATTAACTAGTTCGAATTAAGGTCTGTGTAGCCACTTAATTCGAACTAGTGGGAGGCTAGCCCTCCCCAGCTTTCCCTGGTGGCCACTCTGGGCACCACCAGGGAAACTCTTCTGCCCCCCTCCCGGCCCCGGAACCCATTTGGTGTCCTTTAGTCCTTCTATTATGGGAACTAATGAAGAACTTTTCTTTATGCACCCTCTCCACACCACTCATGCTTTTATAGACCTCTATCATATCCCCCCTCGGTCTCCTCTTTTCTAAGCTGAGAAGTCCCAGTCTCTTTAGCCTCTCTTCATATGGGACCTGTTCCAAACCCCTGACCATTTTAGTTGCCCTCCCCTCTCCCACCCTCTCTCTTCCCCTCTCCCACCTCCTTTTCCCAGTCTCCCCCAGTTTTGTTCAATAAAGAGAGTTTCTATTTTTGAACACACATGTCCTTTATTTTGTACATCAGGAAGGGGGGCTAGAGAGGGGTAAGTGGAAGAAGGTGAGGGAGGAATGGGGTACGAGCCCCCGATGGGGAGGACTGGGCTGGCTCTGCGGGCTCCTCGGGGTGGAAACTCTCCTGAAGCCCCTTGATTGATCCCCCCCCCCCCTCCGGATGGCAGCCTGCGGCAAGTGCAGCCGGGCTGATGGCCGAGTGCTGTGATGTGCCAAGTGTGGGCACTCAGTGCACTCCAAGCCAGGACTGCTTTGCAAGCGGGGAACCCCTGAGAACTGTCTGTCCGGGCTGGGGGTCGGGTTCCTTTAAGCACAGCCCTCGGCTAGCCTGAGGCAGCAGCTCCACACTCTAAGTCCTAATCTGATGCCCTGCCGGCACTGCTTCCGGCCATCCTTATCCTCAGTCCAGGGTCCACTCAGTGTGGACATGCTAGTTCGAATTAGCAAAACGCTAATTCGAACTAGTTTTTAAGTATAGATGCGCTAATTCGAATTAGCTTAGTTCGAATTAACTAATTCGAAGTAAGTTAGTTCGAATTAGTGCGGTAGTGTAGACATACCCATAGAGATTAAAGAAGAGGTGAGTAATAGTTTAGACAGAAGTCAGTTATCAAAAATGAAATGGAATTAGCAGGATGGCTCTTTGTTTTCCCTGTAAATATTTGGGATCTCCCTGCAGCTCTGTGATCCATATAACTAACTTTTTTCCCTTGGAAAGACGATGCAGTAGAAACTCAAATGTACAAGAACATGAAAGGGACTTTCTCTTGCTGATATTCCTCTCTGTCATGAATTTTGACTGCTAACTTGTGACATCCTAAAATCACAGGAGATGGTACCTATATGCAATGTTAAAGTAGCCAGGAAACCAAAACCTAGAAAAATTCCAGAGAATTCATAACGGAAACTTACAAATAAGGAGCAGAATTCTGTTTATAGCTGAAGCAGAATCAAACTGCTACTCTATTGCTGATCTCCTAAGTTATGCTTCTGTGAGCAGCTTTTATTCTCTTAAAATGAATTACTGAGGGTACTTAACAGCTACAGCTTTCTCTGAAACATTTGCATACACAAATTTGAATACGTATCTCCCTTTTTGATCTATAGAGACTATGGATTCTATGCTTTGCCAATGTCTCATAGAACTGGGAATTTAGATGAGGGCAAATTGGCTAACGCTCAACTCTTGGCTAGATGAAAGTTATGCTACTTGGAAAGGATAAGCATTGGAAGAAATTAGAAAGGGGATTCTTGCCCCTTCTAGTGCAGGAATATTACCTGATCTTGCCAATATCTTTTTCAGTCTAGGGGCATACTTGACTTTTCACTGCTTTTGGATTCTCAGAGAGGATCAATGGCTCATGCTAGTTTGTTTTTATTCCTGCTCCTCAAGTGAGACTAGCTGGAAGACAGTTGCTCCTCTCAGATATGGAATTTGACACACAGATCCCTGCTTTTACCCCTCCCAGACCGTACTGGCCCACAATATTTTGGCACCTCAAATGAGGTGGGGAGCTCAAATGATGCCCCCATTCCCCATCGCTTGGGCCAAAAATGTGAAAGGTCTCTTGTATCCTTCTTCCTCCAGCACAGCACTCTACCATCTCTGTGCATCTAGAGCAGAGAGAATACATATGCACCACCAGCAGACACAATTTTCTACACTTTGGGTCCTAGAAGTGCCCCCCACCCAGTCTGGCAACCTGAGGCGGCTGCCTTGGTTTGCCTCATGGTAGGGCTGGCCCTGTCCCAGACTGAATTTCTGGAGTTCGCTTTATTTGGATTTAACTTTGACAATCATCAAAGGAAACAATGCAATGGTTCAGTCTCAGAGAGGTAAGTCACAAAGTACATTACACGAGTGCTCCATGAGTAGTGTCACTACATTTCTCTAAACTGAAAAGAGGATACCAGGTAAGTCACTATGACAGGAGGGTTGGGCTAACACTATGAGTTCCTTTGTCCAGACCCCACTGTTATTTTTTTTAGCAAAACTGGGCATTTGTTCCTTTTTTCCCTCTCACCCAAATATTCCTCCATATCTCCTGCTCCCCAGTCAAGAAAAGCAGGAAAAATGTCCAGTTGTGCTAAAAAAAGTCATGATCTAGGATGGAATTTAAAAATGAGACCTATGGTTACCAAACCATGAGCAGTACAATACCGATAGCTGATATGGTGCTGGTACAAATCAATGTGCTCATCATGATCTTTAAAGCCCTGAATTCAGTTAGCTGAGACACTGTATCTCATTTCATCTCTCTTGGGTTGCTTACGCTGTCCATTTTTAAGTTGTATTTTCTGGGACTAGACACTGAAAGGTCTAGGAATATAAGGAATACATAAGGAAAATCTGCTAATCAAGTTCTCATTTGCATACTATTTATCCTGGCAGAGCATGTAGTATATTAGTTTAGTCTTATCATAGAGAACAGTTTTTAAAATATTTGCTTTATTTCAATATCTGGCTGTCTCAGAGGCTACTAGAAGGTGAATTGTGCAAAACAAATTTTTAAAAATAGGGCTGTTGATTAATCACAGTTAACTCATGATTAACTCAAAAAATAAATCATGATTAATCACAGTTTGTCACATTGATAAAAATAGATTACCAGTTGAAATTTACTATTAAATATTTTTTGTCTTTCTATATTTTCAAATATTTTGATTTCAGTTACAAAACAGAATATAAATTGTACAGTGTTCACTTACAAATATTTGTAATAAAAATAATACTATTTAAAAAAATAGTATTTTTTAATTTCCTTCAGACAAGTACTGTTGTGCTCTTCATAGTGAAAGTACAGCTTACAAATGAAGTGGTTTTTTGTGTGTGATGTAACTGCACTCAAACAAAACAATATAAAACTTTAGCACCTTCATTTTCACTCAGTCTTACTTCTTGTTCAGTCAATTGCTAAGACAAACAAGTTTGTCTACATTTCTGTGGGATAATGCTGCCTTCTTATTTACAATGTCACCCAAAAGTGAGAATAGGCTTTCGCATGGCAGTCAGCACTGGCAGGTATTTGCATGCCAGATATGTTATCTGTTTTTCATGATTTGGCCACCACACTAAGGGGCAGGTTTCCATGCTGATGATGTGCATTAAAAATGTGCTAATTTAGTTTGTGAGAATTCCTTGGGAGAGAATTTATATGTCTTTGGCTCTGTTTTACCTGGTATCTGTCATATGTTTCTTGTTAATACAGTCTTGGATGATGACCCAGCATATGTTCCTTTTTTTTAAGAATACCTTCACTATAGATTTGACAAAATGCAAAGATGATACCAATGTGAGATTTCCAAAGATAGCTACAGTACTTGATCCAAGTTTAAGAATCTGAAGCACCTTCTAAAATCTGAGAGGATGAGGCATGGAGCATGCTTTCAGAAATCTTACAAGAGCAACTCTCTAATATGGTATCTACAGAACCCGAACCACCAAAAAAGAAAATCAACCGTTTCTGTAGGTGACATCTGAATCAAAGGATGACCTTGAAGGAGCAGCATTCTGCATTGCTTTGGATTGTTATCAAGCCGAACCCATCATGATTGAAGCTTGAAAGGACATATGAATCTTTAGAGCAACTGTCATGTAAATATTTTTGTGATGCCAGCTACAACAGTTTTTGAAGCAGACACATATACATGAAAATGATCAGATCATGTCCCACAACCAGGGCTGGCCCTACCTTGAGGCGAACTGAGGTGGCCGCCTCAGGTGCCAGACTGTGGGGGGCGCCACTAGGACCCAGAGTGTAGAAAATTGTGTCTGCTGCTGGTACATCTGTAGGTAGCAGAGCAGTACATTATTTCGAAATAACGCGACTACACACAAAATGAGTGGACTCTGAATCGTATTTAAGGCCAGCTGGAACCAGGTCCGGCAGGGCATCAGGTCAGGAGTTACTTTCCGTGGCTGCTGCCTGAGGGTATCTGAGGCCTGTGCTTAAAGGGACACCTCTCCCCCCCGGGACAGCCGGTTCTCAGCTTTCCCTGCTTGCTTGCCTACCTTGCTGAGGGACAGCAAAGCATTTTGTCTCTGCGTACTCTGGTTGCCCTCACTCAGTACACCACAGCACTCTGCAACATGGAGACGGAGCCACTCCGGGCACTCTGGTGCTTCTCTTGGATGCATTGTTGTGAGCCTGGCTGCACTTTCTGCAGGCTGCCATCTGGGAGGTCCACGGGGGCTGTCAGAATCCAGGAAGCCCTGAGGGAGAGCTTCCACCCTGAAGAGCACTAAGAGTCTCCTTGGTCTCATTCCTCCCTCATATCCTTCCACTTACCCCTCCCTAACTCCGCTTCCTGATGTCAAATAAAATACACGTATTTTCATGAACACAAACTCTCTTTATTTAATAAAACTGGGGGTGGGGGAATGAAACTCTGGTGAGACTGGGGAAAGGAGGTGGGAGAGGGTATAAGAGGAGGGGGGAAATCTGGGAGGAGGGAGCTGGAAAGGGGAAGCAAGAGGAAGAAGGAGGAGGGGAAGCTCATGGCTCAGGGTTGGGTGTTTCGTCGAAGCAACTTGATTGTCATGCAAACCTGCTCCTGGGTTCGCATGTAGCCTTTGGTGGCCAGGCTGGCAGCTATTCTGCCATAGATGGCTGCGTTTCTCCATCTACTGCGGAGATCATGGACGTTGGGGGCATCCCCCCCCCCCAAACCTGAATAAGGTCCATGAGCTCCACCCTGGACCAGGAAGGCACCTGCCCTGTCAGGCTCCTGGGAGCTGGCAGACTGCTCCTGGGGAGCAGTGGAGGGCTGGCTGCCAGTGGCTTGCTGGCTCATGTTTTGGGGCCACTGGGTCAGGGGCAGTGACTCCTGGCTCTGGGCTGGCAGGCTTGGCGCTGGCACAGGCACTGTGGCTAGAGTCTACCCCTTTAAGGGCTCTGGGGAGGGAGAGGAGTGTTCTTGGTTGAGGCTGGAATGGGCACCCTGGGAAGGCTGGAGGCCCCCTATTTTGATATAAGTGTCTACACAGCACTTATTTTGAATAGCTATTTCGAATTTGGTGTTATTCCTCATGGAATGAGGTGTTGTTCCTCATGGAATCAGGTTTACCAAATTCGAAATAAGTGCTCTGCTATTTCAAATTAATTTCAAAATAGCAGTTTGTGTAGATGGCTATTATTTTGAAATAACTTTTCTGTGTAGACATACCCTGTATTAGGCAGAGCATGAGAAGTGTATCACCAGACCAATGCCTTTCTTTCTCAATAATGAGTTACATGGCAGGTACTCATATAATGTATCAGTGAAAAAGAGAACAGTTCATATTGGTGAAAGGATTGCAATCCACTTCAAATTTCTCTAAGGGTTATCTATGTTAGCTTGCTACTTTAATTATAGAAAATAGAACACAAACAAGTATTTGTAATCAAAACCTAAACAAAATGGGCCAAATCCATTCCCAGTAACTAACCACAGTGAATTGGGACTAAAATGTTTTGCATTGTGTTTGGATTTTTATAACCTGCAGATGCTTAAGATTTTCAAGGGCCTTGTCTTCATGAAGAAAAACAATGTATAATGTTTATTAGCTGACAGTTAAAAGCCCATTATAGACAAGACTGATGTCCTTTAATATACTTTGGCTGGTCCCGATAAAACCTAAGCTACCTCTCTAGGACAATTCTAAAATCTGGTTAGCTATGTGCTAGAATCTGTGAATGAATTTAGGTACTTAATCTGATTAACATAATCTGCTGGCCTGATCATAAAAGCTTTCATGATGAATACTATAATAAACCACATCAGTGCATTGCCCTATAGAAAAGCAATATGAAAATTCCACAATATGTTAAAGGAGATTAGCATGATCGTTGCATTGAAGGAACTCAGTATATCCATCAACATGGTATGTACTGAAATTCTAAAATGTGCATAAGAAATGGTACCTGCCATCCATGGACAAACTACCCTTTACAGTTATCTTTTCCTAGAGTGCTTCTAGTACATATGTCATTGATGTTAACTTCAATTATATTACAGGGGAGCAAATACACTTACTGTAAAATAGCAACTCAGCAGAATATTGGTGAATTCAAGTCATTTCTATAAAGATCGTGACTTGATTTCTATCATTTCCCAAATACTTCAGGATATGCAAGTTGGCAAGATATAATGTTGATAATAAAGCAAAGATGATGCATGCAAGAAAAATGATAAGGCCTGGAGCTGAGTTTTCTAAAGGGCAACATCTGCTTGGGGGTGACCGATGAAGTCATAGCCTTCCAGTAATCCTTAAACAAAGCATGGCTGTCACACTGGCCTAACCGCCCTGCTTACCTTTTAAGCCCACTTTGCATATTTTAGTAAACAAGCTCAAGAAAACAACACATTTAGAAAAACAGAATACAAATCTTTAATCTTTTTTTCTCACATTAAATGGACATCTTTAAAAAACCTTTAAACAAAAGGAAAGATAACTACTAATGCTCCCCACTACCTGCCAGAGTTCCTGATCTCCTGTCTGTTTTGGACCCCTGAGTTGTCTTAGTCAAAATTTTAGCAGGGCTTTGTGCACTTCTGTTTTTCTTATTTATTTAAAAAAATCCGGGACAGATTAACTCTCCCAATTTATATACTCTATTTTTAAATTAAAATGCTAAGAGCAGTCAGAGGAACAAGAGAAGGCTAATGAAGAAGCTACAGCTGCTCCAGAAAAATTAACAAAGCATTTATTGTCTGCATAGCAGTGATTTTTTTTTCTGGTTCAAATGTTACTGATCATAAACTTAACTTTTTAGGTCATTATAAATAATCATGTTTTTAGTGAAAAACTGAAAGTTTTTTAGTTCTGAGAGTGGTGAAGTCAAAGCTTTAAGACCAAAATCTGAGGCAGAATTTGACTCTGTACGTTGACCAATGGTTGGGGTTAGGACTGGAATAAAAAGGCAGATTGAGAGATGTGTTAGATCGGGGGTAGGCAGTAAAGTGGCAGCCTGCCAAAGGTTAGTCCCTGCTGGGTCACTGTTACTATGTTTACTTGTGCTTCCATAGGTATTGGGTGTCTGCAGCTCTCATTGGCTGCAGATTGTTGTTCCCGGCCAATGGGAGTGGTGGGAAGTGGTGTTTCAGTCTATGCCGTTTCCTGCCACTCCCATTAACCACAAACAGCTATCCACAGCCAATGGGGGTTGCAATCACCTGATACCTGTGGAGGCACAGGTAATCATAGAAGTGGGTAATCCACCAGGGATTAATCCTGGTGCACTGGATCCAGCCTGTGGGACAATATTTGTCTATCCCTGTGCTATCTGGTGCTTGGTCCTGCCTTGAGTGTGGAGGACTGGATTTGATGACCTCACAAGATATCTTCCAATTCTATAGTTCTATGTTCCTCTGTCAAAAATATGATACAAGAAAAAATATTAACCAATTGCTTCTAAGAATCTTTTTGAGAAGCATTCTTGACCTGATCTTTCTTAGTAGGTTATCAGGTAGTACTTTCAGCTCTGAAGGGGGAAAGCTCTCTAAGCAATGCCTCATTTCATTTGATAACCTTTCCTTCAATTGATTAGGATTTATGGATTAAGAAATCAAGCCTCAGTCTCATCCTTCTGGAAAGATGACCGTGAATTAAGGACTGGCGAGTGTGTGATTAAAGACAGGACAACAAAGAGAATGCTACTTTTGAAGGGAAAAGTCTATGTTATACAGTGTAAAAATGTATTGGAATAAACTTTTTAAAAAGTTTAGAATTTATTTAACGTTTTATTTTAAATTAAAGTGTGAAATTAAAATAGGTAAGAAACAACTGCATCTTTACAAAACTGTTTCTAATGGCAGTTCATATCCTATGTGATCGTGAAATAATATTTTTTGCTTTTTTTAATTTTAAAAGCTTTTTTTAACATAAAAATAAAAAAACAAAGTTCAGCTATGATTCAGGGGAGTATTGTCTAATGCAGAAATATTATGTAGTAAGGTTCAACTTTAGTGGACAGTTCTCTTGAAAATTTACCTTCAACTGTCCGATTCTTGGATTAGTTACCCAAGCAGAACTCATGGGAATTTTGCTTGAGTAATGAATCTGGGATTGATGCCAAATAGCAATTGACTGCAAATTGGCTTGTACATGATTTTTAAGCAAGGATTGTCTTAAATCAGTGAAGTGTAAAATAATAGAATTGCATTTTTAGTAATACTCCCCACAAGCAACAATAACAAATAAGTAGAGCCGAGTTAAATTATTTTGCCAAAATATTTTTGGGCAAAAAATGCGCATTCAGGTTGACTGAAACACTTTGGAAACTTGTGTTCATTTCTTCTAATTATTTTGGTCAGCAGATGAGGGAAAGAATAAAAAAAGTCAATGTAATTTTAGTGTTTTTGAAAATCTACTTCAATTACTTTTTGAAAGAATTGAAAACATGAAAACTTTGGAAACCAAACATTTCACTTAAGGTCCACAAATGTCTTCTGCTCAGATAAATGGATTTTAAAATTTTGTTTTCTGCAAGCTTGTGCTTGTAAGACGTGTAAACACTAATGGAATAGGAATTTAAAATTACAAGCAATTTGGGAGATGAATACATCCATCAAGTGTTTGGAAGCATTTTGTTTGCAGTGTTAAATGTATAAAAATCATATGGCTGTAATAAACCTCTAGAAAAGCAACATCTTTCAAATACTATTGCTTAATATTATTAAACAAATATTGAATTGCTAGAAAGAAGAGTACATTGGGGCCAAACCTACTTCTATTGAAATTAGCATAAAAATTCTTTGTTTCTTCAGCAGAACAGCACAAGGCCCTGATCGTAGGATTAGAAATATGTATGCTTTAGTGGGACACTGGTACATACTCATTCTAGCACACATCTGCAAAAAGCAAAAAATCAGAATACATAGCAGTGAAATAGCTCCCTTTATTCATGGATCTGAATGTGCAGTTGATTAATCTTCGCAATTCTCAAATGTGTACACAAATTTACAGAAAAACAGGTACCTGTCTTATTTGCTAAGGTACGCGTGCAGAGCACTGCATAGAATTTAGGAATCCTCAGTCTCACTCCACTGCTCTGACCACTAGCTTACCTAATGCTTGAGGGTACTGCAAACAGAATGCAGTTCCATATGAGCTTGATATCTTTTCCTCTCAAATATTTAACTGAAGGAAAAACTTTTGGATTTAAAAAAAACCCTAACAAACTTGCAAATCATTTCCCATAGTTTAATTTTATAGTTCTGGTCTCCTTTTGCCTCATCCTCTGCCCCTCCAGTCATCTAGCTGTGAATATCCATTTGTCTGCATCTTCTACAACCATCTCATTATCTTCTATGCTGCCTTTTATTCATGGAATGTCCTTCCCTATTTATTTCACATGGCCACAAGAATTTCCTTCAAACCCTTTCCCAGGATGCACATCCGATTAATGAAGGCTTATGTTGGATAGTAAGAAGGGGTTGACAAGTGAATTTCCTTGAACAATCAAGTTAGGCACACACTAATTACTTGTACTCTTCTTCCCTTTCTCTTTCTTTCTTTATTGTATGTTGCACTCACTTGTTTATCTTGTCTTAAATTGTGTCCAATGTCTGTAAAGATTTTTCTGACTGCTTAACTTGCTCCACTAAAGTCAATGGAACTATTTATAATGTGACAAGTTAAGCCTCTGAAGGAGTGGGACCTTTTCAGTGCAGTGTCTGTCTGCCTGTAACCTTGTACAGCATCTAGTGCATGGCCAGCTGATCCTACTTGGGGCTTCCAGAAACTACTGTACTAGCAACTACTGTAAAATATAATTTATATCATACAGAGAACTATTCAAGCTGGCAGGACTCTTTCATGAGTAATTGCTGATGGTTTAGGTCCTTAAAGAAAAGAAAAGCCAATACTCTTCTGATTTCCTTTTAAAGAAGAATGGAATATTTAAACTGTATGAAACATAGCCTATTTATCTCAAAATGGCAAAACCTCTTCATGTGCCAACAACATTATTTGAGATTGTGATGAGTCACCCATGAATTACTTCTGACCCAGTGCCTGCTGGAACCTGATGGGTCATGCCTGAGGCAGAGGCTGTGATGCAGGGGTGGATGAGAGTGCTGCGGGGCCCAGAGCAGCGAAATTTCTCAGGGCTCCCCCTTTGACATGGCGCATGCGCCGTGGCGCCATGGCATATGTGTGGGGCCTCGGGAAGCGCGGGGCCCGGAGCAGCCACTCTGCTCGCCCTGTCCTAAATCCGCCGCTGCTGTGATGAAACTGTCCAGTTCTTTAACTTCCACTCCAATTCATCTGATGAACTGGGTTTTACCCACAAAAGCGTGTGTCCTAATAAACTCTTAGGGCATGTCTACACAGCAGTGTTATTTCGGAATAACTAACGTTAGTTCAAAAAAACAAAAAGTGCATCTACAAGCAATTATTTCGAAATAACAATGAATTGGAGGACTTCTTACTCTGACTCCTGTAACCCTCATTTCACAAGGAATAAGGGAAGTCAAAGGAAGAGTTTTCTTCCTTCAACTTCCTGCCGTGTAGAAAGCACTAAAAGCCGAGTTAAGCTATACAACTTCAACTATGTCAATTGCGTAGCTGATGTCGAAATAGCTTAATTCGACTTTTGTCCTTCTGTTTAGACGTGCCCTATGGTGCCACAGGACTCCATGTTGTATTTACTCAGAGGCAATTATCTGCATATCTTGTGATAGGTTGCATGCCATTTAACTGGGTTCAGTCAATCCATAATAAAGGACCCATGCAGGTGATCCCAATGCAGGTATATGGGCTCCTAAGGGAAGCAGTCTCTCCAGTTTGCTACCTCTATGGGACCCACTCCCATTGTTTAGAAGTTCTGACAGAAGAATACCCATACTTGTGCTATAGCTTGTCCTTGCCCCTGTTCCATCTGATACCTGTTTCCATGCTAGCCAGCCCCTGCTCTATCCTGCATCTGGTCCTGCCTTAGCCGGCCACCCAGGTTCTGATAAATGTCTCTTTTTGCTTTCATTTATTATTCATGATATTACCTCAAAGGGTAGATTGAATAACACCAAAGGAGTAAACAACTGTACAAGAAAAAGGTGGATGTTTTGAATTTAGCAGATTGGCTAAATAGCCACACTCTGGGGAAAAAGAAAAAAAACATTACATACACCACTACAATGATCTTGGATGAAAAACCACACACAGTAACAGATTAGTAGTTTGCTGAAACATGACTGTAGGATAAAAATTTTGAGAGATGTTTTGACAGAGATGGTTGCTCTATTGCAGGGGTGGGAGGCCAGTCCAAGATTTTGGTAAGTGGCCAAGGGCCATACTTGTCTATGGAGGGGATGTGGGGGTCTGAGACAGAGGTTGGAAGCAGAAGGGAGCTCGGGGTAGGGAACTGGGGTGCAGGAGGGAATTTGGGTGAAAGAAGGGGGTTGTGACCTTGGGGAGGAGATTGGAGTGCAGGGTCCATGAGGGTGTGTCCATACAGGATTCTGGCCTGGGGAAGGCATGTAAGAGAGGGTGCAGGCCCTGGGAAGGAGGTGTGATATGGGGCTGAGGGGGGTACAGAGGGTGTGGGTGGTACCTGGGGCAGAGGGGATGGTGACCTGGGGCAGAGAGTTGGGGAGCAGGAGGGGTGCCAGAGGAAGGCTCTGGCAAGGAGGCGCTTACTTTAGGTGACTTCCAGCCAGCAGGCCATTGGGGACTCAGAGGCAGGCTTCCTGCCTCCCACAGCCCCAGGCTGCTCAAAATGGTTGGACTCTCCCTCTATGTGTCACTGTGCACCCCTAGTGGGGGAAGGTGGAGACTTTGCGCTCTGCACCCGCCCTCAAACCAATCATCACAGCTCTCCTTGGCCGATGCTCCCTCCCCCCAAAGTCTCTCTCCCCCCAAGGGGCCCATGGCACCTAGAGGTTGCTGCCAGCCTTTTTGAGCAACTTTGGGCTGCAGCAGACAGAGAGCCTGCCTTGGGGTCTTGGTGGGATGAGCTTAAGGCTGGATCAAAAGGCTTGGTTCAGCCCATGGGTTGTATCGTGCCTTCTCCTGCTCTATGGGTTCCCATTTCCTTCACTACCTACAAATAGGTTTTTCAAGATTACAGTGGAAAGCCTAGCAAATTACAACACAAATTTACAAAGCTGAAAGGCAACTATGTGGATGTACTATCACACTTTTCAGGATAACATTTTTCTTTTTACCTGCTGCAAAGTATTGTAATTAATCACTCTTTTTCTGTGTGGGAACATGGTACTTTTAGAAGCTACCCTCTGCAATGATAACTTAGAAAAAAATTGAATGCTGTGTCCTATTATAAAAAGGCTGCATTCTCCTCTCTATAAATTAAGAAAGTGCATGGTTCACTATTTATATGCGTTGTGTCCTTCAGATGTGACCTTTATGAACTGTTATACTGCAAAACATGATTGCATGTAACTGAATAAAACATCATCTGTCTTGGTTTTAAAAGTAGTATGATAATTAAAGTATAATCTGGGACTGATATAATTCTTCTTGTTGTTAGGGCATACTTAAGTATTTCCCATCAATCAAATAATGCATTCAGGCTTTTTGGTTGTCACCTAGAATATGTCTAGACTACATGGCTGCCGCACTGTGCCGATCAGCTACCTCGTGGAATGAGGTTTACCGGAGCGGTCGACAAAGGCTTCCGAGCATCCAGACTACCGCGCTGTGCCACCAAACAGCTGATCAGCACAGCGCGGCAGCCATTTTGATGTAAACGAAGCAGCAATTATTTAAATGGCTGCTTCATTTTCCTATGTCTTGTAAACTCATCTACATGGCTCCATCGATGGAGCCATGTAGTCTAGACATACCCATAGAGTAAACTTTTCAAGGTGTGAAAGTATAACTATAAAGCCTGAGTTAGTTTCAGTGGCGTGCTTCCATTTTTATCATCAGGCTTTAGGTCTTCTCCATCGTGCATCATAAAGCTCGTTAGAGTCTTCACTGACAGGCACCTAAACTTTAACAAATAAATAAAGGAAGTGTGAATGTAGTGGTGTTTTTTGAAGCCTCATGTGATGAAATATTAGTTCACTTGTTCAAAAAGAAGATGGACTTCAGGTAGTAAAAGATTCGTCCATCATTTTTCTGCTTATGTAAGGGTTGGTCATAGTTAAAGCCTTTAAGTTTAGGGAAAACTGAACGGAGCAGGAGCTGCTACTGAGATGTTTCCTATGGGGAACATGATATTCCATAGCATGCAGAGAAGAAAGTAAATAGAAAGAGAGCCCATAAAACTATGATTTTGACTGCTTTGAATGATCATCTTGTTATGTTAACACAAAGAAGCATATTTAGAAAACACGTGTAAGATGCATTAAGTATGGTGAGAATATTCAGGTGGAGTGTTCAGGTATTAATGGATTTTTGCTCCACTTCAGATGCAAGTCTCAACACAACCTTAACTATGGAATTGCAATCACTGCTTCTTAGTCTACATTTTTCAATTTTATTTCACTTGTTTATCAACTAATGTTTGCTTTATTGTCAAACTAGAAGATTTACCCAGCATTACTTGGGTCCTTAACTCTAAGTTTTGTTTTTTTCTTTCATTTAAATCATTGCTCTGGGGTGGGGTTGGGGATGAGGGATTTAGTATATAGGCTCCCCCAGGAGAGAGGACAACCTCTCTCACTGTAGTAGCTTAAGGCCAGTTGAAAAGCGTCTGTCAATGGTCAATGCACCCGCAGTAGTCATAGCCAGGGACAAACAGACACACAAACGGACAAACTCTCTGACATGTATAGTAGATAGTTATTCCTTTCTCCACTTGTACCCCCGGCTAGCCAATGGGGTTATAGCTGTCTGGGACTCTATCTCTGGCCTCTTGCTGCCCCCTGTGGTCATTCTGCAATAATTTAGGGATGTTAAAGACTAGTCGACTAGTTGCTCCCCTTCCCCTTGCTGCCTCTGTCTGATAGAGGCAGCAAGAGGAAGGTACATGGCAGCGTTTCAAAGGGGCAGCACCACACAGCTGATCACGGGCTCCCTGCAGTGCTGCTGCTTTGAAATGCTGCACTAAGGATGTTAAGTATTAGTTATTTCACTAATGGAATAGTGGATGCATTTTTGCATCGATTATTCGATTAATCGATAGAACAGTGCTTTTCCTTTGGAATGCCACCACAGTGTTTCAAAGGAGCAGTGCTGCATGGAGCCTGGGATCAGGTGCTGCTGCTTTGAAACATTTCTTGCTGCTTTGCTGCTTTTCAAAGGGGCAGTGGCACATATCTGATCCCATGCTTAAGGCCAGGAGGAATAACAGCTAATTAGAGTTAGTGCTTTACTTCGAACTCCCATTTCACTGCTGTGTGTAGACGCAGGCAGTTATTCTGGGCTAGTCAATTTCCAAAATGGCGACCACCCGGGAACATGCTAATGAAGCATGGGATATTTAAATCCCGTGCTTCATTTGCAATTTCAGTCATCCTCATTATCCTCCCTAGTTCAAACTAGGGGGCTAGTGTAGACATACCCTAACAAAACATGTAGGCTACGTCTACACTGGCCCCTTTTCCGGAAGGGGCATGTTAATTTCAGCGATCGTAATAGGGAAATGCACGGGGGATTTAAATATCCCCCGTGGCATTTAAATAAAAATGTCCGCCGCTTTTTTCCGGCTTTTAGAAAAGCCGGATAAGAGCGTCTACACTGGCCCCGATCCTCCGGAAAAAGCGCCCTTCAAAGTAGGAATAAGATCCTCCGGAAAAGGGCGCTTTTTCCGGAGGATCGGGGCCAGTGTAAACGCTCTTTTCCGGCTTTTCTAAAAGCCGGAAAAAAGCGGTGGACATTTTTATTTAAATGCCGCGGGGGATATTTAAATCCCCCGCGCATTTCCCTATTACGATCGGTGAAATTAACATGCCCCTTCCGGAAAAGGGGCCAGTGTAGACGTAGCCGTAGATGGTATTATGAGCTTTCGTGGGCACAACCCACTTCTTTCATTGTGGGTTGTGGCCATGAAAGCTCATGATACCATCTACATGTTTTGTTAGTGTTTAAAGTGCTTCTAGACTATTTGTTGTTTTTAAGTTTTTCCAGTTACAGAATACCCCTCATTTCAAAATAACTCCCTTTATTTTGCTTCAATCTCCCTAGTGTAGACCAGGGCCAAGGTTCAGAGAATCCAATAATGTTTTACCGCGGGTTGCATGAGACCTCCAGCCTGCCTCCTCAATTGAAGAAAAGTGTTTAAGAGCAATTCATCCAGTTCTCTGGTTTGATTTGTTGATCTAGAGCAGATACTAGATGCCAGATTCTTGGCCCCTGAAGCTTATGCCCTCAAAGTTCTTCATATCAGTATCTGAAGCCAGATGAAGCAGAACAAGAATCCATAGGGAAGATTTTTATCTCATTTATACTGGTGTTAATCCAGGGTAACTCCATTACATTCTCTGTAAATCTACAACCACTTTCTAAGAATGTAGCTTACATCAAAGTCTACTGCTTATAGCCCAAAGACTTCCCTGGAAGTTTTACCCGTATAAATGAGCTATGAATTTGGCCTAATGGAATTATATAAGAATCTGAGGGGATCACTTGGCCCAGAATATTTATGTAATATAGCTTTAAAATCCTGCATCCCTGATCATTCAGAAGAGCATACAGTAGGTTTTGTTTTAGTCACAGTGGCAACAAAACACAATCTGAATGGATTAAATCACTCTGTTCTGCTTAGAACAGAAGGACAGGTTTTAAAATTAAGTTTAGAGCTTGTTACAACAGTTTTTTTCCCCTGCTTGAAAATTTTGACTTTCTGGCAGACATTGAAAAAGTTCAGCTGAAAATGGAAATTTTTTATTTGGAAATGTAGTCCATGATGCCTCATGGTAGTTCATGTCCCCCATTTCCTCTGTGTACTGGGCTCTCTGGCTTTACCTTTGTTGCTGAGTCATTGTGGTACATCATGGGAGTCCCAAGTCCAGCATGGGGGGGGGGGAGGGGAATATCACACTCCCAACCCCACATAGATCTTATCTGCAAAGATTGTTTGTGCAGTATCTGCATGGATGTTAAGAATTTGGCCCCTAGCCTTTAGTTGGGCAAAACTCGTACTGAACTCAAAGGGAGTCTTGTCTGAGGAAAGATTTGTCCTTAAGTGGTATCACTACCACAGAATAGACCCCAGCAATGGTAGCTTTTTGTTGAAACCCATCCTCTTTAAATAAGGCCAAATTCTGTCTTCAGATGCATCCCGTAGGTTGGTTGTTCACAGTATGAGTCATCTCAGCAGCTCTGCAGGTGGTATTTGACCTTACTAGAGAAATGTAGTTCTCAGTTTTTACAAGTCAACGAGTATTCAGATATGCATTTTCATCATGCTGTGCGAAGCAGAATGGGTACATTTAAAACATTATAGATGCATTTAACAATATCTTCCAAATGTTTTTATCACATGTGAAGAGCTGTCAGCAAAATTACCTTACATTTCTTCAACATTACGTAGTAAAAAACTCCAAGCACCAGAACGCTTTTTTAATGGATTCTGATTATTTGAAGGTGCTTAGAATTGTTCTTTGTCAAAAGTTGCAATGACATAACCCAACACTATTTTCCAGGGACCTAGAGCAAGAATTTCCAGTGCTGGCTTTTGTGTTGTATTTTCCAGAGTGTTCATCACATTTTATCTGTTATGTTATTTACCTTCTGTAGATTTTACATTGAAACCAAAAACTATGGATGCTTTGTGTTTATTTGTTTCTACTATATAACTTAAATTGTTCAGCCAGTCAAGTTTCTCAATTGTTTAAAATTTCTGACATGTCTGTTTAAAAGAGAAGCTGGCATATATAAAGTAATAGCCAGTGACATTTTCCACTGCCACTGGCTGAAAAAGTGTTTCCTAAATGCATATATTTTAAAAGAATTAAGAAAATCGAAGATTGAAAAAATCATGGGAATTCTATACAACATGGCACATTCATTGATTCTACAATAAAAAAATTGTATGCTCTTTTAAGAATCCTCCAGCCTCATGCAGTGCCTCAGGTGTGTATCAAATATAGACTAAACAGTGCAATATGAATCACCAGACTACAATTCTATCAAGAAAATGGGGGGTTTAGTAAATTAATAATTTTAAGAGTGACGTTTAAGTCACCGAACACCGGAGACAAAGTTGCAGGCCATAATATATGATTTTATACTTCTTAGACTACTTCTCCGACATTGAACTCCTCCCCCCCCCCAGTAATACACTAATTCCCATATTTACTCTGTGTTTCTCCGATTATTTTTCCATCTTTTCTACTACTTCCACTTCTTCCCTTGCCACAGTTCTCTTCCTCTTCTTACCCTCTTTTACATAGTCTCCTCTTCCTGTCTTCCCCTCCTGGCCCCTCACCTACTTTCCGTTTTTTGCTCTAGCTCTTATTTGCACTGCCTATTCACTCATCTTTGTCTTTAATCATAAAAGCTCCTTTTCCTGCTCCAGTTAGCTTCACTGTTACTGTGGCTCTTGCTTTCTGCTACTGTGACTTTGATAGGCTGAATCTTTTAATTTGCAGCTGCCGCTCTTAAATTTAAAAGGATCTTATTACAAGCACTGCCACTTATTATTAAATAAAAAAAAAATCCCCATCCTTTTATTCCCTTAGAACAGGGATGGCGAACCTTTTTTGGGTGGTGGCCACTGACTCACAAAAAAATCAGAGGGCTTCTCACAAGTGAGAAACAAACAAAAAAACCACCCACCCCTCACCAGCATGGGCTCCCCATTGCTGGGGGGACCCCCAAACCTCAGGGGCCAGAACCAGGCAAGCCAAAGGCTGCATCCAGCTCCCAGGCCTTAGGTTCCCCACCACTGCCTTAGAACAAGGACTTCAGAGATCTTGTGTATAAGTAATGCCAGTCAGCTAAAGGGAATGTAGATGCCCAGGGTAAAGCAGTCAGTCCCCTTCTACACCAGTTCTCTTCTACACCTTTCTACTGTGTACGGAAGCTGGTATGGAGTATTACATGCTACACCGTTTTGCTAAGTTGCTGCTCCAGTGTGAGCTCTTGTAGGTGTTTTATTACTACATCAGCTAATTTGGCTACTAATATGCTATGCTAGAGACTTGTGTAACTAAAATGACTTGGTAATGTCTTGACTATGTTTTGAGAGTGATTCAAGTTTGGGATCCCATCACCAAGAAGGCTCAGATAGATTGTCCAAAATCCATATTTTAATCATAATCAGATTTGTAATCAGAAAAAGTCATTTTTAGATCATTTTGTGTTTTCCTTTTCCAGTGCAAGACAGTGGCATAGCTAGGACAGGAAAAGCATGTGGTGGTGGTGGGGGTGGGGGGGGATGTGGTGCAATGCTGAAGGGTGAGGGGGCAGGGATGTCAGGCCCTGAGCGGGGAAGGAAGGATCAGGTGTCCATGAGGGATCCAGTACCCTGGGGAGTGGGATGTAAAGGGGAGGGGACACAGCAGGGATCTGGACTCTGGCAAGAAGGGGGCAGGGGGAATGGGGGTCCTGCCTCACTCCCCCACTTCCTGCTCAGCAGGCACATAGAGCATACAGACTGCAGGATACACCCAGAGAGTAGAAGAGGACCCTGCCAGAACTTGAACTTCAGCCACCCTCCCAACCCCAGCTTGGTATCTAGCAGGAGAGAGATGTGCCCAGGCTGGCAGTATACCACATGCTGCTGCCCCAGTTTCTGGCCCCAGACCTAGCCCCACCAAGACCTTCCCCCTGAGGCACATCCCCTGAAGAGCTAGCACTGCAGCCAGAAACTGGGGCACCAGTGCATAGCACAAGCAGGAGAGGAACAAGGCCAGGCTGATGGATGCCTAGCTGAGGTCAGGAATTCCACCAGCCTGTGGATTTAGGGGACTCTGGACCTTATTTTGGTGACCCTGGATGCTAAGTAGGTGAGTAGTGGCCCACTCAGGCCCACCCATAGCTATGCCCCGGTACAAAATTGTTTCCTGCCACGTTTGCTAGTTTCATTCTGTTTTAAATGATCAAAACAATGGAGCTTCCATTAGGTGTTCTCTCATCTATTAGATTTTATTTTTAGGAAATAATTCCTTGGTTTGACTTCTCTTTCTTTTGTTGAATTTCAAAGATAATAGGCCAGAGAGAATTGCTGATACGTACAATAATATATGGTAAAATATTTGGGTTTTTTTGAAGTAAAAAAACAAATCCCAGGTTTTCACCCCCATATACCATTAAGATGTGCTTCTAGCTAACTCTGTGCAAGTACATGATCTTAGTACGGTTACCCTCATCTTTCCTCTGCCTTCCCATTTCCTTCCATTGTACATTATGCTCACTTGTGTATTTTTGTAACAAGACCAACAACATACATGTATATAGCACCTAACACAGTGGGGCTCTGATAAGGTACGTCTAGACTACATGCCTCTGGCGACAGAGGCATGTATATTAGACTACCCAGCATAGGAAAATGAAGCGGCCATTTAAATAATCGCCGCTTAATTTAAATTTAAATGGCTGCCGCGCTGAGCCGATCAGCTGTTTGTCGGCTCAGCGTGGTAGTCTGGACTCTCCATGGTCGACATCAAAGGCATTTGTCGACCTCCCAGGTATGCCTCATCCCAGGCATCAGCTCAGCGCGGCAGCCATTTAAATTTAAATGAAGTGGCGATTATTTAAATCGCCGCTTCATTTTCCTATGCCGGGTAGTCTAATCTACATGCCTCTGTCACCAGAGGCATGTAGTCTAGACGTACCTATTCTGTCTGAGTCTGTTGGGTGCTGTTGCAATGTAAATACAATTGCTAATAATCTCATTACTCCTAGTTATAACAACATCCTGAATACTTCATACTTCTCCTTGAGGCTTATAGCTGACTGACAGATATGCATGCATTGATTATATCTCTTCCTTCTTTCATAGATGTCATCTGGCAATACTATATTTATAAAATGTTTTTTCAGTCTTTCCTTTTGCTCTTTTCCAATGATGTTTCTTTGTATTATAATGTTCCCAATTCTCATTTTGTCAAGCTACTTATACCACAATGTTCAGATGAAGAGAGAGCAGTGGGCATTGGTATTAGTATGTAGTTTATTTTATGGTTATGACACAGACATCATATAACTGTGTTGTAAGCTAACTCTAGTAGCTATGTCTGTTTCCTCAAAAGAAGTATTCTCTTTTACTTTACATGACCAATTTTCTTGGAGTAACAGCCTTCTCTGGATCACAATCACAATACCTTGATCACAATATCTTAACTCTTTGTGCAGATAAAAGGGTTAATCATCTCTACATTTAAGCTATACTAAATACAATTCATTTTCTGGCAAAATGGAAGAACCCCCCCCCGCCATATTATAAAACTTAAGGCTCTCAATCTATTTGGTTGGACAACTTTCTTAACTGGACCTACAAGAGCTATTTTTTGAATATATGGAGTAATAAAGACTTATGACTAATAAGCCTTTAAATCACTTCAATATACAAGTTGATCCTAAATAGAATGACTATATTTTCCATCTCTTTAAGTTAGAATAGGATTATGAATATGATCTTAAAAGGAGACCTAATTTTTCTTTAAACAAATGAATTCTAGAGTTATATGTTTCAATTCTCAAGCTACCAAAAGTAAGAGGTGTTGGCTGATGTTGAGGGGTGTGGGGTCAAGGCTTCATGCTGTGCATTTTCGTAAAGATCAGTCATAAGTTGGCTCACTAGTAGTCATACTGAATTAATTTTCAGAAATTCAGCTTCTTCCTTTAGCATTATTGTGTCTCTTTCTTCCCTTCATCAATTTCAGTCTGGGAATTTTTCTAGGGTATATGAGAATTTCCTGGTAGAAAGTGTTGACAGCTCGTCAGAACAGCAGCGATAAATAATCTGTTTAGACTCAAGTGTACCACACACTTCAGGAAAGTCCATGCTGGAGCTGACTCCTTGATGTCAGCAAGAACTCCATGTGTTTTGGGGTATTATAGCCTAACTCTGTTATTTGATCACAGGCCAGCCTTCTGATTACTGAAAGTCAAGGAAAACAAGAAAAATGGAGTAGATAACACAAATTTGTGCAGAGGAGTGTTTGTTGTCGAGGAAGATCAGAAAAGAATATGTTGGATGTGTATCAAGAAAAAGTTGAGATTATTTGGAGAAGAGGATAAAGCAAGGGAGTATGCCAGAGGAAAGGTCAAAAGGAAGTTAAAAGAAAAGGTAACTTGTGTAAGATTTCTGAAAGCCTTGTATTAACATGCTAAAGCTTAGTATTAAAATTTTAAAAAACCCAGCAGCTTTGATAATTACACATAATCAGATTACACGTTTACATATAGTGTAACTAATGATTTCCAAAAGTCCTGTCTCAAATGCTCTGAATCTATATAAAACCAACAAGGGGCAGTTATATTCTTCAGTCTTTCCAAGGCTTAGTTAGGAATATTATGGTAATTAGACAGTAGTAAGTGACCTGAACATATTTTGGTCAATCACCCTGTAATATTCATTAGTTATACTAAATTATTATTTTATTAACTACTTTAATATTTTAAAATAATTTTAGGTCTGTACGTCCTTTTAAGGTCCCTGATTTAAAATATTAATGTCTTTTTGCTGAAACAAAGGCCTGTGGTATCGCTGACAACCCCTGTGATGTTGAAGCAGGCGGGGATGCTGGCTGACACAAAGCAAATTCCACCTTTCTACTGGAAAGTTATCTTAGTTCATCCTGTAAGAAAAGGACAATATATTGCCTTTTCAGTGTAAATATATTGGCATGGTTATTTCCACTTACGGTATGTCTACACTGCCTGGCTATTTCAGAATACTGGAAGTATCCCGAAATGGCTACTCCACATCTACACAAGTCACCTGTTATTTCAAAATATTTTTTGAAATAACGGGCACGCTATTTCGCCATCCCAGTAAACCTCATTGCATGAAGGATAAGGGATGGCTTGAAATAGCTCGCTATTTTGAAATTTGGCACTATGTAGACACACCAAGTTTCAAAATAAGGCATTTCAAAATAGTTTCAAAATAATATATGCAATTTGCGTAGCACAAATTGCATATCTTATTTCGAGTTTAGGGTGCTGTGCAAACACATCCTCAATGTAGCATAGTCACATTTTTTTCTAAGTTTTTATGCTGATTACAGATGTTTAAAAAAAATCTGACAGGTTTTTGTTGGACAATGCCAATTTGGTGAAATAAACTTTTGTGTGTGTGAATTTAATCAGGTAGACTATATTTTGCTTAGGAAAAAAATGGAAAAAGTAGTAAGGTATTCTGAAATGTATGAAAGACTTGAAATTATTTTATTTTTTAAAATTTATTTTCATAAAAAACTTCAGTTTTGGCTTTTTGTCCCAACTTGGGGTAATATTTTTTTTGGTTAATCTTAATATTTTATCATGAGATGGAAAAAATCTGTCCTTTGAGTTATTTTATCCTGACAAGTATGTGTTTTTAATGTAGTGGTGATTTGGGGAGTGAGAGTGGAAAAGTTTTCATTTTTTGTTTGAAACTAAGTACTTTTCATACTGAATATATGTTCTTATGTGGTAGTAGTCATGGTCATAGAATTTAAAACCAGAAAGAACCACTTGATCATCTAGTTTGACCTCCTGCATATCACCAACCAATCCAGCATGTGCACATTAAACTGAAAAACCAAAATGCGACCAAAATATTGCGACTTACAAGAGATGGACTATTATATGCTATGGAAAATGGAAATGATAATTGTGCTTGTGGTCCCTTCAATGGCTGGAAAATGATTGAGATATATTAGGATAATGCTGACAAAACACCTGTACCTCACATGCTACAGAGGAAAGTGGAAAACCTCCAGAGTCACTGCCAGTCTGATGTAGTGGAAAATTCCTTCCTGACTTCACATATGACCATCTAAGAACTGGGGCCAGCCAAGACCCTGAAAGAGAGAATGCTCAGTAACACCTCAGAGCTCTATCTCATCTCCAGCCTTGGCCATCTTTGATACATCAGAGAAAGGAGATAATAAAAAACCTTCCTAGCTGGGAGTCAAGGTGAAAAAATGTATATTGTTTGTTGATGTGTATTTTGGGGATGCAATATAAGATATAATAATTACTCCCTATGCTAGACTGCATAGTTTATAGGTTAAGGCCACAGTAATATACCTCAGATGGCTGGTGCAATACACAAATTATTTACCCAGTACAAGTGTACGGAAAATTCAAATTATTCCATATCCCTGGAATATCATTTAAAATGGCCTCATTATGGTTATGTTAGATTTAACATTGAATCATATATGTCAAAAATGCTTGCCAACTCTAAGTCAAAACTCCTCTTGCAAATGCAGTCTTGAATTGGCCATGAGCTGCTGTAGCAATTTTCTAACCAATTGAAAAACAGGCTTTTTTTGCAATCTTATTTGAAATCTATTTAAAAATTGTACTTCTTTGGAATGCTCCTTATCTCCTTCAATCACAAGCCTTTGAGCTTGTTTCTTTAACAGCTGTGCAAAAGCAAAGGGCTGTGTTTTTTTTGAGAACTTGAAATCAGAGGGGTATGTTCTTTCTGTTTCCCTCATGCAAGAAAGTCTCTGCCTTTAGCAAACAAAACCAGAATGGCAATGTTTCCACTTATTGCTTCCCAGGGAATGGGTTTAAATTTTGGTTCTGTTTGACTCATCAGATGCTTTACTGTCTGTACAATATTTGATCAGTGTGATGGACCCTCTTAGGGGAGTGCTCCAAAGTGAGTGCTTTTTCTTATAAAGGTGCTCCAAAAACACAAGTTCCTTCATCATCTGTGGTCTGGTTGTATTTCAGTAAATTTTGGAGGTTCGAAAGAGGATTTGCACAAAGATATTATATTGCCTGGTAATGATAATCTCATGCTGTTGTGGGCTCTCTCTTTCACATTGACTATTACATTCAAGATAGCGCTGGGTGAAATTATACTTGTCTGAAAATTTCTGCTGAAATATATTCAGCATGTCACAAATTTGTGATGAAATCCAAACTCCATTGAATTCAGTGGGTGTCTTGCCTAGATTTTGGTATATATATTTGTAAAGAACAACATAGTAAGCTGCATAATTAACTGTTTAGTGACAGTTATTGATAACTTTAAAGAGAGTTGCGGAGATAGAAACATCTGTTTATCTCTCTGTGACTGGGTATAGTTGCTTCTTTAGATTTTGCATAAAATACTCATGAGACTCAACCAAAATAGTGTATTCATTTTAAAAAATGTTATAAAAACCCTGGAGCTTTTAATATTTCTGCTAGTTATTTTTTAAAATAACTTAAAAGTTGTTTGTAACATACCTTTCCCAAAACCACCATGGTAAAAGAACAAGGAGTTACAGTAACCAGAGTGGGTCACAGCAGATTATGTAGTGCTGGGAAGAAGAATGAAGGAATTTGAAGCACAAGTGGTGTTCTCGTCCATGATTCCAGTTGAAGGAAAAGGTCTGGGTAGGGATTGTCAAATTGAGGAAGTAAGTGTGTGATTGCGCAGGTGGTGTTTGTGAGAGAGCTTTGGTTTCTTTGATCATGGGACTCTGTTTCAGGCAGAAGAATTGTTAGGAAGAGATGGGATCCACCTAACCAAGAGAGGAAAGAGCATCTTCGCAGGCAGGCTTGCAAACCAAGTGAGGAGGACTTTAAACTAGGTTCATTGGGGGATGGTGACCAAAGCCCTGAGATAAGTGAGGAAGTCGGATACCAGGAAGAATCACAAGGAGGAACGAGCAACAAAGGAGGACCCCTGATTCAGATGGAGAAGGCAGGGCAATCAGCTGGTTATCTAAGGTGTTTGTACACCAATGCAAGAAGCCTGGGAAACAAACAGGAAGAATTAGAAGCCTTGGCCCAGTTAAAGAACTATGATTTGATTGGAATAACGGAGACTTGGTGGGGTGACTGGGATGACTGGAGCACTGTCATGGAAGGGTTTAAACTATTCAGGAAGAACAGACGGGGGAGAAAAGGAGGAGGAGTTACATTGTATGTAAGAGAGCAGTATGATTGCTCGGAGCTCCAGTACTTAGAGGGAGAAAAGACTGTTGAGAGTCTATGGGTTAAATTTGAGATGGAAACAACAGGGGTAATGTTGTGGTTGGTGTCTGCTATAGACCACCGGATCAAGTGGATGAGGTAGACGAACAACTGAGAGAAGCTTCCAGATTGCAGGCCCTGGTTCTCATGGGCAGCTTTAATCACCCTGACAACTATTGGAAGACCAATACAGCAGTACACAGACAATCCAGGAAGTTTTTGGAGAATGCTGGGGATAACTTCCTGGTACAAGTGCTGAAGGAACCAACCAGGCGCCACGCGCAGATTGACCTGCTGCTTACAAACAGGGAGGAACCAGTAGGGTAAGTAGAGGTGGGTGACAACCTGGGAAGCAGTGATCATGAGATGGTAGATTTCAGGATCCTGACCAAAGGAAGAAAGGAGAGTAGCAAAATACACACCCTGGACTTCAGAAGAGCAGCCTTTGACTCCCTCAGAGAACTGATGGACAGAATCCCCTGGGATGCTTACATGAAGGGGAAAGGAGTCCAGGAGAGATGGCAGTATTATTAAAGGCATAGGAAGAAACCATCCTGATGCGTAGCAAGAAAAGCAAATATAGTAGGTGACCAGATTGGCTTACTGGGGACATCCATGGTGAGCTTAAACACAAAAAGGAAGCTTACCAGAAGTGTAAAGTTGGACTGATGACTAGGGAGGAGTATAAATGTATTGCTCGAGAATGCAGGGGAGTTATCAGGAAGCCGAAAGTGCAATTGGAATTGCAGCTGTCAAGGCATGTGAAGGGTAACAAGAAAGGTTTCTACGGTCATGTTAGCAATCAGAGCATGATCAGAGAGGGTGTGGGGCCCTTACTGGATGAGGGAGGTAACCTAGTGACAGATGATGTGGGAAAAGCTGAAGTACTCAATGCTTTCTTTGCCTCTATCTTCACAGACAAGGTCAGCTCCCAGATAAATGCACTAGGCAATGCAGTATGGGAAGGAGGTGGACAGCCCTTGGTGGGGAAAGAACAAGTTAGGAACTATTTAGAAAAGCTAAATGTACACAAATCCACGGGCCTGGATTTAATGCATCCAAGGGTACTGAGGGAGCTGGCAAATGTCCTTGTGGAGCCTTTGGCCATTATCCTTGAAAAGTCGTGGAGATCGGGAGAGATCCTGGATGATTGGAAAAAGGCAAGTGTAGTGCCCATATTTAAAAAAGGGAAGGACAATCCAGGGAACTAGACTTACCTCAGCCTTACCTCAGTCCCTGGAAAATTCATGGAGGGGATCCTCAAGGAATCCATTTTGAAGCACTTGGAAGAGGGGAAAGTGATCAGGAATAGTCAACATGGATTCACGAAGGGCAAGTCGTGCCTGACCAATTCGATTAGCTTCTACGATGAGGTAATTGGTTCTGTGGATATGGGAAAGTCAGTGGATGTGAAATTCCTTGACTTTAGCAAAGCTTTTGATACGGTCTCTGTGATGGGGCATGCCAACCCCACACTGAAAAAGGGGAGCAGAGCACACCTAGTGGGTGGAATATGCCTCTCCCCAGCAGCCCTGCTGGGCATGCTCCCAGTGCAGCCCAGGTATAAAAGCCTGCAGAGCAGCTCAGTTGGGGCTGACCTCCGGAGGAGAAGGAGCTACTGCCCAACCACCCGAGCCACAGCTGCTGCAACTGGAGCGAGAGACACCGGACCAGTGGACCACGCTGCTACCATCCCCGGGCCAAGCTTGACTGCAATGCCGGCTGCGCCATACAGCCCCCCAGATGCTGTCGCCGCACCAGCTGCTGCTGCACCCGATGCCGGACCTGCTAACACCGCTACTGCCACCAAACCCACATCTACAGGTGGGACTGCCAGCGGTCCGGGGGCTGGGGTAGGAAACAACCCAGGGGAGGGAGCAGGAAAAGCCCTGAAGTGCTCGGCGTGTTTTGGGGAGAACTCCCCGCTGAGCCAGTGGTGGGAACCACCCACCACTGATAGGGCCCTGGTTTGGGGCCCGGTGGAGAGAGTGGGCCCGGGCCCCCCTACCCCTTATTCCCAGATCTCGGACTAGGAGCAGGTCCGGTGAAAGACTAGGCCTCTGGGCCTGTTTACAAAGAACTAGGCCTCCAGGCCTGTGTATGAGAGACTAGGCCTCGGGGCCTGCTTTTGAAGGACTTGACCCGTTGGTTGAACTGGGCGGGGCTAGACACGCCTGTCACAATCTCACTCAATATTCTTGCCAGAAAGTTAAGGGAGTATGGATTGGATAAATGGACTGTAAGATGGATAGAAAGCTGGCTAGACTGTTGGGCCCAGTGGGTAGTGATCAAGGTCTCAATGTCAGGCTGGAGGTCGGTTTCTAGTCTAGTGCCCCAAAGAGCAGTTCTTGGACCAGTTTTGTTCAACGTCTTTATTAATGACCTGGATGAGGGGATGGATTGCACCCTCAGCAAGTTTGCAGATGACACTAAGCTAGGGGGAGAGGTAGATATGCTGGAGGGCAGGGACAGAGTCCAGAATGACCTGGATAGATTAGAGGATTGGGCCAAAAGAAATCTGATGAGGTTCAACAAGGACAAGTGTAGAGTCCTGCACTTGTGATGGAAGAATCCCAAGCATTGTTACAGGCTGGGGACTAAATAGCTAAGTAGCAGTTCTGCAGAAAAGGACCTGGGGATTACAGTGGATGAGAAGCTGGATATGAGTCAACAGTGTGCCCTTGTAGCTAAGAAGTCTAATGGCATATTAGGGTGCATCGGAGTGGCATTGCCAGCAGATCCAGAGAAGTGATTATTCCCCTTTATTTGACTCTGGTGAGGCCACAGCTGGAGTATTGTGTCCAGTAAGTCGACAGAATGCGGCAGTTTTGTCGACGGTGGTAAACCTCCTTCTATGAGGAATAACGCCTTTTTTCAACAGAGTTATGCTGAAAAAAGGTGATATTGCATACACACTGTGCTTTTTCAAAAGAGAAAATCTAGACTTTCTGCCGATACAGCGGTTTGCTTTGTCAACAGAACTGGCTGTAGTTTAGATGCTCTTTTTCGACAGCGGCTTTGTCGACAGTATCTCTCGACAAAGCCTCTGTCAACAAAAGCCTGTAGTCTAGACGTACCCAATATGCTCTTACATCCAAGCACTCACAAATTAATTTTGCTGCTAGATCAGTCACCATAGAGAATTCACCACAGCCAGCACTCCTTCTTCAAACCTTCCCTCTGCCCCTCCCCCTCAAACATAGAGTCTCCACAACAATGAAGAATCAAACTTATTCAAGTGGGGAGAAGACAGAGCCAAGAGATAATTTAAGCAACTTCCTTACATACAGTTAGAAACAGAGAGTCTGGGCCTTGATGATACAGGTTAATTAAGAAAAAGTAGATGTTTTGAGTAAGAGTCTTTTTAAGAGTGAAGAGTTTCAGATTAATTCTAACTTGCCCTTGTTCTAACAACATAATAATGTTATGAATTGGGTGTTATGGGTTAAATTAAAACCTATTGAGATAGATAGGTGTGAATTTACCCTTCAATTTATATTACTGAAGCTTAAGTCCCTCCCTGCTCAACAAAAACAAAAGATGTACATGAATCTGCCAAGAGCTTTTGGCTGAATATTACTTTTTGTATGTTTGTGTGTGTGTCAGAGATAGATAGATAGATAGATAGATAGATAGAGAGAGAGAGAGAGAGAGAGAGATCTTGCAGAAACTGAGGTCATGCAAGAGCAGATAGAATGAAGAAGGCAGTTTGATGGATCAGCTTAAAGCAGCGGGTTGAACCTATGAGAAACCATTTTTGGATCAGGGTGCAGGCTAAAATAGTGCTCTTGGTGCAGGGAGCAAAACAAGTTATTTCCTGCTATTTGATTCTGCATTTGGAGACTCAGGACTTTATACAATTATCATGGGTGATGGGTAGCGCTTCAGTTCTGGGAAGCTAGCTCCCAGCTCCACTCCTTCTGTTTATGGGTCTGCCTTCATGGCTAGAGCCAGGGGCCCCCTCCTTCTGCCTGGAGTAGCTCTAATTCCCTTCCCTCAGCTGGAGGAGCCCGGGGCCAGTGGGAATGCCCCTCTCTACCCTAGCCATTCTGTGGGAAAAACATTTTTTCCTTCTCTTCTAGGAGAAGAACCTGAGGTTTTGATATGCATCATGCAGGTCCAGAGTTGTTGAGGAGGTGCTATGTGTTACTCACCTTCCTGGGTTCATTAGGAATCTTGCCAGAATTCACTGGGCCTTTCACTGCCATGCTATTCATAGGTTTCTTTCTTGGTCTTCTGTGCACCTGAGCACCCTGGATATGATTTCAGCTACAGTGCTTTAATATCCAAACAAAGATTTTGAAAGGACACCAGATGGAAGTTTATCTAGGAAAGGTTTTTAGGACAACATAATTCAAATTGTTATATTAAAATATAAAATCCAAAGAGGTGGACAAGGCAACAACAGGACAATTTTAGGTAGCTGTTATTTAGGATCACATGCTTCCCTATCCATGCATCACAGAAGAGAACAGTACAGATTCCACATCACCTTCCAGACTCCTTTTTTTCAACAGAGTATTTGAAAGGCAGCTAAATATGTTTCTTTACCAAATAGCTCTTTTCCCACAGTTGCCACAATCCCTGGCCATAAGAAGGTGGGCACAGCAAATTTAACTTCCCACAGCCCATCAGTTAACAGACTGTTTAAAGTACAGTTAGTAGTAGGAATTCCACTCCCTGCTTTGACTTTTCGATACTATAGATGTGGCATATGCATTGGGAAAAGGAGATGGAGGCAGGTATATCAAACAGAAATATCAGGAACCCTCGATGGGACTTGGAAGTCAGTAGCAAGGTATTAAAAGGCCAGACATCTACTGGTTTCTCTTATACTGATCCCAGCATTTACACTTTTGTTGACCAGTGCCTCCTGCCCTATTTATTCCATTATTGTCCCTCCCTCCAGGAGGGGAAGTTTATTATCTTTCGATGTACAGCACAAGAACTGTGCAAAATGCTTGATGTACAAATGTGAGGGGGTAGATCTCAACCCTATAGATTTTTAGCCTTTTCAAGGCACAAAGGGGAGTATGTGAGTCTTTGATATGGCATCAGGAGAACATTAACATTTGTTACATCACTTAAAATAAATACTCTTATTAGAGGAGTTAAGAGATGGTGCTATTATGTAAGGACTCACAAGTTCTTTTCCTTAGCATGTGAGTTCTCTTGAGTCTTTGAATAAATGCTTTTATTGCTATTAATTTTTGTTATGCACTTCTTTGGTAGAGCTCTGGCAAGAAGGAAGGGAGTTAGTGTTTGCCTTACTCTCTAACTAGTGATAGAAATGTAGCCGTGTTAGTCTGGGGTAGTTGAAGCAAAATGCAGGACAATGTAGCACTTTAAAGACTAACAAGATGGTTTATTAGATGATGAGCTTTCGTGGGCCAGACCCACTTCCTCAGATCAAATAGTGGAAGAAAGTAGTCACAACCATATATACCAAAGGATACAATTAAAAAAAATGAATGAAAATGATGAAAAAAAATGATGAACAAATATGAAAAGGACAAATTTGTCCTTTTCATATTTGTTCATTTTTTTAAATTGTATCCTTTGGTATATATGGTTGTGACTACTTTCTTCCACTATTTGATCTGAGGAAGTGGGTCTGGCCCACGAAAGCTCATCATCTAATAAACCATCTTGTTAGTCTTTAAAGTGCTACATTGTCCTGCATTTTGCTTCTCTAACTAGTGTCATTTTTTAAGCTATGTTTTTCCCTAGGAACAGGACATTAGTAATAGGGCTGAGGTCCCTGAAAGAAGGGATTGCCAGTGTGCTGTTTGTGATCACCCGTGGTTAAGAACTAGAGCATACAGAGAAAAATAAATAAGTTGTATACCCTTCACATAACTGATTTTCTAGTGGAGAAGAAACTAACCTGCAAGACTGTGACCTCTGTTACCATTCAGCACAGGGACAACAATATAATTGAAAATCAGCCCATAAAATGGAGCTTGCTTCTGAAAGACATGGAAATCCTACTTGGCTTCTGAAAGAGATAGGAGGCCTTGAATTACATTTCCTTATTCATATACACATTTACTTGTCATTGTGCCAGGCCTTAAGCTGGGTCTGTACTTAAGAGCTACAGAGTGGCAGTAAATGGAACTGAGAAGAATACTCATTTTGGGATCACTGTATTCTTGTGTGCTCCTAGATTTTGGTTTAGGGCACCAACTCCATGGATGAAGCCATGTTTGTAATAAGCGATGTTCTTTGGAAATCAATATCAATTGCTGGAGGGACTCTGATTTGGATGGGAGAGAAGCAAAGACAAAGTAGCTGCCTTCACCTGTATGCTCTGCTGGCTCAAATGGCCACTTTTAGGGAATAGGTTGGGCAAGAGTCTAAACTAAACAATGCATATTACACCTTACTGCCCAAGGCTCCATTAACATTTAGTTTTATTTGAACCTAATTATTGTCAACATCTGTTACAGTTGTTTCAGTGGCAATATTTACATTGAATAATACAGAGGAGAGGACAGAGACTTGTGATATTCCACAATAAGAGGGTTGTGGAGGTAGAGGGACAGTTGTCTATGAGGAAGGCCCTGAGCCATTTAAGGATGTGTTTCTTCACTCATACAATTTCTTAGGCAGGTCTTTGGTGATTGATGGTATCAAATTCTATAGAAAGATACACTTACTTCCCTTATATATAGTCATGAGGCTATCAACACATGCTGGCTCAATACGAGGTACTTAAAAGAATCCCGATATTTAAATCCCGGGCTTCATTTGCAAGTTCAAATGCCTACATTAGCCACCCTAGTTCAAACTAGGGTGGCAGTGTAGACATACCCTAGCATAGCAGCAGCAAGCCAAGATCCATCTTGTTTAAGACAACTTCCTATTTCTCCTCCTGGCTTAAATAATGCACTGGCCCAATCAGGTGGTGGGTGGTATCTTTAATAGCGTGTAAGACCTTAGGTCTTCCAAACCTCTAGTCAGTAGTAGAGCTGTCAGGGAACAGTGTGGATGCAGTAACAACCCAAGGGGTCTGGTTCAGGAGCTGCAGACTTTCATTCTCCATTGATAGAGGTCAGGTGAGCTCTGTTCTCTTTTATTTGCCAGGAAGGGCAGAGGCAGCAACCCTGATTGCTATCAGTTGCTCCAAGGACTACTTTTTGTGTGAAAGGGCCCCCAATGTAATCCTATTGAGTTAAGTAAGGATGTGCTGGATTGGGCTCTTCTTTAAGATCCAAGATTTCTCTGGCTGAAGAAATGATGTTTTACAATCCGTGCCTCCCACTATGATTGGAATGCTTAATCCCTAATACAGTAAGGATTGCTTTAGAGAAGTTTTGTGCCAATAGCCAAAAGCTTTTCAGCTATATAATTCCCATACATGTTGTAAAGTTGTCTCCTTGGCACTATTTAAATAAACTGAAAAATATTTAAGGAACAAAGTTGGGTAACACCTTAACTTAAAGTTCCATTATTAAATGGCCTATTAATATCTATTAAATGATTGCCAGATGGCACCATGCTCTTTCATAACTTATTACATATCATCTTATAACAATACGCATTATTAATACATTAAATTCTGAACAAATAATACAATTACAAGTTATTACAAATAGTACTTATTCCCAACAAATAGTTATGAAACAGGCATTTACTCTGTTTAACAATGATTTCAGTATATTCAAAAGCGTGTTATAAAATGTCAGGTACTTTGATAAATCAAACAGCAAATTGTTATTATTATAAATGTATATTTAAATGGGCCCTTAATCCATGTTCTTTTGTGTTGCTCCCAAATGTGGCAAGCAATTTTCTATAGGACTTGCTGGGAATGATACTGTAATCATAATCCTTAATATTGTTTCTTTAATTTAACTGAAGTTGATTCAAGTTTGTTCTACTGGCAACCCCCTTAAAAGTGCTTATTTTTAAGTTGAGTCATATTGTTTATTAGAAACGAGACAAGATGTAAAGATGCCCAGCATGGAAAAAGGCTGCTTTGTTCCTGCAGATCACATGGCTGATCTGGATCTGGGTAAAAAAATTAAGAGGAAGGTGGATAGAAGAAGTTTTGCTAGGGGGAGAGAGCATGTGTTCTTTACTCCTACTTGGATGAAGCTAGAATGGCCTCTGTTTGAACTGCTTTGTTCTGATTTGGAATTTGTATTTTTGAAAATAAAGCAAGCCCCAAGGGAGAGAATTTGAAGAGACCTGCTGCTGAGACTCAATTTTGTCTTCCTTGGCTGGTAAGTGTCCACTTCACTTACAAGGAAAATTTAAAAATCTTTGTCTTTGACAGAAGTGGCTAGGTTTCATATTTCACATTACACTCTTTAATGTTCTGTGTAATATTGCTAGAAATGAACCAACTTACTGGTGAGATTCTTTTGGTTTGCCATTGTGTATTATTGAACCCAGAAGGTTTAAAATGAGTAGCTTTTATATCAGGTCTTCTACATGTTTACTAAAAATGAGTGCTTTTCGAAAAGTGCTTTTGTTATTGAAATGTAAGGGTAGATACAGTAGGGCCATAAAATTGTGATATGCAGTTCACATGATTATTCCCTCATGCCAAAAGATGACAGCCAACTTCTTTCACTACTTACATAGTTTTACCTCAGTGCTTCATACTGTGCTTTTTGCATATAAAATTAATTATTTGGGAATGAAACCTGTTTCTGTTCTTCTGAATACAACTGCTATGCCCCTGAGGGCCTCAGGAAATTAATGGAATACCTGATGTATTTTGCAAGAGTTAGGGTTAAAGCTCAAGGGTTTGGTTCTGATCTCACATACAATGGTGTACCTTAATTGACATCAGTGGAGTTTTTCTCTATTTGTACTAGTGTAGGATCAGAATTGAACATTATGGATGAGATTTTCACACATGCTCTGCATAGGTTTCACTCTACCAGATAAGTCAAGTGGAACAGTTAGAACATTGAACATTTCTGGAAAAAAGCCACCCTGTATTTGTCAGCCCAAATACTGACCTTATTTACAACCCCACAACCTCATTGAAGTCAACATAAAGGTAAGTGGCTATCAGAAACAGGAGGGCAGAAGTATATAATTCCTTGAGGGAGCGGTTTCTAACCTATTCCATTAGAGCTCCTTTGAAGTCAATTGACGTATGCACGCCGTCCCTTCCTCATCTTGTTTCATTGTTGTGCTATACCAGCACATTCTCATATGTTCTTGTTTCCTTTCTCAGGTCCTTTGCTTTTTTCCCTGTTCTTTTTCCTTTTCTCTTTTTTCTCATCTTTTGCTTTCCTGCATATCTTTCTCTTGACTTGTGGGCTCTTATTTGCCATTTCTGAGAGAGCGGCAAGAAACTCAGTATGGGCAGGGAGCATCTATTGGTGGTATACACCCATCAGATGTGGTGGTGGGGTGATATAAACAGAAAATAATTTATAAGATCGGGTTAGAAGTCTCTCTTTAGCACCTCAGCCTTGTACACACGAGCTGCCCCTGCTACCATCTGAAGAAGAAGAAGCCACAAGTCTGGAGAAGGAAGGAGGGTGATTTTCAAAGATCTGTCGAACATTTTATCCACATTTGTACATTTTCCTTGGGTGTGAGATGGATATTAAGTAATGTAACTTTCTGTATATCCATTGTTGCTCAATTTGGGCCAACTATCCTGGGGCTACTCTGGTGTCTTCCTGGACAGTCAGCCCAACAAGTTGGGTAACATTGCTTTGGGAACTTTCCTCTTCCTGTGAATGTGTATGGACCTAGTTTCAGTCCTCTTAAATGAAGAAAAATACTTTAAAAATCCCTTTGAGCTTTCTGCTGAATTAGTTGATCTGGCATGGGGCTGACTCCTATAAAATGCTTGGAAAGTCATTACAAATCTTTGTTCTTTGAGAGGGGTAAATTCATACCATAGCACTGACAACATTTCAGTCTTACAGCCCAAGGTCTGTAGTTAGATACATGATACACATTGCTGTGTGTCTTGAAATAGCCACTCTGGATGCATGTGTGGTCAGGTAAAGGATGGGATTTTTCTTATAGTGTGGTTGTGGAAATGTACACCAACAAACCTGTGTTTTTAATCAGGCTTTGACAGAAGTTGGGAGTTCATACAGAATCTGTTACATTGCTTAGGTGCTACATACTTACAATGATAAACACTTGTATGGAGATTATTAGTTTACTTAATCCTAGAACAAATAGGATGTAAATGTAGACCCTCTTATTAAGAATTTATGAGGCACATGCCTTCTATATTTGGAGGCCTCTCTTCTCCAAGAAGATGTCATGCTTTGGAACATGTGTGCAGTGTAATTGCTAATATTTACAAGAGTGGTTACAGATGTATGTATTAAAGTAGAAGTCTTGCTAATTCAAGACATACTAAGGACTAGTTTGTGTCATAAAACCAGCTTGAAGATGGTGATTGTGCAACAATGCTGAAGAAGCCACAATTCCCTCTCTTGCACCAGAAGAGGAGTAATCTGTTTGGCCTATAGCTTCTGCAAATTAATACCACCTATGTTGGCCCTTGCACGGATTCAGCAGCATTGGCCAGTGTGTTAGAGGGAAGATCTGAGGCCTCACCCATTCCTCAAGCCTTGCCTCCCAGCTGCCCCCATGGGGAATAAATGATTGCATCTCTTTGCCAAGACCAGACAAAAGGCTTTTTGTTCATGTCTTATATCTGGTGAAACATTAGCTTCAAAGGTACTTTGGCTACCAGTTTAATGCTGAGAAAAGGTGTCAGATTGAAAGCAAAGAAATAGACAAATCAGATTTTTTTTCTGCTTTAATATAAAGTGTAAAATTGGCTCAGTGAATTTGGAAGTAAGTTGTCATAGAACTGAAACAAAAAAGGGAGTGGACTACTTCTAATGGCAGGGTGTGACCGTTTTAAATACCTGTTCCAGTAAAAACGGGGCTACTATTTTAGACTGTCTTATTTATAAACCAAGCTTGTGTAAGAAATATAAAGTCATTTGTATGAGAAATATTACCAAACCCTATATGCTTACCCATATGATAGTCTTACTGAAGGCCATAGAACTATTCATGAGTAAGATCATTAGGATTTTGTCTTGTTTGCATTTTGTTTGTCTGCATTGATTTTAAATTCAGTTGGTAGCCTTCTTTTTCTATTAAAAAAAAAAGTTTTAATGGCATCAACACAAAAAAACCATACCCACTGTTGACTTTAATAAAACATACTAGGAGACAACAAAGTCCTTTGAGAAAATTGCAGCATTTTTCCTCCTGAAATAATTTCATTACCTTTTTCTATGGAAATCTTGAGGAAGAGGAATGAGATTCTGACTCAAAGCTGCAAAAGAGGTTGGATGTTTGTGTGATTCTGCTTCCCATGATAATTTTAAAACAAAAGTTCTGCTTTCCATTTTAGGATAGCTGATTACTAGATGTGCTGTGGAGTCTAGCTGAGAACACTTGGCTTTGCTTTGGCCTAGAGTGATGGCATGCAGCCTGTTTCAATGATGAATGTGCAGAACATTCAGCTTTGTAAAACTCCAGTCTCTAAGGAGCAGTCTTTCCATATCTGACATTTATAAAGGACACCTGTGCAGTGTCTGACTTCTACACAAATCTCCACATTTATCATTTCTATCTGCATCTAGCTGTGCAACACAATTATAGCAATAAAAAAAGCAGTTCTCTCATTAGAAATACAAGAGTTTCAAGGTTTTGGCTTTTAGTCCTGGAACATCTGTTGCACAGCATGAACTTTTGGTCAATGTCTTCATTTAATTCACTGAAAGAGACTGTCCCAAAGTTAGGGTTTTTTGCCCCCCTCCCTTAGCGAAAGGTGAAAATCAGAGGTGCCAACAATGTCACAAGCTAAAGCTAGAAAAACAAAATAAAATTCCCTGATTATTTTGAAAATATTGCTTGATAGAAAAAGCAGTTTTATTTATCTTTATTCATTTAATCAACTCGACACTGAGTGTCACTAAGGAGGTGTTTCTGTGTGTGACAGAGTGGGCAATGTATCAAAGATCAAAGTTAACTCAGATTCTCAGCATTCTTTAGATGCCTAGGCAGACATGTATTATGCATTTTTATATATATGCATTTTATAAAATATGCACCCAGGCTAAGTATCTAAGCAGATGTCCTAAATTTTGTATATCAGGTGAGTTTTTGAACCAATGTGTCAAAAAACTGCAAGACTTGTTCCCTAAAATTTCTTCAGTTTGGTCCACTTAGTCCACCCACATTCTATCTCCAGTGTATTTTATAGTATAATCCAGTGTGTTTTATAGTATAGATATACAGTGATCCATAAAGCTATATATTTAGGGCTGCATTGTGGCTAGCCCATAGTGGATGCACAAAAGTGGGCAAATGGTTGAAAACTGTGTTCTCTCCATTTAGGTCCCTGACCTGGTGAAGCCATGCTTACTGCTGATACTATCCAAAATCTGTGGAGTGGGTGTAGGTCCCATCTCCTTCACAGGCCTACAGAACTTGATTGGTGTGATGAGGAGCACATGCTGCTCCCTGATTAAAAAGGGGGTGTTTTCACTCTCATGTATGTTCCCACCCCTCCACTCCCCAAACCCTACAAGAATTCTGGTTTAGTCAGTACAACTCAAGCCTGCTAAAGCAGCCACATTCAGAACCCTGGTTGAACAACCAACAGAAATGAAAGCTGGAACCCTGAAGGAGGGTAGATGGTATTTGTACAATCACCTCCCTCCTCTTACAAAGAATCCCCACACCTATGCCTGGACTTGGACTTTTGCTGAAGCAGAACCATATTGTGTAAAGGCAAAGTGATTCTGGCTCAATCTTCAAAGGGTTAAAATTTGAGCTGGACTAAATATCTTTATATGTTGGTGTCTGGGTTGGGAAGTGGGAATTCACATCCGTATCTCTAGGTAGAAAGTTGTGTGCTATTTTTTTAAATATATATTCTAGAGCACTGGGACACTCTTCATTGGTAGCAGGTTTAGTTGCAGACACTTAAAGGAGTTTGGATCCAGCTGAGCCAGAGTGCACATGCTATTTATTCCTGTTGATACTGAGTTAGGATTTCAACATACTCATTAGTGCCTTCTGTGATCCCGTGGGAGTTCCAGAGTTCTGGTGACTTTAGCACAAATGTACAGTCAACATCCTTAGGCTACTCAGCCATGTTAAAGAAGAAAATATTGTTCTTGTGATTTTTGTTTTGTTTTGTTTTGTTCTGAGCTGGATTCAAAACAAGAATTAAAGTTAAAAAGTTCAGACGTGAAAGGAATCTCCTGAGAACTTTAATAGTCTTTTAGGATTTTAGGCCAAAATCATACAGGAATGGCTCAGGAAATGTTGGTCTCTACTAAACAGAAATAAAAGAAAACAACTGCTTCACAAAGACAGAGAGATAGGTAAGCTGTTGAATTTTCCTACCTAATGTTCAATTATGTGAATTGCTTCAGCAAAGCAGGAGGGGAAGAAAGACAATAGGAATTTCACAATTTTGGTGGTATAGGATATTGGTTCAGAGCAATAATATCCCTTACACACGGCAGAGAGAGAGTGAAGCACCAATATTACAAATTAGGGACCATATTCTGCCTTGAGTTCCACTAGTGTAAATAAAAAATAATTCTGTTGGCTTCAGTAGAGTTACTAAGGAATCCTACTGGTATGAGAAATTCGATGTTAAACTAATTCAGATTATACTGGTATTACTAATATTAATCCTACTCTGAAGTATAGGAACTCAGATGTCAGTTAGTTGAAGCTTTTTTCCTGCAGATTTCAAAGGTTCCCCAGGTTCTATGACATTTTAAGTTGTGCTGCTTCCAAATTACAGGTTGGGTCATTATTTGGCTTCCTAGTTTTGCTTGCCATCCTTCAGAACTTCTTTCATTGCTTCTCTGGCCAGTCACTGATGTTATTCCAAAATAACATAGTCTGCGTCTATACTACAAGCAGTTATTTTGACAATGTCAAATAATGTCAAGCCGGAGAACTTCTTACTCCAACTTCTGTAACCCTCATTTTACAAGGAGTAAGGGAAGTCAGAGGAAGAGTGCTCTTTCTTGGACTTCTTGCTGTGTAGGCAGCACCAAAAGCCTAAATCAGCTATTTTGACTTAAGTTACACAACTTGACCTACGTCAATTGCGTAGCTTATTTCAGCTTTAGCCCTGCTGCGTAGACGTGCCTTTATCTTGGCCAACAGTTGTGGCATAAAGATATGGGAGTCCATGGAAGAGTCTGTGTCCCAATATAAGAGCTGGCTGTAATCCGCAAGAAATGTTTAAGTTCTTGGGTTTTTTTTTCTTGGTTAATGGAATGAGTTTCCACGCTTTTGTCTCATACTAGTCAATCATATTTCATTCACTGAAGTCAGTAGGAGCTGTGAAGTGCTCTCAACATCATATAATTTTGATGTGCCCTAATATGGATGTAGTTGCATGGCTTTACACACTGAAGCTTGAACATTTTGCTCAAATTTTTGAGGTACTGACCCTCTGAAGTGCCGAGCATCTTGCGGTTTGTGCTTAGCTCCTGTCAGAATAGGGCCGTTAGGCTTATTTAGATAAATGAGATGAGGATTAATACCTTTTCTCCTCACTTTATATTGTATGACTTCAAATATTGGACTCAGTATCTATTCTACTTTCGTGATCTCACTGGTTCATCTTTTTATTTAACTGATTATTTAAACAACTAAATAGAAATTGAATTAGATGAACCTTTTTTCATTGAAAATGGGTGTAAACAGAGAATTATTTTATTAGTTCTAACAGGCATTAGCAAACAAGTTTCTCACATATCCATAGGAGACGAGACAACATTATGTCTGAGATGAATAGCAGCATTAGCAGCGCTAGCAACTGAATATCTTCCATAGTGACACTTCTGCTCTTCTCATTCATCTGCTTCAGGAAGGGGCGGGGAACCTTTTTTGGGTTAGGGGCTACTAACCCACAGAAAAATCAGTCAGGGACCACACACAAGTGAGAAGCAATGTGAGAAGCCCCTGACTGAAAAGGTAAAAGACACTCCTCACATTCCCTTCACACACCAGCGCCTAGGGGGGAACTAGGCTAGTAGATTTTGTGTGCTCCAGCCCCGTGGATAGAGCAGGGAGGCTGGAGTGAGGGGGATCCAAATAAGCCAGGGATTGCATCTGGCCCCAAGGCCTGAGATTCCTCACCCCTGGCTTAGGGCAAGGTAGTAACCCAAGAGATGAAGACATGCTGGGCTTTGCAAAGAGTTAGAGAAATACATAACAGAAGGAGATGCTGTTGCCATATTTCTCCCTAGTTTATTTTACAGAGGAAATTTTATATTTAGCTTGGTTTGTTGTATGTTCTCCTCTTATTATTCCTTGCTGTCCCTACCTTTTTATCCTTTTCAGTGTTGCTTAAATACTTTGTCTTACACTCACAATACCTCTCATGTGCTCTAGTTATCTTCCTCTCTACAGACACAACCCAAATAATATTCTGCTTAATAAGCAGCAGTTCTAATGATCCAGAAGAAATAGTGATTTGAAGCACCCAGAGACTATTTCATCAACCTCAGAGGTACTCTGCTTGGTCCATTCTTGAGTTCTCAGCATATCTAAGGACCAAACAGCTAGAGATAGTAGCATGCTCCAGCCACTCCTCTTTCAGTATCTCCCTCTCAATTCAGCACAGTTCCTGTACCAGTCACTGTGGGGAGGAAGACAAGAGAAGCCATCTATGCTAACTTTGTGTCTCTCGAACACTCCACACACAAGAGGAATTCCCAGTAGCATACCTGAAGATGTTTTCTTTCCTTTGTACCACTTGAGTGTAGTGGGATGGGGCACAGAATCTGATTCAAAGTCGTGATTGTCGACTTTTGATCATAATATTATTAATGCTTAGGCTCCACTAGTTGGAAATTAGCGATCTACAGAATAGAGTGAAATTGTTGATGGTGTGAGTAATGACTGCATGGGAAATATAACCAGGGAGCATAAGTAAATCTGCACTTGCTTTTACAACCGGATGCCACGTACTGGCCTGTGCCCATGTACAACTGATTTAATGTTATATTTATGTATACATTCTTTTCTCAGACATACTCCCTTTTTATAGCCTTGTTCTTCCTTCACTCTCTGTATTGACAAACCACTATGAAATGTCTGGTGGAGGGCTGGAGCCTGTAGATGTACAATATATGGCTTCAGGCTTGCTGCCAAGGAGGATTGCTATTACGGTTACTTCCAGTCAGTGGTTCAGATTTCCCCGTCCAAAGGTAATCACTGGAAGAGTAAACTCCCTGCCATGTGGCATATAAGGATATACATAGAAACTTACTGTGACAACAGAGCCAGTAACAAACATTCACTGCACTCCAGAGTAATACAGTAGTTTCTGCATCCCATGTCCTCCAACCTAGAGGCTAAGTACGGTAAATATTTTTGGTATAAAATTTCCTCCTTGGAAACTAAAATTTTGGAACGGCCCTGTGCTCTTCACTCAGTTTTTTTTTTATTAGGGTAAAGAGAAGGTTGCATATGTTTATGAAAGATTCAGGTTTCATCATTTGCTCAGCTGTTTGTCAATGCACAGCAGGAATTGAAACTGTCTTGAAACTTCCCTGTTAAATGGAAGTCACTGGGATTTTTGTAACATCACAACACAGAAAACGTTAGAAATTAATTGAGTACTGAATCTGTTCTTAGTCACTGGCTAGACCATGAGGAACAGGTCAAGGGCCTAATACTCCCAATTTTCTTCAGCAGCTATCCGCTGCCTTTGGAAAGCGATGGCTTCTCATTTTATGCAACTGTATCTCTCAACTCCTGAAGAACATTATTACCCAGATCCAAATTGCATTAACTAGGAGCAGGCTGAGAATAAATCCTAGCAAAACTGCAATTATGGTGAATGGTTTGGTCCAGTGTGGGGGAGAAGAGCATTTTCCCAGGCTCCCTGGCCTTACAATCTTTGATGCCAGATTGTTTCAATTGGTCAGTTAGGTAAGCAGGTGAAGACATTTGTGGAACAGATTTTAGTTGGTCTATTGTCTATGAATCCCATCTCACTTTCTAAATCCTCAGCTGGCATAAATCGGCAAAGCTCCATTGACATCAGTTGAACATCAATGGAACTATACTTAATTGCTTGGGCTGTGGTTTTAGCCCTCTGCATTTTTTCAGCACTGATAGATAAATCTCATTACTTGCTAAAACCACAAAACCCTCCACCCTCTGCCAAAGATTCATTTTCTGTGACCAAGGAAGTGTAAATCTTCTAGCTGGTTCCCCACAGGAAGGAACATCAATAGTCTGCTCCCCTGGGCTCTATGAGTATTGAGATAGTAGTTGGACATATGAAATATGGGTAAGTGTAGTTATTCATGCTTTCTTTCTAAAACTTTGTTACTGCATTATAAAGAGCACTGAACACAGAATCTCCAAGTAAATGGCTGCTATTTTACATGTAGGAAATGTCACTAGAATTTAATGTTTTGTTTTTTTTGGTGTATACATTTTTACTTGCTATTTAAACAGAATTTAGCCCAAGAATTTTATCATTTCTCTAGCCTTTAAACACATTTTATACTCTAGAATAGAACTTTATAGGTACACATTACTTATGGAACCTTTATCCATTTCCCATATGAGGAGGAACTATGGACTTTTCAAATCTATCTCTCCTTCTTGTTTAGATCTTATTTTGTACTTACAATGTTTATTAAATTAACTGTCACTTTTGGGATAGTATGATCAAATGTTACATCATTAAGATTCAGTTAATAAAAAACCCCATTCTCTTAGCATATGCGCTCCATCTAATCTATTATATTTCCAGAGTGCCTATCACAGAGGTGTCTAAGCACTGGACTCCAATTTATTTCAGATTCAGCACATCTTCTTTTTCATTGTATCATAACTTCTCTCTTCCACATGATCCTTTTTGCAGCTAACCTGTGAAATATCTTTCCCTTAAAAGTTTTCAGTTTTAACTAAATATTTTTTAACTTGTTTGACAATATAACTTTCTAACTAATATTGTAGTAATTCAGAATTTCACTGTTGAAAACATAGAACTGAAATTGGCTTGTGCTAAAATCCATAAATCTTAATAAAAGCATGATGGGATAAAATTGTTCCTCTCTTCGTGTTGTTTGAATTCAGAGAACCATCAGGGATTTTTCAGAACATGATAATTAATTAAAATAGTATTTTTTAATAAAATGTTACAAAAACATTTTGCTAGTAAAAATAGGAAATACTCAAAATTGAGATGGAATAAATTCAAATTCTATTGATGTTAAAGGGGAAGAAAATCAAAGCTTTTCAAGAATTACTTTTGTCCAACCATTATTTTAAAGTTGAATGTACAAAACCAAGAATAACCAAAATTTGACCCTGAGTCAAATTTCTGCCTCACTTGGGCCTCAATACTGCTCCCACTAACCTCAGTGGCAAAACTGAGGCAAAACAAGCTGAGAGAGTGAATGGGTGTCTCCGGTCAAGGAGCCAATTAAGTTTGTTCTGTACTCAGCTCTCCCTCTCATATGCACATGCATTAATTCTCTTATAGGTCTGGTCTGAGTGCACTTGGTTGAACAAACTAGATAGGGGACAGAGGGACTTTAACTAGGGGTGTGGGGGACAAATTTAAATTTGAAACATGACTTTCCACAGAGATCAATCTTGCCACCAATGTTGTTTATCGTGTACATACAGCTACTTAAGGAGATCATGGTGAAGCATGAAGTAGAACACTATCAGTATGGTGATAATACTTAGTTATATAGATCTTGTCCCATAGACTTTGCGAGTTTGGTTTCAGCAGAGCCATCCTTAAAATTTATGGGGTCCTTTACAGTTTTATTAAACCATTGCCCCTATGTCCAATGGCAGATGGGGGATGACAATTTTTTAGAGATCTGATTTTTTTAGAATCTTCCGCAACACACAAATAAAATATTTTTTAAGCACATTTTAAATTAAGGCCCTTAGACTAAAATAGTAAATTCAGGAACTGACAGGACATAGTGGGCATTGACAAATGTCTGTTATGGCTTTACCACCTGAATGGTTCTTTCACAGTTTCAGTGTCTGCTAATAGGTCTGTCAGGCTTTTTTTCCCACTTTTAAGTTTATTAGAGATTCTTCTGAGGAAGAAAAGCTACAAAACAGGGATATGAAGAGAGTGGGTGGACATTAAGACCCAATAGTGCCCCAAATTTTTGGGTTCCCACACAGCTGCATATTCTATGTATGGTTATGGATGGCTCTGGGGTCTCGGGTATGGAGGAATGCTTGAATGATGTTGCTAGTTGGATGCATCCGAGTTATTCTGTCCTCAATCCTGAGAAGACCCAGATAAGTAGCTCCTCCTTTTTGCCTCTTCTGATTTGAGGGCCTCATTTATAGACTGAGTCAGATTAAAAATCCTGGTGTTATTTTTGACCATGTTGTGTCTATGGAAAGCCAGAAGCAGTTAGGAAATATGGTTTTCAACCATGCTATATCCTTATGTTTCTTGCAGCAGCCTGACAATGGTAACACATATCCTTGTGCTCTTGAGGCTTGATTATTGTAATTCCCTCTTTGCTTGGTTATTGATGAGATGATCCATTGCTTGCAGTGTGCTGTAATGCATCAGCACAATTTCTCGTAGGACTGTGACCATATTCAGCCTGTATTACATTCTCTACATTGGCTGCCAGTCAAGTGACAGGTTCAGTTTAAATTAGTATTACTGGTCTATAAAGCTCTGAATGGTAGTTATAGTCAAGACCTTATCATTTAGGATTTCTGTCATTGTTCAGCTGGTACTGCTGAACACACTCAACTGAAATGATTTACCTTTGTATTGCCACAAAAGAGTGGACTTTGCCTCTTGTCTTTGTGACAGCAGCAAAATTCAGGGCTGGCCTTACTATGAGGTGAACTGAGGTTGCCGCTTCAGGTGACAGAATGTGGGGGGGCGCCACTAGGACCCAGAGTGTAGAAAATTGTGCCTGCTGCTGGTGCATATGTAGGTAGCAGAGCAGTACCATGAGAGGAGTAGAACAGGAAGAAGGCAAAATTGAGACCTTTCAAAGCTTTGGCTCAAGTGAGGGGGCATGGGAGCATCATTTGAGCTCCCCGCCTCAGGTGCCAAAATGTTGTGGGCCGCCCCTGGCAAAATTCCTAAAACTTCCATTTGTTCACATCCTAGGTCTCCCAAGAAGATACACCCTATGTGGCTTCAATTGGCCTCCAACTCACAGATGTGCTTGTCTTTGTTGCTTTTGCAATTCACTAGCTATGAGAGCTCAGCTCTGACACAATGTCTGTTTTTCAGTATGTTTTCTCCCAATTTTCCAGTTGGACTTTTTGAGAAACAGGAGAAGCAACCTGCCCCAAGGCCATAAAGAAAATGTGTTGATGGCTTAGCAGGGATTAGAAATACATTGTGAAATGGGAATACCCAGGAATATTTTTTTCTGTTTTTGCTAAACAAAGAATTAATTACAACAAAATAATGTTTTTAAATTAAAGTAATTGAGCTTCAATTTAGGGCATATTTTCTTTGACTCAGTTTCTCAATCTTCAGTATTTGCGGACCTTGAAAATATAACATTGATCTTGCTACAGATAATGGAAAACGTAAATACCCTACTGAACTCAATGCCTGATACAAAGCTCAGTGAAGTCAATGGAGACTTTTCAGTTGACACCATTGAGATTTGGATCAGGTGCTTATCACACTAATCCATATTCTGGATTTACAGATGCATAGCATGGATCAATAACTAGGTAGCTGAATCTGCCAGGTTTCCAGCTGCTTTGAGACTTGGATCTCTAATTCTACCTTCTTGTTCAGGAGAGAATACTTAGTTCTTTTGTTTTTACATTTTTCTTGCCTGTTTAGGGGTGTTTTTTCTAGTTGCTTTGCTATTTTACAAGAGGTTGGCTATAAGATACTAAAAATAACTGAGTAATTTTTTTTTGAGAAATAGCAATTAGATAACTTCAAATTTGGTTACAAAATAGCATATTGATGTGAGTGAATATCTTTTTCTATTGTGATATTTAATGTTTGGACCAGATTCTCCACGAGTCAGTATGATGCTGGATGCTAGAAGCTGATTTACTATGTTTGATATCCTGTTACAAAAGAATATCTGAAATTCTTGAGGCTGAAAGCCATTGTTTTTGACATCCTTTGAAAATCTATGCATGATTCTTCTCAGGCACTAATGTAACTCCATAAACTTCAATAGAGTTACCCCAGATTTATGCTGAACTAGAAAATCAGGCCCATTGAATACTCACTATTACAGGGAACAGTATATTTGTCCTTTTCTGCAAGGTCACTCTACATACTTCTCCAGGGTTTCTAAGTTCTTTTTCAAGGATTGCAAGATTCAGGGTTCCCTTTTTTACTGTGGTACATTTCACTGTGCCCTTCCTTATGTCCTGTGATGTCCCTCTGTGATGAGGGCTTCTGTATCTGCAGTTTACCTCAGGCCTTTCACATCACAAACAAATATGTCACATAGCACAGAATGGCCTAAAGTGATAATCTCTTGAATTTCATATAAACTCACCAGGGACTTCTAGCTGGCTTTGGAAGTGTAGATTTTAACCTTTGCAATGAAGTTGAATCTCAGGGACTGTGAAGATATCAGTCAAACTCACAATCAATTTTCACTTGGCTTTTACATGACATTACGTTCATCAACATGATCTCTTTCTGCCTGCCGTCAAATATGGATTTACTTCTTCTATAATTTAGAGAGCAAATAATTGTAATGATAAGTGTGAAAGGTGTCTGTGTAATGAAAATGAAAACTCTTATACCAGACAGTGGTTGTCCAGCAAGAATTCTTCAAATGTCTGAACTTCTTTGAGTATATAATCAGTAAGGATTTTTTAAGGAACAAACCAGAAATCATTCAACAGAGTCAGACTCATCCTATTTTATTCTGTCCTGTGTTCCGAAAATCATAAAGTGCCAGGTTAGATTTCCTTACCAAAATGTTTAACTTGAACAAAACAGTCATATAATACATATGATTTCCTCCCCCTACCCCGTACACATATGAAACTTATAACGGAGACAGTGGAAAAACCCAAAATCATAGTAACACTTTGTTAGTAAGAGTGCTAGTGAGTCACAGAACATTAGATTTACATCATATAGATGCATCACAGTAAAAAATTAATACAGAAACAATAGAACTCACCATCACATTGTCTTTCTGTACTGTTCAACAGGGATTTTACACGATCATATGATCTGCAAACCATGTACAATCTGCTTATTCCAGTTTATAGCATCCTGTTTAATGAAAGTGTAAAGTAGTAAAATATATTATGGTCAATAAAGTAAACACTTTTGGCTTAGGCATACTGACAGCAGTTGAACAACTTTTTTCAGAATCACTTTTAATGTAGAACCACACTATCATGTTGTTTTCTCTCTGTCTAAACCAAGGGTCTCAAATTCCCAGCCCTCTGGCTATTTCTGGTCAGAGCAATTGAGCAATCTGGCCCAGGGGTCTGATGGGCTGGGAGAGGCCTGTCAGTTGCTATTCCCCAAGCCTCATCCCTTCTTTTCAAGAGTGCCAATTCTGGGGGATGAGAGGGGCAGTAGCCCCTCCTGAGTTGGAACACCCGGATTTCATACTTGAGATCTGCTTAGAGCCCATGTCCTGATTCCAAAGGTAGTTCTTAAGTGCAACAGAGGTTAAGTTGCTTGTAGCTTTGCCTTTGGTGCAGGAAGTTTGATATAAAAAGAGGGAGGCAGGGTAATTAAGAATAACAAAAGACTGGGAGTTCAAGCAATTGAAGGATTGTTAGATCATCATGAAAACAATGCTGAGTACACCACTGTACCGTGTTGTGCTGCAGGGATCTGCATTTGGACCACTGCTATTAAACTTCTTATAAAAAAAAATGGTAAACTTGAAAAAGAGGTAAACAGTGACTAATCCACAGCTGACTGCAAAGAATTACAAAGGAATCTCACAAAACTGGGTGATTGGACAACACAAGGGCAGATGGAATTCAGTATTGATAAATGGAAAGTAATACACATGGAAAAATATAACCTTAACTATAGATATAAAAAGATGGGGGTCTAAAATAGCTGTTACCACTCAAGAAAGAGATCTTGGAATCCTTGTGGATAGTTCCCTGAAAACATCTGCTCAATATGCAGCGGCAGTCTAAAAACTAAAAATCTAATGGTATATTGGGAATCATTAGGAAAGGAATAGATAAGAAAAAATATCATATTGCCTCTATATAAAGTCATCACATTCCCACATCTTGAATACTGTATACGGATCTGGTCACCCAATCTAAAAAAAATACATTGGATTTGGAAAAGGTACAGAAAGGGCAACAAAAATGATTATGGGGTAAGGAACAGCTTCCATAAGAGAAGAAGTTAACAAGACTGGGACTTTTAAGCTTGGAAAAGAAATGACTAGATTTGAGGGGATATGTTAGAGGTCTAGAAAATCATGATTGGTGTGGAAAAATAGAACAAGTAAATGTTGTTAATCCTTTCACTAACACAACCCAAGAAGTGGACCCAAATAAATGTATAAGCAGCAGATTTCAAACAAACAAAATAGGTGACAGGAGATGGCTCATGATGATTGTCTCTTCTGTTCATTCCTTTGGAAGCATCTGGCATTGGTCACTGTTGGAATATAGGATACAGGGCTAAAGGACCATTGGTCTGACCCAGTATGGCCATTCTTATGTTCTTACATAGAGCTGAAATGTATCTGCCCCCTGCTATAGCCCACTAGACCCCACTCCTCTTCCACAACTGAGATAGAGCCCAGGAGTCCTGACAGGATCTCTCTCCCATCCGCAGAGTTAGTAACAAAGTAAGAATATATCTAAAAATTTTAAAGCTAACCAGTATGTCTCAAGTGACTCACCATGAGATGGCAGAATATGCTAGTGTTAGAGCTGAGTGGGTTTAATATTTATTTTTATTTCTTTTATATAGGAATTAAATACCATGCTCCTGTCTAACTGCTAAGTTGTCTTCCAAAAAAGTAGAGTTTTCCAGTGCCTTAGTAGCCTCTGGATAGAGATGATTTGTGTGTGGTGGGAGGGCAGATGAGGTTGGCTTTCTACCCCCATTTGGTGCTTGGCTTGTACTGAGCATGCTCAGTAACACTGCAGAAACCTCTGTACTCAGTCTGCCCCCTCATGCTCTCACTCCCCTCACATCATGGCATGCACAGATCAGCCCCCCACCTCCCCAAAATCTGGAATGGAGCTCCCGTTTCCCACCACCTCCTCTATCCTTTCTCCAACATGGCACTCTGTCCTCTGAAGATGTGGCCTTGGGACTACTGGGGGGGTGGAGGCCTGTTCTCTCCCCCACAGGGAGAGGTGCCAGGGTGGTGGAAGAAAGGTGCAGGGCTTGGGAATCGGATTCCTGCTGGGAGTCCTGGGCTGCATAGTGCAATTGTTCTGGTCCAGGATGATCCATAGGGTGGGAATTTGAAATCAATGGGCTAAGCAGTCAAAAACTTCACTAATAATAACTCTTGGCCTGATATACAAGAACATCTCAATTACCTAGATAATAGTGCACTAGGTAATTAAGGTTGCAGTGCAGTAAGTACAAAATGAATGTAGAAATCACCAACAGACTTTTTGACATAGTAAAAATAGTTAAAAAAAAAAAGTCCAGGCATTTGATATGTTAGCTTTACCTATCTGTTCTTGCCGTCACCCTCGTGTTTTGTCACCCTCGTGTTTTGTTCATGTCAGTAACGAGCAGGTTAAATCCTTGCTGGGTGTGACCCTGTGTAGTATTTCGTGGCTTCAGACAAAACAGTGCAAAGCATTCACTTTTGTGAAGTTTTCAGTGTGTTTCTGGGAAACCAGACCGTAAAGTTTGCCCCAGGAAATTGTTTCATTGTGGCCAAGACTCTTGTTTACATATTTTTAATAAAGGAGTCCTTAAATGAGCTGTTCAATTTGCACACAAATTGCCCAGAGAGGGTATTCTTACCCTCTTCTGGAAAGCTTTGGCAATAGGCAACTTAAAAAATCAGTGGATTACAATTCAGCTAGAAAGACTCGGGGGCTGAACATTTTGAGGGTTGGAAAGTGTACTCTGTCAACTCAAATACAGCTTTTGGCTTTTAGGATGAATTTCTCAAGCTGAGAGACTGGATTGTCAGCTTTAACTTTGAGTGTCCTCAGTTTTGTTAATTTCAGTCACATTATTTAAATTACTTGGAACTTTTTGTGGGGCTACCCTAGAGCAAAATAATCATGAGTCCTCGGAGAAAGATATGAGTGGATGCTCACAAACAAACATATTTTCTTTCAAACTGATTTTGGGAATAAGTACTGGATTAATGCCCTTGATGTGGGAAATGTCTGTTTATCTTCAAACTAGCACTAGCTGTTCAGATTTTCCCCACACTTCATCAAAATGTGTCAGTGATGACCTAAAGACAGGCAACCTCTGCAGGTCCATATGTAACCTTTACACTTATTATATCCTTTGCAGTCCTACCAACAATAGCAGAGTTACAATGTAGACATTAGTCCAGTAGGACTTGACAATGTGCTGGATATAAATCATACTGACTAGCCAAGAGCCTTTAATTGCTTGCAGTATGTTCTGGATTCAAACCAGCAAATGGCTCCCTATCCCATTTCCAAGTCTGAATCATCCTCTGTGACTATGTGAATCTTCCACTCCTGTGCAAAACTGGAGTCATTCTCTCACAGGTCCAAGAAAGAGGAGGGTCAAAGAAACCTGTATCTTCTCCTTTTCTGAAACCAGCAATGAATCCACCAACAAAACAATGCACCATTATTCTGTATCAACTTCTGTGCATAGCTGTTTTTCCAAGTATGCAGCCTTCATAGAATTCTAGGGCTGGAAGAGACCTCAGGAGGTCCTCAAGTCCAGCCCTCTGCCCAAAGCAGGACCAATCCCAAAGAAATCATCCCAGCCAGGGCTTTGTCAAGCCAGGAGTTAAAAACCTCTTGGGATGGAGATTCCACCACCTCCCTAGGTAACCCATTCCAGTGCTTCCCCATCCTCCTAGGGAAATAGTTTCCCATTATATCCAACCTAGACCTCCCTCACTGCAACTTGAGATCATTGCTCCTTGCTCTGCCATCCATCACTACAGAGAACAGCCTCTTTTCATCCTCTCTGGAACCTCCCTTCAGAAAGTTGAAGGCTGCTATCAAATCCCCACCCCCTCACTCTTCTCTTCTGCAGACTAAACAAACCCAAAACCCTCAGTCTCTCCTCACAGGTCATGCGCTCCAGCCCCTTAATCATTTTGGTCATCCTCCGCTGGACCCTCTCCAATGCGTCCACATCCTTTCTATAGTGGGGGGCCCAGAACTGGACACAATATTCCAGATGTGGCCTCACCAGAGTCAAATAAAGGGGAATAATCACTTCTCTGGATCTGCTGGCAATGCTCCTCCTAATGCACCCTAATATGCCATTAACCTTCTTGGCTACAAGGACACACTATTGACTCATATCTAGCTTCTCATACACTGCAATCCCCAGGTCCTTTTCAGCTGAACTGCTACTTAGACATTCGGTCCCCAGCCTGTAACAATGCTTGGGATTCTTCCGCCCCATGTTGAACCTCATCAGATTTCTTTTGTCCCAATCACTCAGAACCCTATCCCTGCCCTCTTGTGTGTCTACCTCTCTCCCTCATTTAGTCTCATCTGTGAATGTGCTGAGAGTGCAATTCCTGCATGCCCCAAGCCCTGGCTCGCCAGCGCTAGCAGCATCAGCAGCTTGCTTAAGTGTCAACTTATCCTTTACAGGAACCAGCCATGGGAGCAGGGCAAAGCCCCACCTGCTCCTCCAGCAAAGAAACCAAAAGCTGCTTTTCCAACATTTAAGCAGAGACCCCAAACGGAGGGCTGGTGGCCACAAAAGGAGCAATGGGGCTACTGCTGAGTGACAAAGCACTCTGTTTCCTATCTCTCCCCGGCTACTTATAGTCTCACTGACTCTTCAGCAGAGAGGCAGGAATCCTGGGCCAACTCTCCTTCATTACTTCCCTGCCAGTAAGAGGCGATTTAGGACTTAGTCGCATAATGCTCATAACAGACTGAGCTCCTCGGACAGAGGGTGGTGCAGAAATGCAAGGTGGTGATCCTAAAATGCTTCTTAGTCAGCCTCAGTTTGCCTGAGCTGAAGTGCTAATCCCAGCTGTGACACTGACTCTATCCCTGGCCTCTGGCATGTCACTTACCTCCAATGCCTCAATTTTCCCCATCTGTGAGAGGAGGGTATTTACACTGGGAGGATGGCAGATCAAGCCCCAAGTGCTTTGCAGATTAAAAGTTTTGCATGTGAGCCAACTGCTGCTGACTCTGTGTGATGTTGACCTGACTCCATCATTGTGCTGTTGAATCTGGGTGGCAGAATTTACCTTTTTTTCAAAATGATGATACCTAGAACCATAATGGCTATTAAAGAGTCCTGGGGAGAAGTTTAAAGATAGTGGTTCTGGGGAATTCCAGGTGCATCAGCTTGTCTGGGAAACAAGAGAGAACTTTGGAGGGGGGCCTAGCTTTTGGTGCAGAATGGCACAAAGCTTCAGCATGAAAGGTCCTGACATCAAGATCTCACAGGATCTGTGTAGATTTTGAATTCTGGGTGCAGAACCCCCTACTTGTACCATGTTTGTGGGAAGAAACAAGGAGAGAACTAGTTCCCTTCCATTAACTTAATGGAGATATTGGTGCAAAACTCTTCTCCCCATTCTCTTGCTCGGTGTATTTAATTCTTCTTACCTGTGAAGTGGGTAGATTCTTCCTTCTCCTATACTTGGTGCTTTGGGTGTTAAATAAGACACCTATGCATAAGTTTACCTGAGACTTGTTTTTCATTTCAAATCACTATAGCATTCAGTGGGAGAGATTGAGCATGAATTTTATTTTCCATGAATAATGAATTCCAGACATCCTTCATCTGGGAAGGACAGTTTATTAAAATGGTCCAGTGTTTCCAGTCTCTTTTAAAAATATCTTTTCGTCTGACGGAAGTTCAGGAATATTCACTTAATGTTTGTAAACTTTCTGTGTGGAATAAAGAAACAAAATACATCAGAACTGGTTTTATTTATATGAAAAGAAGCACAATTACGTTTCAGTGCTAATGTTGATGCTATATTGTCACTAGAGGGCACTCTGGCTCTTCAATCTCTCTTTTCCAGGTTTCACTTGCAAGGAACAAGAAATCAGTATTTCTTTTTCTCCTGAGGGTTTTTTATTTCAAGTGCAAAAATATTACAAGGTCATAACCAAATACCTTTAATTATTTGTATGTGTTTATCAACAGTTGTATGCCAATATCAGACTGCAGCCACGTAGCGTATTCTGTTACAATATGTAAGGCTGGCCCCATTTGTTTTGGAGTAAATTGGTGAACTCTTAAAATGGGAAGAAAAATCACTTTTTTTTTTTCTTCTTTCCTAGAGAAAGTTTCTTTAAGATGGTTTGGTCAGCAAGGGACCTCTTTGGCATGCTTTTTCTGGGGTCTTTTAAAGTAATATTCTTTCAATGATTGTAAGCCCGATACCTTTATGATGTAAAATATTGTATATAATCAATAATGGGATTTGTTTTAACAAATATCTGCCAATCAGTCAGCTTGTTCCACTTAGTCAATAAGCAGCACTTCTGAATTGTGAGAGCATAACATATTCGGGCATTTACTAAGATTAAGATTCAATATAGAGGGTCTGATTTTGTGGTTATATCAGTTTTACATTTTGAATGGTGCTACTTTATTCATTTTAGTGGAATTATTCCTAGTGTTAACTTGTATGAGATCTAAGAATTAGGTTCAGAGGACCTCATTTGTTCTTGGTGTGACTTCACTTAAGTTTTACCATGTATGATTTTGGTCCAGTCTGTGGTGGGCACTGCATACTGTACAAATTTTCTTACCTTTTTTCTAATGAAAAAATTAAGACAACATTGGACCATTTTTAATTATTTTAGGAGGGTTTCCCCATTTCTTTCTGCTGGGTGCCTTCACCTTGCTTGGTATTAATACAGACTTCAGCCAGAAAGACACACTTTTGATTTTGGTGAGCAGTAGTTTAATGTTATATACCCAACCAACCTCCTTTTAATAAGTCCTGTTATGGCTCTCTTCTTCCTGCCCTTTGAGAAGTTCACACTGTGGTCTCATTGCCTGTCATGTTTCAGCTTTAAATAGAAACAGCTGTTCTTTTTCAGGATAGGACAAAGGCACCTGAAGTTTCCATAATTTTTAAACTAATTTAAAAAGTGACCTAGACGTTTCATTACTAAAATTGTGAGTGTGTATGCATGCCTATATGTATGCAGAGTTCTCAAAGAATTTGCATGCTAAATTTCACCCTGGAAATATAGGTGTACTTTATAGCCAAATTACAAGCTCTTTCTCATAAATTGTTGGAAGGGGATCAGGGTTGCTTTTCACCATTGGGAGGAAGTTAGACCAGCACTTGTCAGGTTAAAGAATTAGATGGAAATAGAGTGTCAGTAAAATATTCTACCCCCCAGGTTCCCACAATGTGAATCATGGGGTGAAGAGCTGTCACGCTGTGTGAAGGGCTGGCAGGATTTTCATTCAAAGATGAATATGCTAAAATTTGCATAACTATTCCAGAATTACTCAGTGGAATGGAAAATGTATTGCATCAGCATAATCATGGGGTGGGTTTGGCGTATCACTGTTGTGGAAGTATCTTGTGTACTCCGAGAAGAAACTATGGATAGTGATGTTTTGATTGGTTGGGGAGTGTGTGTAGGGGAGGTTTTTTTTGGAGTACAGAGGCACATTAAATTTCCCCCCTTTTACCTCCTCCTTTCATCAAAAGCCTTGTGCTCCATACAGTTGTTTTCTCTCTTGTCCATGAGAATCCATAATTTTGCCAGCAGAAGTTGTGAAAAAGCAGAGCAAGTTTCTCATGTTCCACTTGGGCTGAGCCTGCTGCCTTCTTGATATTCCCAATGTCTGCCAGCCAGGAGTTAGGGCCCTACTTGGGTTCCAGACTCAGAGGTAGACTATAATTTTAGTTTGTTTTTGGCCATACAGAGAATTGAGAAGTAGAAGTCTACAGTGCTAGTAAAATCTGGCTGTCTGATATGGAGCCAATGGATGAGAAGTCAACATCCAAAGATTATTGCTAGTATTCTGGACACTGCCTTTATTTTTTTCATCAGAAGGTCTTGTTCCTCTCCTGATGTAGCTTACTGTTTTCACTTCAGTATTCATGCTTCTTTCATCACACTATCAGTTCTTGTAATGAGTTTATGGTTTATTTCCCATTGAAATGCCATTTCCAGATATAATCTGGACATAAACCTCATGGGATCTAGGAAAGATTGGTTTTCAAAGAAGGACACTACCACAAAATACTGAAATAAAGAGACCCACGTCTCAGTTGCCTTAAGGCTTCTTCATATCATTCTAGCAGCATAAAGGAGCCGCAAAGGAAGCCGATTTTGCCCATTGTGTAATCTGGAGGGTTTCCCTGCATAGAATATGGCAGATACTGACACAGCCAGAGTTCCCATAGTTCTGTTTCATGCAGCAGCCATACATGAGCAGGTAAGTAAAGCAAAGCTGCCCTGAACCTTCAACTTTCACTGGGGTCCAGAGGTAAAATCACTCTTTCCTCAGCAGGGCCACTCTTTGTTTATAAGCATTTCTATGATGCTTATCAGCACATGACAGAGATAAACTTTCTATGCCTCTATGTCCCTTTTGGTAATAATAATTTAAGTGACTTGCTCATGGTGCACCTGGGAATGAAACCTAGATTTCCTGATTCCCATCCCACAAGACTGTCGTTTACTTTCTAGGTCTTGAACACCCTCTGAGCTATATGTGCTTTGAAATACAATGATTGAATCCTCTCCCGTATTCATACATTACACACTTGTGTAATAATCTTTGTCCAAAATATGCCTTGTGAAATATTATTTGAAAACAAATGACTCATCAGTCAATAATATCATGGTAAATGCATGTACTGTAGCAATATTATATGTAAAGTTAAGAATGCCTTTGGAATGATGTTGGTAGCATGTTAAAACCATGGCTCCATTTTTGCAGGTCCTAAATAAAGGAATGTGTGTTTTCTTAGTTTTCATATAAATTGTAAACAGGGTCCTCAGACTGTAAGAGAGGGAAGATAGGAGACAAGGAAAATCGGCATTTCAGCAGAGATGAGGAGAAACACCATGCATGTTTTTTCACCACTATACACCATGTCCGCTATCCATCTCTGTTTTCCATTGAAGATGACAATATAAACAGACTTTGGGAGCAGGTCCTGATCTGGTATATGGTCTGCTTGGTTGTTGGAAGCATATGGTAGCAAGTTTACCTTGAACCAAGTCTAGTTTTTTTTTTTAAGTTTAGAAAGCATTTTATCTTTATTTCTCTTGCAAGCATTTCTGACCTTAATGCCTTATACTTGTAGTCACTTGAATTTTCTCTCAACTTAAATAACTTGTTTTATTCCTTAATCCTCTATTATGCCTTGTTTGGGTAACTTCATTTAAGGTAGCAGATTGTGGTGTGTAGTTTAACTTATAAGGGCTACGAACCTAATATAGTGTGACTGTCCAGGAGAGTGTCGGACAGTGCAACAGATAGGTTTTTGTGAGAAAATATGGGACCTTCCAACAGTAATCAAGGCTGTTGAAAGCCAATGTGTAGCTGATATTTGCTAACAGGCTGCTGGGATCAGAGTTGCTGGACTGGAGTTGTGGCTATACACAGACACTCAGGAGGTGATTTGCATGCTGTTTGTGAGGAGCTCAAGTTGGGAGCTTCAACAGAAAAATGTTATAGAACTCCCAAAGTTGCAGGACAGGGCTTGGATTGTACCTCTAAGAGTCTAAAAGTAATTTCTAAAAGTAATTTGTCATCTAAAGTCCATATTGAGGCACCTATATAGGTAATCTGATCTCTGAAAGAGCTGAACACTCAGCAGCTCCCCTTTACATCTGGTAGCTCACAGTTGCTTCATGCTTTGTCTAATAGTTCTGATTTGGTCTACTAGCTCTATTGTGAATACTTGCTTTATGAGAGTCCGATTTTCAGATAAGTGGAGCGCCTAAAACTGACTGACTTCACATTGAGTCTTATTTACCTCTGAAGACAAGGACTTAAGCAGATTTTAAAAATCCATTCTGAAGATTTCTATTGCATTGTCTGTGTAATATAGTCTCATTTTATTTATGCCATAACCAATCGGAGTAGGTACCAACAGATCCTTGAAACAAAGCATGGCTATTTTAATACTCCCAGGCTATGTCTAGACTACGGAGTTTTCCCAAGATACCAGAGGTATCCCGGAAAAACTCCACCACGTCCAGGTAATGTGTTTGCTCTTCCGACACTTTTTGTGGAAGAATGGATGTGCTCTTTTGGAAGCCTTTTCTTCCTCATGCCGAAAGAGGAGATTTTTCCAAAATGTGGCCCAGTGTAGACGGGACAAATTTCAGAAAAGCCTCTTCCGACAAAACTATCGGAAAAAGGTAACAAATTGCAGAGTGCCATTTGTGTACCTTTTTCCTATAAAAAGTGGCAGTGGATTTAGCCACATGAATTAGCAGAAGACCTTCAGCTCCATGGGCTCTTCATGAGCTGTGCTAAGGCTGTCAGATGCCCTTCATAGATTGTCCAGGCCACTGTTGTTTTGCTTCTCAAAACTCTGTTTCAAAAAGATAAACAAGACAATATAATGTGGCAAATTGTTTCTTGGAGGAATTTCATGGAATACATTTTATATCTTTAAATTTTCTGTAATAAAAACATGTGTCAGGTAAATGAGAACACAAGAAATATGAGGTAATTTCCCTCTGGGATACTGAAAAAGTTATGGGCTATAATGGCATCTGTGGAACCGCTTTCGGTACTCCCTTGTCTGGTTTGTAATTTTCCTCATGGACACACATCTTTTCCATCTTTGGGTGACATAAAGTTAAATAGCATATGCCTGATAAAACAATGTTGTGTACAATATTCTAAAAAGATTAGCCATATGAAGGCTACCAATTAATGTGCATTTGACTCATGTTTAAGGATATCGGAGTTTCTGGTAGCTAGGTCATTTGTGCATCAGTCTTCTGAAAGTATGACAGTCTTTGAGGCTTCTCAATTCTACCTTGATCACTCCACAATTTATATTCCATGTGTATATGCCAAACAGTGTGGTTATTGATTCTCTTTATTTTATTTTGAAAACCTCTCAGTTCTTGACATTGATGTGACAGGATGATGTGGCCTGTGACTATTGGTATCACAAAGATCTTTCCAGCTGAGGTTCTTATGCACACAGAGCATAAAGGAAATTCCCCAAAACATCAAAAGGGTGTTACCAAACTCAGGGGTGCCAACAGCTTCACTAGGCCTGTGGGCAAGACGGGTGGGGGGGGGGGGGAACCTCGGGTGGAAGGGGCAGGACCAGGGCCCTCAGCACCGCTTGGGCCATGGTACACTCCCGCCTAACCTTCAGTGCTGCCTGGAGTGCACCTTGTGGCACTCCAGCTGTGATTTAAAGGATCCAGGACTGCAGGTGTTGCAGTGGCGGCAGCCAGGAGCCGCAGGCTCTTTGGCAACTGCCTGCTTTGCTTCTCCCCCAGTCAGTAGACCTGACCAAACTTGTGCCTATATCTGAGATAGTGGGATTTGTATTTACAGAAGGGTAAAACTCTGCTTTCTCCCCTGTCGCTGCTGAGGATCATGTTGTTCCTCAGTTACTTGGTTATTGATACAGAAGACAGAGGTTTGAACTGAGATGTAGGCTATAAAGCAACTGAAAGAAAGTGAAACAATTCTATTAATTCAAAGCACATTTTGCCTTCTAAGAATAATTTTGTAGAACGTTCAAAAGAAAACCACCCTTTCTTTGCTTCCCCAGGCGCCCCTTTGTTGTAGCAACAGAGCAATGCAGTATTGCTGGTTATCTCATTTTGGACTGCGGCAAAAGCGCATACAATCAGGTTATCTTGAAAATCCCATGTGTTGAATATGGCTTGAGAGCTCTTATAAAGCAGGGTGAAATGATATATTTTTCTTAGAAAAAGAAACAGTGTCAGGAACCATCAGAGAAATGTACAGATACTTTCTGTAGGATTTCCAAATTTCAGCAGAATTGTTCTACCCTGAATAATGGTAGGTTCAGTCTTTGCCAAAATGCAGCTGGGCAAATCCATTACTTCCCATATGGAAAGCAACTGTTCAAGTAAATTATATAATTATACATTATAACATCGCTTCTGTCCAAAACCTTGGGCTGTTGCAGGACTAAGCCAAACTTTTTTTTGCTATAACTAGACCTCTTTGCTACACAATCAAAGCCATAAGGGAGTAAACAGTTTCATTTTTTCCTTTTGATTCCCTCTCTATTCCCTTCCTCTCGACTCTTCCCTACTGTATTTTATGATACGTTTAGTATTCTGGACAGTGAGTTAGTCCTTTTGGCTTCGCTGTTGGCTGTAGGTCCCTGTAACATGGGAATAGCAAAGCTATAAGGATTTTGTGCTGTAGAAGTCTTGGTTTTTCATCCAGAAAATTCATCATGGCCTTGACAGAGGAGATCCTAAATGACAAGAAAAGGATTAAACTAAAAGGAAGAATCTGAAAAATAAGCAAAAATTGCACTGCATTTGGAACAAATAATACACTAATCATGCTTAGCAAGCAGTGTATTTTTCTGAAGGATCTCAAAGCCCTTTACCAAGATTGGACTGGATCCACTGCTACTGAGGCAGAGAAATAAGCATTTACAAATTACACCTCCCTGTACCAAAACAAACTTCTGGCTCAGAAGAATGGCCAATGTTGTTTAACTGTAATTAGGGCTTCTATGGGCTCTATTGAATGTGGCCATTTGGAGAAAGTAGTGAGTGCTTCAGGCCACATTCCAGGCCTGCCCCCTCCCCCGGTGACTGTAAGCCGGCTCATCTTTGGACACAGGTTCCCACAGGTTTATCCACAGGTTCCCTGCATCTTAATGGCAGAAGCTTGCTTAATCCAGAGTCAAATGTAGTCTCTTTGGGTATGTCTAGACTACATGCTTCTGTCGCCAGAGGCATGTAAATTAGACTACCCAACATAGTCAATGAAGCCCGGATTTAAATATCCCTGGCTTTATTAAAATAAAAATGGCCACTGTGCTGTGCTGGCTCAGCTGATCGTCGGCACAGCGCGGCAGTCAAGATGCGGATCGGTCGACAGGGAACGCAACAGATGCATGTAGTCTAGACATATCCTTAGCTACTAAGCTTCACATCTCTGTGAGGCAGGTAATCACCTTTTGGATGGAAACATAGGAGCTACTTAGCAAGCACATAGCAACAAAATCCCACTGTTTTTGAGGAAATGAATGGCCAGGGATTATGGAATTGCTTATTTCAGGAAGCCAAGAAGGACAGGGATAGGCCAGGGTCTATTGCATATTGGAAATCAGATATCTGTTGTTCAATCTTTTGTTGAAATTGAACTTAAGTGCAGGCAGTATCAGTTCTAGCACTGCTTACCAGGGACACTGTTCTTTGTTCTTTTATCATTAGTGGCATATTGCCTTTTCAAAATATCATCATTGGTTGACATGCAAGGAGTTATGAGCTAGGTACAAAGAGCTGTATTCTAGCAGCCTTACTTCCTTTATACAATGTTTAAGAGAAAGGAGGATGCAGATTTTGGTAGCATTTTACACTAATATAGAAGTTACACAAATGTAAAGGACTGCCCAAGATTGAAAGCAGTGGAGAATCACAGCCAACATCATTATCTACTATCTCTACAAACGCAAAGTGACCACATAGTGGCTGTGTGAGTTCACTGGGGAATTTCTGTGGCATAAGGGATTTTCTGTGGAAGATGCAGAGCCAATGGAGAAGTCAGCTGATGTGCCTGAACATGCTGTCAACAAGGACTCCTATTTAAAACTGTAGCACTCCAGTAGAAAAAGGTTTCTATTTCTTTGAAAATGCATGTGGGTGGGAGGCAAGAAGTGAGGTGTGTCGAGGACTTAAAAAGCTCTCACAACACATACTATAGCTCACAGACTTGCCCCTTCTCTCACTAGTTTGTTTTAAGGTACCATCTTATAGTGGAATAAGGGAGTTAATCAGAATAACTGTTTTTCTCTGAGCAGCTGTGAACAGTTGGACTCTGAAGTCATCTGTGACTGGGCCGCTATATTTTGCTGTAAATGTTCATCTCAGTTTAAACACAGAATATGCAGGCTGTGTGTTTAGGGAGTTCCTTAGAGACTAGAGGAAGAAGGAATCCTTCAGGTGACAGAGTGCCAATGGGATTGCTCCTTTGCACTGGGTCCTGCTCCATTAGGATTTCCTTAGGATTTGGCTGGTCAGCCCAGATAAATGCAGACCGACTGGCTGTGCTTCTCCCGAGGTCTGCCTAGCTCTTCCAGTACATGTTTGGCCACCATGTGTCTTCACTTTTTGTTCAATAGACCCATATTGGTTCAGGCTTGAAGAAGAGTCAATGGGAGGGTAGGAGAATAGACAGATCTGTTGATGTGGGGGTGGGAAGGGAAATTGCCCTCGGGCCCGGAAATTCAAAAGGGCCCAGGACTCCCAATGTTGCTATGCTGGCAGAGGTGGTGGCCTTTAAATTGCTGCAGGAGTGCTGCATATGTGCTCCAGAGAGGCTAAGGGCTGGGTTGGAGGGGTGTAGCATGGAGCACTTCAGGTGATATTGCAGGCCAGCTGACTCGGGCTCGCTCCTTCCGCCTGAGGCCCCACCTTTTTTGGGAACACAGAGCTAGCTTCCCTCCCTTGCCCAAGAGCCCAGGAAGTCCTCTGAGGAGAAGTGGGGAAATATGGGAATGTTGGTGGCTTTATGCAAATTCTATTTTTTATTTTTTTTAAATAAGATTCTGGTTTCGTGTAACTTATTTTCCATTAATTTAAATTGCTGTTTTCAAGAGGTAGAAAAGTTTTTAGTTTGTGACCTAACTACAGTAAATGGAAGCTTGTACTATGGAAATAAGAAAAGTTCTAATTTAAAATTAATGCTTTTCCTGCTTCTAGTTTTAGTAAGAGGAAAAAATTTGTAAAAGAAAGTGGAGTAACCCTGGAGTTCTTTTGAGAGCAAAAGAAAGTCGTATTTGTATTGAAGAGATTCAGGGGACGAAAGAAAACACCATGTACTGTATTCACCTCTTTGGTATTTGATTGGGAGAAGTGATAAAGCATTGGAAGAGATCCCCTGGACTTGTTAATTATGCCTGACACATTTCTAGAAGTAGACACTGAAGATTCAAGACAACCTTCATAATTATGCTCTGGAATGGCTTATAAATCATGGAAGTCCAAGGATTGATAGACTGTTGTCCAGTCACACTTCTCTATTACATATAAGCGCTCAAACCCTCAACTTTGCAAGCCAAAGCTACTGTATTATGGATGAGACAACTGCAAAAAACTCATGTTTCCTGAATGGAGTGCAGCTAGCCAAATGGGCAGGTGTCACAGTACTGAAAGGAAGATCTATCATCTCTGAGGAATTAAGCTGTACCATAATTAAGCCAGCAATTACAGCACAATCCTTAATTACTCCTATTTCATCCAGGCCCACAGTTCATGTTTTGTCCTCGTATCATGTTTTGTCCAGGGAAACTGATTTTCTATACTATGCCAGTGGAGTTATTCCAAATTTATAATGGTTTAAATGTTCAGAATAAGATCTAGAGTCCTCTAACAGAGTGCTGGAAAATTTATTAATCATTCCTGATTTAAGCAATCTGCTTTAAGACAGATGGTATTTCCTGAGCATTAATGACACGTTGGAATGAAATAGACTTTGGAACTAGAATTTTCAAAGGCACCTTAAGGAGCTGAGCACCCTAATTCCACTGGTGTTCAATGGGGCTTGGGTACCAATTTCAGCACCCTTTGGCACTGCTGAAAATTTCAGTCTTGTTTTCTTTCTTGTTTTATGTTTATATTGCCACTGATTTTTCTGTCACTTTGTATATAAATCTGTATTGTTCCTGTCCTGATAATTAATGCTTATCAAATCATACAACTTATTTTCCAGTGTCCAATTGAATGTGTGTATCTATATGGATATAAAACAGGTGATGAAAAATTCTTACTCAGCCCCCTGACAATCGTGAAAAGTTAGCTCTGATTAAGGGATTTTAAACTGTTTTTGAATTTGTATCCCAGATCCACAGTAACATCCTATGAGGAGCAGAGTGCCCTTAATTCAATGAGTGTTCAATCCAGCAATTTGCAGATACATGTCTTTTGAGTATTCCTATAACTCCAGAGAACTTATTTTATTCTAATGAGCATCTCTCAAGGATACTTAACATTTTGTAGGACTGAGCTCTCAATGCTTACATATCTAACAAGCCATTATTTGTGGGAACTTCTTTTAGAATCAGTGAACACCTCTCAACTTAAATCCCCTGTACTGTACATATCCATATATGTCTATTGTCTAAGCCTACAAAGCCATTTAGTGATTTACTGAGTTCAGTTATAAAATCTTACTTTTTAAATGCAAACTACATGATGTTTAATATTAAATATATAATAAAATAAGTTTATTTTCCAGATGTTGAACAGCTCTGAGGGTTAACTACTAAAAATGACTTTTCCAGTAGCCAAGTGCACTGAACAATTTCTTTTCCAACCTTTAAGCTGCTTTCTAAGCATTAATCATTTTTAATAAAAGAAGTTCTCTTTTTTTAATTATTGGACCTATAATATTTATGTTTTATTCATGCAAGTAAATGGAAAACTCTATTGGCTCTAACCAATTCTGGTTTTCTTTAAACTCAGCTTTGACAATTAAAATAGCTATTTAATAAATTAAGTGTTTTATCGAATGATTTAACAAAGTATTCAGTTTTCATAATTTTTAAAACTTCTGTCCAAAAAGAGAGGCATTATAGAAAAAGCAGGTTGGCCTAGCATAGACCACCAACCAGTAAGTTTAGTCTAAATGCCATGGCAACACTAAGGAAACAGTCACTCTTTCAATATGGAGTATTTGCAATGTTTTGTGCTTCTGAATGTTGCATTGTATTCAACATCTTGTAAATATGGATTCCTGATTCATTCCTGCATTGCAGTTAATGGAGTTTCACCACTAAGTCATAGGCTTTAAGGATTTGGGGTTCAGTCCCATTTTTCAGTGTCATTCTGGGCCTGGTGAATGGCTTATGCTTGGACAAGCAGTTGGTTCAGATAACCAGGAATCATATTACAGATCCTGAAGTGTTACCTTCCGCAATAAAGGGAAATGTATGCTTTGGGGGGTGGGTACTGTCACTGGATTAGTTAAGGTTCACAGTAGAAAATCAAGCCTCTGATATATGCCACAAAAGCTATGTTTAATCATTGTGAGAATTCCAATGGTAATACATGTTAACCCATGCACTGTGGGTGATGGCTACATTTTATAAATATTAAATAGGAATAAACATGTGCACGGAAACAGTATTTGGCTTCTCCTTCTGATCTCTCCTTAAAAGGTCTCTCTTTTAACTTTCCTTCCCATTTAAATCAATCTCTCTCTTTTCTTAAAGCTATTTTGTTTTTTTTCCCTGTTTGCAGGGGACCCATCTGTTTCTTTCATTTTATACTGCCACCATGTAAGTTGATAGAAAAACACCCATTGGCAACAATGAAGTATGATCAGGACTCTTGTGTCCATGGCCCCCTTTTTTTCTGTCTCTGTTTTCCACTCTACTATTGCAGTGTCTTTTTTTTTTTTTTCTGGGATCTGCCTAAATGTGTTACCAACCCTGCTAGAGGTACCCTTCTCCTCTCATCCCCCAGGCAGAAACAAAACCCTTTTTCTTATGCCACATTTTCTAATAAATATGTTTTTTAGTTTAGCAATTTATAGATTGAGCTGTATTTCTCTGTTAAAATATGAAGTTATTCGATTGTACAACCATATAAGGCAGACTCATCTCTGAAGACAATGGAATTGCATCAGGAACCTAAAATAATACACCAGAACACCTTGCTGAGATCCTTTTTACTTCTCTCCTGGTTTTACCTCATATGGTGCCTCCTCTTGGGAGGACGCTACAACAGCAGAAGTAACACTGCTATCTTGCAGCTTTAATGTCATGACATGCAGCTCTCTCAATTCCTCCATTCCGGAAAAATAGACTTCCCTGAGGCAATTTTATCTTCATAATATGAAAGAGGCTGTCAAACATTGTTTGGAAATGTCAGAAGAAACTGTCTCCACAGTCTCATATTGTTTAATTCATCACCACAGCACACAATCAATGTATAAATAATCTAATTATTTACTTTTAATATGTTTGATGAAATATATATTAAAAGTTAGAGACAATGCCAAGGAGGAGGATGTTTATGAAACAAAGTCAGTGAATGTGGGAGAAAAGCTTTGAAATGATTCTTACAGACTCCAGATTTGAGGAAGGAAAGGGAATAGTTTAAAAAAGAATCCTGGCCTGAAACTAATGGGTTCCTCCCTTCCCAGGAGGACTATTACATTTTTGAAGTTGTACATGTATATTTAGCATTTAAAAATGCATATGCTTGTGTATCTGGTCATTGTTCCTTCTAACCCCCATCTGAGAGAAATTCCTTTAATTTTTTTAGGAGTAAAATATTGTTTCTTACTATTTAATAACATAGGCTACGTCTACACTGCAGGCTTTTTGCACAAGAACTGTTTTGCACAAGAGTTCTTTCGCAAAAGGTCTCGCGCAAGAGTGCTTCCACACTGCCATGTGCTTTTGTGCAAGAGATGTACTTTTGCACAAGAGTGTCCATGGCAGTGTGGATGGTCTCTTGTGCAAGAAAGCTCTGATGGTCATTTTAGCCATAGAGGTTTCTGCGTAAGAAACCCTTGTTGCCCATCCACAAGAGCTCTTGCGCAAGAAGGCTTATTCCTCGTGGGGAGAGGAATAACTCTTGCACAAGAAGCCCTCTGTTCTGACACCTTACTGTAAATGTATTTGTGGAAGAATGCGAATGCAGTGTAGACGCGCCACAAGTTTTTGTGCAAGAATGGCCATTATAGACGTTATAGTATAGACGTAGCCTTAATGTTTTGTATAAAATGGGCAGATAGTGCATATGGCCTAGCTGAATGTAAGGTCAAAGTGGTGCTATATATTTTTTTCTTTATTCAACATCATATGTAACTGTGTAATGAAAAGAGGGTTTACCCCATGCTTAGAGTTATGGTCTCCCTTTATGGATCTTACCATACTGTTCTTTTTTCAGGACAAGCTGCACTAATAGCAGGACCAGAGTTGTTAGGGGTAACTTCAAAGAACTTTCAGAACAACTTAAGTTGTATTGTTGACTGTTGGTGTCACTGGGTCATTGTAGGATAGTCTGGCTGTTGTAATAAGTCAATAGTTAGCATTTACAAAATATAATAAGTGTTTACCTCTAGCGCCACAAGTTCTCATGTTCAAAACACTTTACAGACTTTAATTCTCACAATATCTCTGAAGTAACCTTGTTACCACCGTTTTACAGATGAGAAAACTGAAACAGATAACTGCAGGGCAATTTTCAGAGATGATGTGGGTGTGTTAATGGAATTCAAGTGCTCAATGGATATCACAGGAACTTGCAATTATGAGGGTGAGCAGTACTGAAATTTTGAGAGTTTAGATCCTGCTGTATGTGTGCAAGCTAGTTGGCCAGTCTGGCTCTACCAGCTATCATATGCTGACATGGTACCCAGCCAAACTGCCACATCATTCCTCTCCTGTTCTGGGCTCCAAATATGCTGTTGAGGCTGCTGAGTAATAGAAAAATACACTCAGGCCCAGGAAACATGCATCACACCAGAAACTCAAAATGATGAGATGGAATGTAATCTCATAAGTAATCCATAGCAAGAGAAGGAGAATGACTGGGAGCAATTGATTGACTGCATGCAAATCAATCACACGTCAATACACTGTGTTCACTTTCGTTTGCCTACATGTGTTACTGTCTTTTTATTTTAAGTCAGCATGGCAAGGGTTCTAGATGGGCTGGCTTAGGCTATGTCTACACTACATGGTTTTTCCAGGATACCTCCAAAATCCCAGAAACTCCACTGCATCCAGGGAACGTGTCTGCTCTTCTGCTTTTTTTTGCAGAAGAGCAGATGTGCTTTTTCGGAAGCCCTGTCTTCCTCCTTCCATGTGGAAGAAGGGCTCTTCCAAAAGAGGACATTTTTCTGAAATTTGTAGATTGACCAAATTTCAGACAAGCCTCTTCCAAAAAAACTATTGGAAAAAGGTACGCAAATTGTGGAGTGCATTTTGCGTAGCTTTTTTCCATAGGTCATTGTATTCTAGACATAGCCTTAGTTGTGCTTCTGACACAACCAAGTCAGAAGCACTTGGCTGCATATGGGGGAGCCTATAAATCTTTTGAAAGTGCTGACTGGGGGCTCCATGTCTTAATTGTGTTCTGGCACTCTCCTATTTACAGCACTCAGCCCCCAGAACTAGCATGAGTTTTGAACTTAGGTGCAAAAAGGTGCTAGGAACTCCCGGGCATCCAAATATACACTTCATTCCAGCACAATTGGTGACTTGAACAAGGTTTTGTGAATTCCAGAATAAGCAGCTACTGCAAGGTCACTTAAGGTATGTCTGAACTACAGAGTTTTGTTGGAAAAATGTCTGTTTTTCCGACAAAACTTGAGGAACATCCACAACGCAATTGCGTTTTCACAATTAAATCTAAAGAACAGAAGGCTTTTTACGGTATTGGTAATCCTCATTATGTGAGGAAGAATGTGTGGATGGGAAAGGTCACTTTTTTTTTTTTTTTTTTTTGGAAGAATAAGGAAGAGGAAAAAGCACAGGTGCCCTGGTGGCCATTCTAGCCATAGCAATCACTGCTTATATGTGAGAGCATCCACACTGCCTGGACACTATCTCTCCAAAAAGTGCATTGCTTTTCCGATTTTCTTTTGCAGTGTGGTTGCTCTCTGTTGCAAGAAGTTTTTTTCAGAAGATCTCTTCCAAAAAATGCTTCTTGTGCAAGAAGCTGTGGTCTAGACGTAGCCTAAGTGACTCTAGGATGCTCCATGTAATAGCAGCTGAAAGGGCTGCTGTTCGCTAAAGTTCAGTTGTGCAACAGAATAGATGTCAGAATGAATTTGCTTGTAAATCAGGCTTTATATCAACCTCATCTCTCTGCAGGAAAGATCCTTCGACTGTGGTACTTGGCCAAGACATGGAAACACAAACAGTCTTCTAACCTCTTGAAAACCAGTGAAACACTGGCAGTTAAAAATCCTGGGAGGCAACATCCCATCCAGTCCGTGATCAGAATGCAGTCACACACGCTCACAGTTAAGCAAAGACAGCTGTGTGGGTTACATGATTTCAACGACTGGTTTGTTCACCATTCCAAAGGACCAATTGTTAAGTGCCAGTAATGGACCATGGTTATGGAGGTGATTGCTGTTAAAAACTGCCAACAAGACAGTTTTGAAAGGCTTTTTTTCAGTGTGTGTAGTATTTAAGAGGTGTGAGTGCAGCTGGAGTTGAAGCACATCTGTGTCAGAATACTATTTTATCCTTGGCAGCTGAATGCAGATCATCCAACCTGTGCAGCCATTGGAACATTGACCCCTCCATGTTCTAGTAGAGCAGATTATTGTATCTCTGGGATCACAGTGCTGCAAAATGGGTCAGTAGAATTCTCAATGAGTCAGATATATTCCAGTACCACAGAATGTACAATAAACTAGCACAGTTAGGTGAATGAGTGCTGCAAGAAATCTGGGCATCTCTCCATCTCAAATCTATTTGGCTGAAAGCCTCTGGATGGAAGATAGAGGGGGGGAAAAAAAGTCAACATTTTCTTTGTGGGAGGCTAAATTGCACAACTTAGTTACCTCCCTGAATTCAAGACAGCTCTTGATATGAGCCCTGGGGTATAAAACAAAAGGGAATCTATAAAATGAGCAAGAAAAATGAAACCTTATTTATTTTTTTAAAATATTCATAATATGTAAACAATGTGGAGGCTGTGTTGAGTGGTGGCTGCAGCTCTGGTCTTGATCTTTTGAGGACATACCTTCATCCCAGGATAGGGCAGATTCTTGTTGGTCGTTAGCACGTAACACTCTACAGCACAGAATTGCCAGAGAGAGGAGGGACATTTTGTCATGGTAGATAGTTTTCTCTGTGGAAGAATCCAGGAATAAGGAAGTTTAGTTTTATTTAAAAAAAAAAACCCTTTTTTATTGCTGATGCAGAATTGACCATTTTCCATCCTCATTGCCAAAGCCTATAATTCTACCACATGTGAGTTAGCACTCAGAGGACCCCTGTGCAACAAAGAACATGTGGCCAGAGTGTGGATCATTTGGCATTTGGAGCAGAATTCCACTAATGCTGGTTGGGCACTCAGTGTTGCTATGCAAAAAGAAGTTTATGACCATATTTCCCTCCTGACAAGACTTCTTTTCAGTTTGCTGTTGGAACGACTATGTTAAAAAATTCTTGAGATTTGTCATTTTGATTACACTGTATTTTTCCTAAGAGGCAATGACACCTTTGATAGCTTTGCCTCTTGCTGTTAATTCCCAAGACTTCACCTGTTATGAGACATACCGATATCTCAGTCCACATTCCTGACCTTTGCTGAAAAGTGTGCGCGCTGAGAAGCATAAGAGTGCGCGGGAGGCCGAATAAGCATGTTGTATCAGTTACACTCCTTGCAGCAGCTCATTTCTAGTAACTGGTGACACTATTAACACTTTGTATTCAGCTAGCACAGATCATCTGTGCCATTCCTTTCAGGGCTCTAATTTTGCAAATTCTAGTTTTGGGAGCAGGCCTGTTGATTCAAATGGCACTGTGTACATGAATAAAGTTTACTGATGTAAGGGTGTGTGTGTGTGTGTGTGTGGGTGTGGGGGGGGGGGGGGTGTTATCCTTGTACTTGTTTTTAACAAGTTAACCAGAGAAAGGGTATGCCTACACTACAGGACACAGTTGAATTACACAACTTCAGCTACGTTAATTGCGTAGCTCAGTGTTTCTCAAACTGTGCTCCCCTGAGCCCCAGGGCTCTGCAAGACATCTCCAGGGGCTCTGCAAGGTTGATACACTGGAAACATCAATAGGTACAACACATACAATCAGCGGACCGCTGGGGCTCCGCATAAATCTTTACGTATGTAAAGGGCCCCGGAGCCCAAAAAGTTTGAGAACCGCTGGCGTGTCTGAAATTGAAATAGCTTAACTTGACTTTTGGTGCTGTCTATGCTGCAGGAAATTGAAGGAAGAACACTCTCCATGTTCATTATGATTAATAAGATCAGTTTTATTTTGCTAACTAGGTCTGATCCCCAATCTATCTTAAAAGAAATATCAGAAGGGAAAAATTGCTTTTCATTTTTTTGAAGCCTTTCTATTAAAGTTCCAATAGATGTAAATCCGATGTTTGATCATTTTGGGCCTGATTCTTAGCTGCATCTAGAAGTCACAGTTTATGAACTACAATTTGTGGAAAGAACAAAGGTGATTACAAACCATGTATACACCTTTGGGATTGTGGCCCTGATGCAGGCAGCACCAGATCCCTGCATTGGCTAGAACTGCTCCAGGCAATGCTGCATTGGTCTTCAAGAGCTGGCAACCCAAAATAATCAGGCTATGTCTACCCTTGTGGCTTCTTGTGTCAGAAATATGCAAACGAGGCTAAGCGTGGAATATCGCCGAGCCTCATTTGCATACCTAATGAGCCACCATTTTTTTTCAGAAGAGGCTCTTGCTCCAGAAGGAGCTGTCTGCACTGCCCCTTCTTCTGCAAGAAAACCGCTCTTGTGCAATGCCCTTATGCCGATAATTTTCAGGCTTTTGCGCCCCTGCCTACCATGGCTGCCCCTTGCAGCCCCCGTAGATTCAGGCCTTGCCTCAGGCCCTGCAGCCTGGGAGCTTGGTTGGCCAGATCCTCCCCAGCCCTGCCTGCCTTCCTTCCCCAGCACTGCTGTATCTCCAGGAAGCCTCCTGCTTCCCTGGCAGTCAGGTCACTACTGCTCTCTGTCCAGAGCACCAGTCAGTTTCCCCCCCTTCCCTCCCGGAGTCCGTTATATAGCCCCCACCTAGGCTATCTTTAGCAAGAACTGCCTCAGCTAGGGCTTCACTCTCAGCCCTTGCTCAGGCATGGGATTTTACCCTTAAAGGGCCAGTTCAGGGCAAATGCCCTATCACATTCCACCAGGATCCCTACTCTCAGTGGGGGAATTATTCATTGCAGAAACTCGTCTGCTTTCTAAAGGGTGAAAGAGCTAGAGTGCAGCCCAGGATTGGGGCCAGTGTAGCTGTTTAGGCATAAGTGCTTATAGAAGAAGGGAAAGCTCATTCCTTTTATAATGTGGATGAAATCTGTGGAAATACTCAGGGTTTAAACTCAGGCCTAAAAAATGCACTGAGAATTGGAAAAAAAAAATCCTGTGTTTCCTTGTTAAGCTTGTTTCCTTTACCATCTTTCAAGATTTCTCAAAGTACCTATGGGTATGTCTACACTACCCCCCTAGTTCGAACTAGGGGGGTAATGTATGCATACCGAACTTGCTAATGAAGCCCGGGATTTGAATTTCCCGGGCTTCATTAGCATAAAGCCGGCGCCGCCATTTTTAAAAGCCGGCTAGTGCGAACCCCGTGCCGCGTGTAGCCGCGCGGCACGGGGTTTGCACTAGCCGGCTTTTAAAAATGGTGGCGCCGGCTTTATGCTAATGAAGCCTGGGAAATTCAAATCCCAGGCTTCATTAGCAAGTTCGGTATGCATACATTACCCCCCTAGTTCGAACTAGGGGGGTAGTGTAGACATACCCTATGAGTCTGTATTAATCAGAAGTAACAATGCTTTGCATTATGCCTATCCAAAGTCACCGAAGAAGCTCATTTTAACCACTTTGTCTGGAGAATGGGTTACTCCAGTGATAAAAATAGCATACATTTTCCAAATAGGAAACACAGTATGTCACAGTTGGTAAATGATTCTACATACTATGATGCATCAGGAAGCATGTTAGAGTAGCAATACTATAGTTAAGTGTGTGTGTGTGTGTGCATGCTCATTGTCACCAAGGCTAGTGGTTGAGAAGAGCATGCAAAAAGTCAGTTATATGCATCAGTTGCATCCAATTCCCAGGAAGCATGCAGGAAGAAGATTTGGAAAGTGTTGCTTATTAGAAAATTTGGCCACATCATAGCCTTAATTTTACTATTCTCCTGTTGAGGAAATGACTTTGCCATAAAATTGCAGCATATACATTCATTTTCTTTGGCCTGTCTTTCGTTCTATTTATCTTCTTACCTGCTTTTGCTCTTCTCAAGTCACTGCAGTATCTTACCTACAACCAAGAGAGCAAGTGGGAAACAAATCTTTGTGGAGGATTCTTCAAACATGCCTGCTGTATTATTATACTATTGGGAAGGTTAAATGACAACTGCAGCTCCCCATGTGTAAATATTATTTGCAGAAGTTGATGGGTCTCACTTGGCAGTCAATGAGACAGCAAGTAAGAACAGCACAGTAGAAGAAACCGAGGCCCAGATTTGCTTAATTTCCTGTCCCCTGTGCATGTTTTTCATACATTATGTGAGATTCACCACATGAAGTTTTCTTTGACTAGTTCCACCAGAAGAACATGTTTAATCTACTTTTCTCCCCTATCCCAATCTGTTGGAACTGATCAGGATTTTGGCATGCAATCGTTGTAGATGTTAGAAGATCTACAAAATGATTTGTCCAGTGGTCCTTATGTGTTACTCTTCAGAGTAACATATGTAACAGCATTGCCCTAGTTTAGTGCATAACACATGCTATTGATCTTTTATGTACTAGTGCACTAAAAAAAAGATTTTGTTAGAGAACACAATATAGAGAATCTTGTTTCATTTATAGTGGCTGAACCATTGATTTAGGGGCCCCAAAACACTTTACCACAAAAGGTGAATAATTTATCATCAGTCTAATTTGGCTAGGCATTCTAAATGGCTTATTTGGAAATCATATACTAAGAATTAATAGAATTTACTGCATATGGTTTCTTCAAAAAAGTGTTTAGGTATTTTAGCTAAATGCAGAATACTCTGACAAAGTTCTGAGTTGGAAATTTGGTTCAACCCCTATAGAAAGAGGCAAGTGTAATATTTGAATCTTTTGTAATTTTGTTCATATTTTAAACCCTCAACTACCCTTCCATTCCATTTTTTTTTAAATGTAGGGAGATCAGTTCCACGATTTCAGTTTGGTGCATCTCTAATCTATTGTAATTATTTTGATACCAATGAATAATAAAAGCTTTTCAGAATCCTTTGTTATGGCCATACTCATACTAAATGGAAAATAGAACCAAATTTCTTATACTCCTCATTACTTCTCGCACAATCTCTTTATGTAATTAGGACATTTAAGGAGGCAGCAGGAGATGGAAAGATTTACACAGTTTGTGTAAAATTCCCATCTCTCCTCAGACTAATAGTTTATGTAGACAAACCTTAAATTGATGCAGCTGTAGTGACTTTTGTGGGGCCTATAAAAGCTTTTTAAACCAGCTGAAGATGTGGTTCAAAATGTCTAACTACTCTGGACAAAAATGAACAATAAGAGTCTCTAGAAAAGATGGAGTAGAGGAACACATAGTTTAATAAATGTGTTGTAATGGGTACAAGATGAAGAAGAGAGAAGCAAAAATTGTTGAACATCAGGAAATTCTATTTATAAAACTGATGTGATCAATGTTCTTCACAGGAGGGTGCTTTTTTCTGGGACTCTTGAATAACAATAGTTCACTGATAGGATCTGGACTGAGGTTTGGTTTGTTTAACACAGTCCTCTTCTCTGCATGCAGCTAGGTTTGAAGCATGATGGTGGTGGTGGTGGTGGTGATATCACCTACTTTATTATTATATCTCTTGAGTCTGTTTCTCAATTCTATGCTTTTAAGATTCATGTAGGATATACATATGAGGAGTGTGTTTGGAAGCTTTGAAGAAGCCTTTATAATTCTGCTAATCTAGTAAGGTAAATAAAGAAAAATGAGCACTTTTTTGAAAGAAGTGGGTTAAACAATACTTGACTCATGATATTAAAGAAATTAATTCTAATTATGTGTGATCTGCATGGCAGTATGATGGAAACAAAGTTTCCTCATTTCATCAGCTAATAATGAAAACAAGTTGACAATGCAGCCAAAGGAAGCCAAAAATATGGAAGCAATTATTTAAGCAAAAATATATCAAAACTGAATATTTTCTTGGTTTTTAAGGTAAATTGAATTCTTCAGCGTTCCCAATATAAGGTTCAATGCAAATATATTGGCCCCAAAAAAGAGGAAGATAAGGAACAGTTTGAGGCAAATTAGTCTGTAATACAAACAAGTAGGAGCGATAAAGCCTTATTTTCTGTCTTATCACATATCAAGTTTCAGTATTAGTTCCAGTGCTGACAGTTGTTTTGTGCAATCAGAATGGTGAAGAAATATGCTTATTTGTCACTTGCATAAAAGAAAGCTGTTTTAAATGTAAAAATGAACATGATTGATGTGATGTAATACTTGGCAGACATTTTCAACTGAACGCTTTTTATTGAAACAAGGTGATGTCACTGGTAACATGCTAATAGCAGATTGGTCATCTTTTTTAATATAAACTAATTTTATTCAGAATCGTGGAAGTTGCCAAGTTTCAGGTTTTGGAACACAATCACTTTATGTAAAACTATGTTATATTTTGTATTTTAGTAACTCTAAAGATGTCTGAATCATATTTTGTCATACTTGGCAAAGAAATCTCTTAGACTGAGACCAAACATGGAAAATTTCTGCCTTAAAGAATAGATTTTGCCAAAATTATGACAGATTGGAAAAAAGTTTATATATATTTTAAAAAAACTTTATTAACCATAACTATTAGCCGTTCTAGTATGACAATAAAGCATTAGCAGTAACACGGGCTTGATTGTTCATGACTTGTTTGTAAAATTGTTTACTGAATGAATGTTGAGAACTCTTTCAAGATGAGCAAAATAAAAAAGGCTGATGTGTAACTAACTGCTAATTCAATGTGACTGACTGAAAATATAAAGTAATATCAGCAAAAAAATATTTTTCATTTGCCCTCAGAGAATGAAAAACAGTCTTAAAAGACACAGTGTCCTTTATTTTATTGTTAGTCCAGATTATATCCCAGGTAGTTGCTGAGATTACAGTATTCTCTATCTACTGTATGGATGATGAAAATTGTTGTGTATATGTTATATAACTACATCCTATTACAATACTATAAGTGCAGCACATTGTTCTTCTGGTTCAGTTCACCAGTAAATCAAAAGAGTGAATAATGTGTCAGATAATAAATATAAAATAATATTGCCAATTGATGCCAAATATAGTGGTGGTTTTCCCATTGGCAGATGTGAAGAAATATACTGCTCCTTAAAGGGCAGGCTGGTGCCTACAGCCAAGATAGCCTGCATTTAATCAAGGATGCTTCCTGTCCTGTCTTGAAGCTGGGATGTTTAAATAGTCTTAGTTGAGCACTTTAAGGAATCCAAAACAAGAAGGAAGACTACCAGTGCATTTCACATAGACTATGGCCATCATCTGTAACTCCTTAAAAACACTCTTTGGCCTGGGTTTGATTCTTAGTGATGTTGAAGAGTATAAGTGATAGTCTTTGTAGCATATCTCTAATGTTCTAAACTTTGAATTTCCTAACATCCGATAGTTTTGTAAATGTGTGGTAGAGAGAACTCCCCAAATGCTCTAAAAATTAAATATGTACAATATTTACACTGTATTGATCATTGCTACTTGATACACTTGGCAAGGTGATGCTTTGATTATCAATGCATGCCTCTGAATGTATTGTCTTTGATGCATGGATTTATGAACTGAAATGTTACCATAGACTGATATAGGAGAGGTCTAGAGCTATAGTGAAGGGCATTGAACATTGGTGGCATTTGATGGACCTTAGAGTGCCTTCCGCAATACATAGGACTTTTAGAAATGGAGCTGTCTAGAATCAATCTTATCTTTCTTGTTAAAAAGATTCTGTCCTTTGTGCATTTTCAGTAAATTTGAAATCCTGCACCCTCTCATCACCGTTCAGATTTTTTGTTTTGTAGAGAAGAGCCCTCTGAAACATAGTGCACCTGTGATAACAATAGTATCTGAATAACAAATAATAAATTATTCCTTGTTTAATACTAATGATTTCAATGTAGTTACACCAGGAATTAAATCACCATGTCTAAGTAGCCATTCTCGCTTCCTAGCGTATGTGTTTAAGCATGGGTGGAGCTCAGAATTGGTTCCAATTCATCTTTTTTACTGACACGATACAGCTGGAGACCAACGTGCCAAGTTTTTTCTATGATAATTATATATCTTAGTTTCTTTTCTGACATTTCACTAGAGCTAAAATCTATTAGCCACAAAATTTCTTAAAGATGGGCTTTTACTCTCTGGCAAACTCAAAGTGCAGGGGAGAAAACCATTCTGAAGAACTACATTTTCTTGGTCAATTTAAAATCTAATCACAACTTTACATTATAGTCCCTTGCTGCTAATATCTTCAGGATTTTGAAACAAAATTTGTCCAAATCACAGATGAGATCATTACATTGTTTACTAAACTACTTTTATCTTTACCTGAGGAGATAGAAATTCAAATATCTCTTTTAATTCCATTCTGGTTTTTTTGTTTCAACCAATCAGAAATCTCTCTCCCCTTCCCTAGAGTCCTAACTGGACTCCTTCCAATTCTCTAGGTTAGTGATTATCAAATTGTTTACAAATTGGTCTGCAGAGAGCTGTGAGTTCAAGAGGCGCTGCTGGCTTCCCCATCTTGCTTTCAACTAGAAGCTCGGATGCCTGGTAAAGCCAAAAGGAGCTTCACAGTAGCAGTTACTGGGGGAATTATAAGGAGCTGTTACAACAGGGACTAGGAATTAGAACCAGATACTAGACTACCTTAGAGCTACCTCCATGAACTAGCAGGCCTGGAGCCAGGAACCACCAGTCACCACCAACAGCACCAAAGCCTAGTTCCTTGAAAGAGGTATTGCAGGAGGAGTAGGGCTCTGCTGCTCTCTGCACCAAATCCCACATTATGCTTCAGCTTCGAGCATGCCTTGGAGCTCTTTTACCCCGCAGCTCAACTCTACCTCGCTCTGGAAAGGTTTTTCTTCACTCATCTGCTGTCAGTCCCAGCTAGCTTCTACATGCACCTTTGCTCCCAAATTGTCCCATTCACCCTGCCCTGTGATTGGGAGTTAGGGGTTTGTAGTTGGGAAGAGGAGAAGAGAGAGAAGAGAAGGCCGTGGCAAACTGGGAAGAGCACTGGTCTGATGCTTGGAGCCCTGTAAGTGGTACCAACATGATATGATGGACCAAAGCAGGAGGGGAGGGTATGAATGAATCTGTGGCTTGCAACAGGGGAGCACAAAGTTAAAAGCAGCTGGTGATTAAACAGCGACACAAGTTTTGGAGAATCTTGAAAACAGGGTTAGGGAGTTTGGGCTAAGCTGGGGCTGGGGAATTCACTAAGCCAGCCCATTTCAAATATTTAGCTTTCTTGTTTCACCACAGCTACTTATTGTCCCAACCCTGTTCTTACTGCCTGGGGAGTAACATAGGGTATGTTTATACTACCCTCCTAGTTCGAAGTAAGGGGGGTAATGTAGTCATACGGAGTTGCAAATGAAGCCCGAGATTTGAATTTCCCGGGCTTCATTTGCATAAAGCCGGCTGGCGCCATTTTTAAATGCCAGCTAGTTCAGACCCCGTGCCGCGTGGCTACACGCAGCACAGACTAGCTAGTTTGGATTAGGCTTCCCACGAGGCATACAGCTAGTTTGGATTAGGAAGGCTAATCCGAGCTAGCTAGTCCGTGCCGCGTGTAGCCGCACGGCACAGGGTCTGAACTAGCCGGCATTTAAAAATGGCACCAGCCGGCTTTATGCAAATGAAGCCCAGGAAATTCAAATCCTGGGCTTCATTTGCAACTCCGTATGACTACGTTACCCCCCTAGTTCGAACTGTTTACAGGGACAGTTTAGACATACCCATAGTTACTCTCCAAAGTGCTGAGCCTGATGGGAATCAGCCACAACCTGATTATCTCACAGCTAGGAGCTGATCCTGAACCCTGGCAGAAAACTAACCCACCAAATCCTAGACTACTCTCTGATTTCACATAAGCTGTTTTTAGGAGTATCAATATGAGCCGGGCATGGCAGTGCCTTTCCACCAAAACTACCTACAACCAGCTACATTGCAGAAATAGCCAAAGGAAATAATTATCCATACAGCTGAAATGATTACTAGAGAGGCTGTGGCTTTGTTTGAAAATAATATTGCCAGCTGGCTTTTGCTCTGCAGTGGGGAATGTACTTATTTGGGAAAACAATATGTGAAATAAATAAAAGAAACAACAATTACAGTAATTCACTTCCCCATTTGTTTATAGAAAACAGAGTCCGAAACCCTCTGGCTTCACAGTATACTTTTTCTAATATGTCGTGCTCACATGTGCAGCCAATAAAGACATTGTTAAAAGAACTGCCGATTACCTAATTATACCACGATAGTTTGTTACCTTATGGATGTTATAAGAAAATGTAATTCTTAATAGCTTCAACTTTTACCCTTTTGTCTTTGAACCTGTGATCCATTTTACAGTTCAACTGTGCATTTAATATCAATTTATTTTTATCAATATAAAAATGTGCATAGTATTCAGCTCACCTTAACTCCTTTGATGAAACAGAGTCATGACTAGAACAGCAAATGTAACAAAAGGAAGTTTCTCTGAGATACATGTTTAGGGTTGATTGTCCTGTCTTAAGCTGAATTATTGTGAAATATGCTTTTGATTTATAACAAACTTACTAATAATATTTAGCAGTTATGATGCATATTAGATAGTCAATGTGCTTTAAAAAAATAAAATAAGAAAAGAATAGACAATACATTATACGGCATTATGTAAATCAAACATACTCAAAGAAGAGGGCATATTATAGCTAGTTCTGATCACCATCTCCAAAAAGGGTATCACATAAAACAAAAGAGAGCAGGAGGTTGGCAGCGAAAAAGATTAGAGGCATGGACATCTTATACATAAGAAAAAAGAGAACAATGGGACTTTTAGTGTAGAAAGAATATATGATAGAGATATATGAGATAATGAAAATAGTGAAGGTAAATCTGATGCTTCTATTTACTTGTCTCTTACTAAAGAACAAGAGGACTTTTAGGCTGTGTCTAGACTACAGGGTTTTTTCTGAAAAAAGTGGCCTTTTTTCGAAAAAAACGATACTTGCATCTAAACAACTGCCGCACTCTGTCAACAGTAAAGCGAATGAACACGGCGGTTTTGTTGACAGCGGTAAACCTTGTTTTATGAGAGAATGCCTTTTTCGACAGATCTGTTGAAAAAAGATGTGTGTGGACACAGGGAGCCAGTTCTTTTGAAAAAAGGCCTCCAGGAAGAATCCCTGATGGACAGTCGAGCCTTTACATGTTGAGCACCTCTATGGTTCCTGTTCGCAGCCTCTTAAAGGCACAGGCACCTAGACCGGCATTGCTGTCAGGAAGCCAGCCAGCACACCTGTGCTAGCCATGCAAACCATGTCCCAGCCTTAAGGTCCCCCTGTCCCGTTACAGGATGGTGAGGACAACCCACCAAAAAGCAGGCACCAGCCTGGTCTGGCCCAATAATAAAAAAAACCTCCTGGAGCTCTGGTCTCAGGAAGAGACCCTGCAGTCACACCACAGGAACGCGGACATATACAATTGCATGGCCCAGGGACTGGCCAAGAAAGGGTATCACCCCCACACCATGGACCAAGTCAGGGCCAGGGTCAAAGAGCTGCGACAGGGATTTTGCCCCACAGAGCTGCCCTTACTACCAAGAGTTGGAGCACATCCTGGGCAGTGGGGAAGCCCAGACTCCACTGCGTGTGGTGGAGTCCAGGTTACCCCACCACATCATGGACTGACCCTGGAGAGAGAAAGACGAGGCAGGAGAGGTGGGAGAACTGCACCCAGAGGAGAAGGATGAGGAGGAAGAGGCGGCAGCAGTGACCCTCTCCCAGGAGCTGGTCCTCCAGACCCCAGAGGCCTCCCAGGCATCTGTGGACATCGGGGAGGGATCATCAGGTGAGTGCCTTAAGGGGTCACCACACACTGGCGGATTGGCAGTGTGGGGGGCCATCTAGTCCCATTGCCACTGTGGAGCCCCTGTGATGCTTTCAGGCCGCTGCCCAACTCACATGCCGTGTCCCATGTAACATCCCTGGGTCTCCTGTCCAAAGGAGAGCTCCTGCCAGCCACGGCATGCCCTTGGGGACAGCGGGGGTGCACACAGACAGTGATTGTATCATCCTCTTTTCATCCACAGCTGGACCCTCTACCCAACAGGGGAGCACCACACCTGCCCCACCACCATCCCAGACCCGTGGCACCCGCAGGCACTGGCATGTCTATACAGACCTGCTGAAGGAGCACGTAGTGGCCCTGCAGGACCTCAACAGGAACCTTCAGCAGAGGATGGAGGCCGAGGCCGAGTGGCATCAGGCTGCTGGATAAGCTGGTCCAGCAGCGCATTTCCATCTGTGCTACTATACAGGAGGTCCTAGCCTTGCCTGCCCCTGCCACGGGCACCGCTCCTCCTGCATACCAGGCCCCTGCCCCCCTGCTCCTCCAGCCCCTCAAGGCCCCCCAGCCCTTCCTGTTCCCGAGCCCTCACAGGCCCAACAGCTGCCCCCTCTCCTGACCCGGCCAGGACTGGCTCTCGCTCCAACCGAAGGTGGCAGGACCCTGCAATCAGGGAAGCAGTGGCCTACTTGAGCCTCCTCCCCACTCCCGGTGTTCAGCCCCCTACCACCCCAGTGAAAGGACATTTCAGTTACAGAACAAATTCTTTATTTTTGAATGACAGATTTACTTTGTTTATAAACAGTTGAATGGTACCAAGAGAAAGGTGGTTTATACACGGTTAGCACACTTTCTGTATTGCTACTGTTTCTAATAAAAAAACAATTTTTGTTTCCAAAGAAAACTGAGAGTGTATGTATTTATGGGAAGAGGGTGAGGGTTATGGAGGGACAGGTAGGGGTGGTCCAGGCCAAACACCCCATGGGGGAGGCCCTGGGAAGAGTCAATGGGCTCCTTCTGAGAATCTCTCCCTTAGGGCCTCATGGATTCGGACACCAGACTGGTGAGCCTGGCGGATAGCAGCCGTTTGGGGCTGCTCAAATGGCCTGTCCTCACCATCAGCACCTGTCCCCCACCCCGGCAGGAAGGCCTCCCTTTTCTGCTCTACCAGGTTATGGAGGGCGCAACTAGGGCCACCACCTCTGGGATGTTGCATTCACCCATCTCCAGGCGTGTGAGGAGGCAACAGAACTTCCCTTTCAGATGGCCGAAGGCGCATTCCACCTGGATGCGAACCTGGCCAAGATGCATGTTGAAAAGCTCCTTGCTCACATGCAGGTGGCCGGTGTAGGGCTTCATGAGCCATGGCATCAGTGGGTAGGGCGTGCCGCCCGCTAAGCATACTGGCATCTGCACGTCCCCGAGCATGGGGTCCTGCGGGGGGAAAAACTTTCCTGCCTGTAACTTGTGGTAAACTGTCCCCTCTGGTTGACCAGGGCCTGCAGTACCACTGAATAGTAGCCCTTCCGGTTTATAAATTGGGCTGCTCGATGGGGCGGTGTGCGGATTGCGATGGGTGTCCCATCGAGGGCTCCTCTGCAGTTCGGGAAGCCAAGGGCAGCAAACCCAGCAAGGATGTTGTCTAGGTCCCTGAGACGGACGAGCCTCTTCAGCAGCTCCGTATTGATGCCCTCACCACCTGCAGCAAGAGACAAATAGACAGACAGAAACCAGGGAGTTAGACAGGTTACCTAAACGCTTGGGAGGAGAAACTCCCCCCCCCCCCAACCCACCCTTCCCCTTGTCAGGATGCCTCCCTCCCCCGCATCAGTGCAGGGGTGGCCGAGGAGCGGCCTCCAAGTGCCACTCCATCCCCCACTCCCTCTTGCTCTTGCCTGGCAGTCCCCCTTTCTCAACCCTCCCGCTCAGCAGGCCTGTCCCCCAAAAGTGACTGACCTCCATCAAAACGGCCCCAACAGTAGACCTCCCCACACCAAACTGGTGTCCCACAGAGCGGTAGCTGTCAGGGGTAACAGTCTGGATGCTGTTTTTCAAAAAAATGAATCGATTTTTCGATCTGCATAATGCAGACTAGATGCTCTTTTTCGACAGGCTTTTTCGAAAGATACTTTTGAAAAAGCCTCTGTCAAAAAAGGCGTGCAGTCTAGACGTAGCATTAGTGAAATTCTAAGGCAACAAACTGAAAAACAATTTAAAGTAAATACTTATGTACAATGCATAATTAACAAGTGCAGCTGGAACCAAGAGTTTTGCATGATTCAGTAAGATACATTTGTATGAATTGGAATTCTCACTGGTTCTGTGGATATAATAAAAAATATGTTTGATCCATAGATTAAACATTGCCATGAACTATTGAGGACAAGAATTAAGCAGATTTCTGAAAAAGATGAGTCACATGGATAATCAGAAATGAACACAAATATTGCATACATAGGTCAAATAAAATATAAGTAGAACCTGAACCTTTGTGCTTCAGAGCACAAGGTAATCACTAATTGCTAGGGTTTGGAAGAAACTTCCCCTATATATGTGTTATTTTATCATTATCTATTATGGAGTTTATTGTATCTTTGTCTGAAGCATCTGGTACAGGATACTATCAGAAACAGGATTATGGATTAGAGTAACCACTGCTTTGATTTGGAATGCCAGTTTCTATAAGTTTCTGACCTGAATCTGTTAGGTGAGTACACACCCTTGGCTTAGTAGTGGAAGAAGGCTTCTTGAGTTGAAGAAGGGCATTTTGCACTGTCTCAGAGCCCAGTAATAATGCGTAAGAGTTGTACACTGGTCCCTTATCGTGTTCCCTTGAGTGTTACATACGGTGATAAGATAAGTGTGAAAATATGCGCACTTCTTTTTAGGTGGTGGTGGAGGAATACATTTACCTATAGAAGATAAAACCTTCAATATTGGGATGTTACCAGAAACCTGCCCTTTGTTTACATTGTCTGCCTCTGTATGCTTTTAAAATATTTATTTTCCAAAGTGGAATAAAATATACAAATATGAAATAATTCCAGCAAGTGTCCTGAAGACAGAACATAACTAACAAACTAATAATAAGCACACACATAATACTACTGTACTTTCACTGTAAAAACAATTACAAAATATATTCATTGTAAACTAACAGAAGATTGGATCAGCTCTTTAAATTTCTAATGTTTCTTTTTTAAAATAAAATGTTACAATTTCATGGAAAGACAGATCTGCCAAACCAACAGACTAGTTGCAAAATTTAGCAGCATGAGCTCTATTTCTTATTTCCAGTTTCCATGCTAATGTTTTATCAATCAAACTTTTTCCAGCAAAACTTCTCCTTCAAAGCCATTTTCCATGTTGGATTTTCAGTGAAAACCTTCTGACATTAACTTCTTAACTTTAGTGCATTAAATCAGTCAGATTTCCAGCAAAGAATTCCTCCTTTTGTAGGGTGCTTCTATGCTGGTGTAGTCCTGGTAGAATTGGAGTAGAGGAGAAAGTCTCAGTGGTGTTAAGCCAGAACTACTATTGGGAGCATGGAGAAAATGAGGGATTGTTATGCAGTTCCTAGTGTAACCTTATCTATGACCCCTATTTAGCAAATCATTATACATGCGCTTAATTTTAAACTTACCCTTGAGTCTCATTGATTTCAATGGGGCTTAAATGCTTTGTTAAATGCAGGTCTGTAGCAGATGCTACTTGCTGCCTGCTATAGCTGGTCTGCATTCAGGGTTGTTGTAGTGGGTCGGTCTGAGAATATTAGAAAGACAAGGTAGGTGAGGAAATACCTGTTGTTGGATCAATTTCTTCTTGGTTAAATGCCAGATATTATAATAAGTCGGTCCAATAAAAGATACTACCTCGTCCAGCTTATGTCTCTGCTGTAATTAGTAACGTCTATAAATTTTCCTGCGTGATACTAATACTTAATGATAAGACAACCAATTCAAATCTTTACTATGGCTAGATGTGTGGATATTCATTATCCAGTAGTGTCTGGCTTTTCTTGAACAGGTTTGTTATTTTGAGGCATGAAGCTGAGCCTGGTTTCCTTTTTTCCTTCCTTCCTTTCTTAGCTGTTTAGTTTTTCTTCCCAGGACTGTTGAGTTATGGGGAAATCTGTTTGCAATTTCTACTTCCTATAGATCAGCGATGGACAACCTAAGCTAGTGAGTGGGCCTCATGCATGGCCCTCCTTAATCTCAGTGGGCCACAAGACTGTTGTAACCAACATGCTTTTCTAAGATAGGGCGGTTTTGCTACCTAGCATTTGCGGGGAATGTGCTGATTGCATCCAATCAAAGCACTGCTACAGTTCAAAGGGAGCACACCGCACTTGCGATGCTGTGTGCAGTCAGCATACACTTCACTTTACATGCCCTTACTTTATGTGCGTATCACGTTAGCAATGCTGGAAGGAAAAAAAGTGACAGACAGAAACCAGTAGAATCTGGCAACCCTTCACATGGCCAACAGTAAACTAAATGTTTTGTGGGCTACCCATAGACCCTCAATAAGTCATGTGTGACCCTGGGGCCACAGATTGCCCACCACTGCTATAGTTGGTGTTTTTGTTTTTCTGTCACTGTTTTGTATTTTTTTAGGGCAGTGACTCATGGTGGTATCGTGACATTTGTTTTGCATGGAAGGTTTCTTGTCATGCATTTCAAAAATGTTTGTTTTGGACTTTCTTTTTGTGTTTATAAGCCCAGATTAAATAACTTTTCTTAGTTGGGAACTGGCTGTTCTTTTTAATAATACCCAATATGGATTGTTTTATGCTTCATAACTCAGTTTGTTCCTACCTCTATTAAAATCAGAGCCATAGTTCTCATTGACTTATATGGGAGCTGCATTGAACTGTAAATGGAGGCAGCCAGGGTCTGAGTCAAACCAACTGAAAGATTTCCATTGATTTCAGTGAGGTTTGGCCCAGGCCCCAAGTGAGGAGGGAGAAGAAGGTTTTGTTCTATTACTCTAACTATTATCATCAATAATAAAAAGTCATGGAACTAACATGTTTATAAACCACCACTCTGTTCACACTCAGGCAGATGTTAAACACTGTAAATTGTTCTAATTCCATAAGTCCTTCCATAATTCTCCACCCCTTTGATGCAGGTGAATATGAACACCAAGTTATAGAAGGGAAATCGTAGGTAGAAAAGAAATCCAGGCTGTGCACTTACTGGAGCATCTGACCACAGAATAAATTTCAGATATTTGTTTTGTTGGTTTTTCATAGCATTCTCCCACTGACCATTCAAAAAAGTCTCATTTATCCCATTAAACTTAATGGCAATAAGCCTAGTACAGACGAGGATGTTCTGGGTAAGTGTTATTAGAAACCAATTTCTACAAAGCTGTGGAATTACTCTTTTATTTGTGGGATCTTATTTCCAATGACGCAATAGGATTTTTTTTGTGAGTGAAGAAATTCAGTAATTATTTTAAAATAAGATATATGCTTAACCAGAGAGAACCCATTTAACTTACAGAAAAATTACCACAGGTTTTATTGGCCCACCATGAGCCTGAATCCTACCTCAGCAATAGTACGTGGGTAGTGTGATGGCCTCTCCCATTGTGCTGCTTAAAGGCATCGTTTAAAATGATTCATTCTCTCTTGATTTAGAGGTTGACTATGGCTTCAAAATGAGTCCCATATGTTCTGAAATTTAAGCTTGAAGCCTGGTTGAAAGCCCACGTATGTTTTGTACCGTGTTGGTTACCTTTGGCATAGGGAGGCAACCGAGTGTAGTAAATAATGCTGAAATGTAGCTTTGTGCCAGCACTAGTCACTCTGGCATAATTCTAAGTTACAAGACTTGGTGAAAGGTAGTGTTCCCTTCCATGAGTGTGCCTGCTTGTATATTTTGGGGTTGTAGTTGATTTTCACATCAACATTACAATTGTTCAATCTTAGAGTATGTCTACACTGCATAGCTATTTCAGGATACTGGAGGTATCCCAAAATAGCTACTCTGAGTCTACATAAGCCGCTTGTTTTTTGAAATATTTTTTCAAAATAACAGGCGCACTATTTCGGCATCTAGGTAAACCTCATTGCACGAAGGTTAAGGGATGTCTTGAAATAGTGCATTATTTCAAAATTTGGCGCTGTGTAGCTACGCCAAATTTCAAAATAGGCTATTTTGAAATAGATTTGAAATAAGATATGCAATTTGCATAGTGCAAATTGCATATCTTATTTTGAGTTTAGGGTACTGTGTAGCGCACCTTTAGTGTGAAGAAAATGAGGGAAAGACATGAGGTATTATATATACATTATACCATTTCCATTATCACTCTCATTAATGCCACTGTACCAGTATTTGCATGAAAGTCTGCCAACAGGAAACATCCTATGTCAGTCTAAGGGAGCGTCTACATTGCACCCTAAACTCGAAATAAGATACACAATTTGCAGTATGCAAAATGCATATCTTATTTCGACTTTATTTCGAAATAGCTTACTTTGAAATTTGGTATGTCTACACAGTGGCAAATTTTGAAATAAAGTGCTATTCTGAGCCATCCCTTATCCCTCGTGCAATGAGGTTTACCAGACTGGTGAGATAGCGTGCCCATTATTTCAAAAAATATTTTGAAATAACCAGTGGCTTGTGTGGACTCAGGGTAGCTATTTTGAGATACCTCCAGTATCCTGAAATAGCTGGGCAGTGTAGACATACCCTAAATGATTTAGTGACTGGAATTTTCATTGCTTTTATACCCCTGTTGGTGCATCTTCCCATTATCTAGTGTTACTATTTATAGTATATTTGGACAGATAGGGTATGTCTACACTAGCTCATTAGTTCAAGCTTGATTGGGTAATTAGGGCAACCTCATTCCACGAGGAGTAACGGTAGTTCTAATTAGGATCTGTAATTCGAACTACCTATTCCGTGCCGCGTGTAGCTGCGGGCACGGACTTCGGACTAAGGGGGATTTAAAAATGGTGGCGCCCAGGAACATGCAAATGAAGCCTGGGATATTTAAATCCTGGGCTTCATTTGCAACTCCGGTTGCCCTCATTACCCTACCTAGCTCAAACTAACGAGCTAGTGTAGACATACCCATATATAATTGCAAAATATAGAAAAAGCTTATGTTCAATAATTTCAAAGTTCTCAAAGTTGTAAGACTTGTTTGTATTAGTTCTCATTCACTACTATAAAAAATTAACTTATACTTTTTCTTGTTTCTTTATTTATAAATAGCTATATATACATTTTAGTATAATGAACCTTTTATATTTTTATGCCTCCAGATACTTCAATTTACACCACAGGCCAAAGTAAAACAAAATAACTAGTTGTATATGACTTTTTTTAACTACATAATCAGTTGTAAAAAGTTTAGCGTGTGTTATCTTGGAATTGTGGGCTGGCTACCTGAAAACTGCACACTTAAAAAAAATGAATGACCCAACTTAGCATAAAGTTTATTTGACAGCAAAAATAAAATAATTTTTGAAAATACTGAAGACATTCTGTTGGGCTCTAGCTTTGTAAAATGAACCTTTTTCATTTGAGTCATGAAGACTTCTCCTGTGATGCCTGGCCAAAGAAGATAAAACACAAATTCAAATGTCAGTACGACTGAAGAACTAGAAAGACAAGAACTTCTCCAGAGGAAGTCACATCAATGAAGGTTTGCAGTGTCTGTTCCTGGTTTATGAGTCCATTTCATGTTCTTGATTCTTTTCAGATTTCATGTCACACATACAGGCATGAAAAAATGTGCACTTTTTCATTTACGCATATTAGTGCTTCTTGACCATCTTTGAAGAAAGAAAGAAAGAAAAAGATTTCAAAGGAACACAATATATCTTATGCTTTTGAGAGCTTGGTTGATGAATAGAGACTTTGCTATATGCAATAGTTGGTACATTTAGTTCACAGTATTTTTAAATACAGTTTTAATGGAATTCTTTTCTCAGGTGCAGAAGGAGGAATAATGCTGTTTGAATCACATTAGCTGTTTTTGTACCTTTTTGCTGTTTGAAATCAAATTCCATTTTTTTGTCAAATATTTAATGAGGTTTTTATTTGTGTGGAAAATCTGGTTTAATCTGGAAGAATGAAAATAACAATTCTGATTAACCATGAATTCCGGAGTTGGTTATTAATGGTATGTTCATAAATCCACATTAACAGTTTGTAGGAGAAGAATTTAACTGGGAGGAATGCACTACAGCAACTAAATCTCTTTGGGTACGTCTACACTACAGCGCTAGTTCGAACTAACTTAGTTCGAATTAGTTAATTCGAACTAAGCTAGTTCGAACTAACGCATCTAGAACTAAAAACTAGTTCGAACTAGCGTTTTGCTAGTTCGAACTAGTAAGTCCACATTGAGTGGACTCTGAACAGGGCTTAAGGATGGCCGGAAGCAGTGCCGGCAGGGCATAAAAGGAGGACTTAGAGCATGGAGATGCTGTCTCAGGCTAGCCGAGGGCTGCGCTTAAAGGGTCCCGACCCCCACCCCGGACACACAGTTCTAAGGGGTGCCCCGCTTGCAAAGAAGTTCTGGCTTGGAGTGCCCTGAGTGCCCACACTGGGCACATCACACCACTCGGCCATCAGCCCGGCTGCACTTGCCGCAGGCTGCCATCTGGGGAGAGGGAGTAATTGGGGGGCTGCAGGAGAGCTTCCACCCCCAGAAGCCCGCAGAGCCAGCCCAGTCCTCCCCATCGGGGGCTCGTACCCCATTCCTCCCTCACCTCCTTCCACTTACCCTTCCCTAGCCCCCCTTCTTATTGATGTACAAAATAAAGATAACGTTTCTTCCAACATTGACTCTGTCTTTATTGAAAAAAACTGGGGGAGACTGGGAAAAGGAGGTGGGAGAGGGGAAGAGAGAGGCTGGGAGAGGGGAGGGCAACTAACATGATCAGGGGTTGGGAACAGGTCCCAGATGAAGAAAGGCTACAGAGACTGGGACTGTTCAGCTTAGAAAAGAGGAGACGGAGAGGGGACAGGATAGAGGTCTCTAAAAGCAGGGGTTGGGTGGAGAGGGTGCATTCAGAAAAGTTCTTCCTGAGTTCCCATAAAGAAGGACTAGAGGACACCAAAGGAAAGGAATGGGTAGCAGGCTTGAAACTAGTAAGAGAAAGTTGTTGTTCTTGACAAAGCAAATAGTTAACCTGTGGAACTCCTTGCTGCAGGAGGCTGTGAAGGCTAGAACTAGAACAGAGTTTAAAGGGAAGTGAGATAAAGTCATGGAGGTTGGGGCCATGGAGTCCTATTAGCCAGAGGGTAGGAGTGGTGTCCCTGCCCAAAGTTTGTGGAAGGCTGGAGAGGGATGGCACGAGACAAATGGCTTGGTCACTGTCTTCGGTCCATCCCCTCCAGGGTCCCTAGGGTTGGCCGCTGTCAGCAGACAGGCTACTGGGCTAGATGGACCTTTGGTCTGACCCAGGACGGCCATTGTAAGCTCAGGGCTCAGTGTCGGGGGTCTCAGTGGACCCCCTTGATTTTCATGCACACCTGGTCCTGGGTGGCCAGGCTGGCAGCTCTCCTGCCCTAGACGGCCACTTTCCTGTGCCTAGTGCGGAGATCGTGGACGAGGTCCACGATGTCTGCACTAGCCCAGGAAGGTGCCCGCCTCTTGCGGTCCAGGGCAAGCTCCCGGGAGCCGCCAGCCTGGTCCCGGCAAGAGGGGGTGGGCTGGGGGGCATCGGGTGGGTGGCTCTGTGCCGTGCCAGGTGCAGGGTCTGCTAGCTGGGTGCTGGCAGGCTTGCACCTGGCACGGGCACCGTAGCCAGCCCGTGCCCCTTTAAGGGATCCGGGGCCGGGAGGGGGGCATAGAGTTTCCCTGGTGTTGGCCAGAGTGGCCACCAGGGAAACCTGGGGAGGGCTAGCCTCCCACTAGTTCGAACTAAAGGGCTACACAGCCCTTAGTTCGAACTAGCTAGTTCGAACTAGGCGTTAGTCCTCGTAAAATGAGGTTTACCTAGTTCGAACTAAGCGCTCCGCTAGTTCAATTCAAATTCGAACTAGCGGAGCGCTAGTGTAGCACCTATTAAAGTTAGTTCGAACTAACGTCCGTTAGTTCGAACTAACTTTGTAGTGTAGACATACCCTTTTAGACAACTCAAGCTGTGCCTGGAAAAAAAAATTGTAACATGCAAAAATATACTTCAATTTCTAAGTTGTTACTGAAAATGGTCCATGGCATACTGGAAGGAAAATAGCACAACAGTGAATGGATTACTGTTATATTGTTGTGCTAAATATGTCATTTTTCATCTTGAGATCTCCAAAGTCATAAACACTGAGCCATGAAATGATTTGCACCGCTGCCTCTTCTGCAGTGGAACACAGCTGCCACTTTGCACAAATATACTCATTATGAATGAATATAGATCTCAGGAGCTAGTAAAGCAGAGACAGCTTTTAATAATAACACTTGGCATGTACATGGCACCTTCCATCTGAGAATCTCAAAGACCTTTACAAACATTAACAAATTAAGCTTCTCCACAACTCTCAGATGAAGAAAGTAAGAAGCAAAGATGTTGCAACTTACCATACATAACACAAGATCTCTGATCTTGAGGTGGGGTAGAGACATTTTCTGACTCCCAGCCCCATTCTTTAACCATAAGGGTATTGTGAATTGTGACTTTGTGGTTAAAAAGGAGTATGTGATCCTTGGATATATAAATGGGTATTGGATATGAGAAGGGAGGTTTTATTACTTCTGTATTAGGTGTTGGTGGGATTACTGCTTGAATACTGTGTCCACAATTCGAGAAGGAAGCTGAGAAATTAGAGAGGGCTCAGAGAATGATTAAAGGATTGGAAAACATGCCTTTCAGTAAAAGACCTGAAATGCTCAATTTACTTATCAAAGAGGAAAAATTAAAGGGTGAATTAATCATACTATATGAACCTATATCAAGATTAGAAATATGATTAATGGAGGGCTCTACAGTCTACCAGACAAAGGCATAACAAAATCCAATGACTGGAAGTTGAAACTAGACCACTACAGACTCAAAGTAAGGCATAATTTTGATCCGTGAGAGAAGTTAAATATTGGAACAACTTATTAAGGGCTGTGTTGGGAATTTTAAAATCAAGATTGGATGTTTTTCTAAAAGTTCTCTAGTTCAAACTGAAATTAATTTAGGAAAGTCCTATGCTTCTTTTATATAGGAAGTCAGAGAAGATGATCATAGTGGTCCCATCTGGTCTTGGAATCCATGAATTCCAGTGTTACCACATACATTCTCTCTGCCAACTTCTAGAATTCCCTCACAACTTCTCAATTCCTGAAACTCATAAATAGGCAGCATATAATGCCTTTTCTATATGGTCATTGAGGGGAAAAAAATCAACGGCTCAGACAACAGAACTACACAGCAAGGTTCGGTAGTTGAGCAGTGCTGTGGCAGGATTGGTATTAAGCTCGGCTAGACAATTATTTCTATTCATCGAGGGTAGGTCTCCACTACAGCACTAATTCGAACTAATTAGTTAATTAATTAGTTAATTAGTTAATTCGAACTAAGCTAATTCGAATTAGTGCATCTAGACTTAAAAACTAGTTCAAATTAGCGTTTTGCTAATTCGAACTAGCATGTCCACACTGAGTGGACCCTGAACTGAGGTTAAGGCTGGCTGGAAGCAGTGCCGGCAGGGCATCAGATTAGGACTTAGAGTGTGGAGCTGCTGCCTCAGGCTAGCCGAGGGCTGTGCTTAAAGGGACCCGACCCCCACCCCGGACAGACAGTTCTCAGGGGTTCCCCGCTTGCAAAGCAGTCCTGGCTTGGAGTGCCCTGAGTACCCACACTGGGCACATCACAGCACTCAGCCATCAGCCCAGCTGCACTTGCCGCAGGCTGCCATCCGGGGAGGGGGATCAATCAAGGGGCTTCAGGAGAGTTTCCACCCCGAGGAGCCCACAGAGCCAGCCCAGTCCTCCCCATCGGGGGCTCGTACCCCATTCCTCCCTCACTTCCTTCCACTTATCCCTCCCTAGCCCCCCTTCCTGATGTTCAAAATAAATGACACGTGTGTTCAAAAATAGAAACTCTCTTTATTGAACAAAACTCGGGGAGACTGGAAAAAGAAGGTGGGAGAATGGAAGAGAGAGGGTGGGAGAGGGGAGGGCAACTAAAATGATCAGTGGTTTGGAACAGGTCCCATATGAAGAGAGGCTAAAGAGACTGGGACTTCTCAGCTTAGAAAAGAGGAGACTGAAGGGGGATATGATAGCGGTCTATAAAAGTACGAGTGGTGTGGAGCGGGTGCGTAAAGAAAAGTTCTTCATTAGTTCCCATAATAGAAGGACTAGAGGACACCAAATGAAATGAATGGGTAGCAGGCTTCAAACTAACAACAGAAAGTTCTTCTTCACAAAGCAAATAGTCAACCTGTGGAACTCCTTGCTGCAGGAGGCTGTAAGGCTAGAACTAGAACAGAGTTTAAAGAGAAGTGAGATAAAGTCATGAAGGTTGGGTCCATGGGGTGCTATTAGCCAGGGGGTAGGAATGGTGTCCCTGGCCTCTGTTTGTGGAAGGCTGGAGATGGATGGCACGAGACAAATGGCTTGGTCATTGTCTTCGGTCCATCCCCTCCAGGGTATCTAGTGTTGGCCGCTGTCGGCAGACAGGCTACTGGGCTAGATGGACCTTTGGTCTGACCCAGTACGGCCATTCTAAGCTCAGGGCTCAGGGTCAAGTGTCTCAGTGGACCACCTTGATTTTCATACCAACCTGCTCCTGGTTGGCCAGGCTGACAGCTCTCCTACCCTAGATGGCCACTTTCCTGTGCCTAGTGCGGAGGTCATGGATGAGGTCCACGATGTCTGCACTAGATCGGGCGGGCACCCTCCTCTTGCGGACCTGGGCATGCTCCCAGGAGCCGCCAGCCTGCTACCGGGAAGAGGCGGAGGGCTGGGTGTCAGCAGGTGGCCGGCTCGAGCCGTGCCAGTTGCAGGGTCTGCTGGCAGGCTTGCACCTGGCATGGGCACCGTAGCCAGCCCGTGCCCCTTTAAGGGCTCTGGGGCTGGGAGGGGGGCAGAAGAGTTTCCCTGGTGGTGCCCAGAGCGGCCACCAGGTAAAGCTGGGGAGGGCTAGCCTCCCACTAGTTCGAATTAAGTGGCTACACAGCCCTTAATTCGAACTAGGCGTTAGTCCTCGTAGAATGAGGTTTACCTAGTTCGAATTAAGCGCACCGCTAGTTCGAATTAAGTTCGAACTAGCGGTTTGCATGTGTAGCACCTATTAAAGTTGATTTGAACTAACGTCTGTTAGTTCGAATTAACTTTGTAATGTAGACATACCCCTGGGCTACGTCTACACTGGCCCCTTTTCCGGAAGGGGCATGTAAATTTCACCAGTCGTCGTAGGGAAATCCGCGGGGGATTTAAATATCCCCCGCGGCATTTAAATAAAAATGTCCGCCGCTTTTTTCCGGCTTTTAAAAAAGCCGGAAAAGAGCGTCTACTTCAAAGTAGGAATAAGAGCCTCCGGAAAAGGGCGCTTTTTCCGGAGGATCGGGGCCAGTGTAGACGCTCTTTTCCGGCTTTTTTAAAAGCCGGAAAAAAGCAGCGGACATTTTTATTTAAATGCCGCGGGGGATATTTAAATCCCCCGCGGATTTCCCTACTACGATAGGTGAAATTAACATGCCCCTTCCGGAAAAGGGGCCAGTGTAGACGTAGCCGAAATGAATCTAGATATGAGACCAGAAAGCAGTGCTCTCATCAGTAAATCTGTAGCCCATATACTATGTACCAAACAGGAATTATTTCAGGCAAGTGCTGTGCCCTGTGCTAAGCAGGAGGACAGACTGGATGAATGCCATGGTCCCTTCTGATCTTGCAATCTATGAATCTGCTTTAGTCCCAAAAGTCCAGTAATGCTTAAGCATTGGTCTAGTGACTCTGTAATGTTTTCCAAATACTAGTCACTTCTTAAGATGCAGATCATCTCCTGTACTGCTCTCCTTACAAACTTCCATTCCTGTTTGCACATCTTCCCTAAGCCATCTGTCATTCTGGGCTACCTGCGACCCACAGATTGTAGACTGAGGACAAGTTTAATATACCACTAAGTCAGAAATAGCCTTATGAAAAAAAGAGGCCAGTGTGCTTTCTCTCCATAGTCATTTTATGCCTGGGCCTGGTGCTGGCACATTATGCAGAATAGCACGTATCCATAACAGAAACAAGAATGCTGCACACTGTATTTTAATTTACTCAGCTTTATATATTAGGGTTCTCACAGTTGCATAACTATGGCCAAAATATGCCCTTTCTTGTGTGGATGCATTTGGTGGAGAAGAAAGCTTCTCTTTTAGTACTGAAGTGAGTGTGAGCAGTATGCACTGGGTGGGGGGGAGGGTGTGTCTATTCCTCTTTAAAGGAACAGCAAAGTACACTTAGCAATGTATTGCTAATGTCCCTAGCCTCTGTTTGTCAAAAGCTGGGAATGGGTGACAGAGAGGGATCATTTGATGATGGCCTGTACTGTTTATTCCCCCTGGGAACCTGGCCGCTGTCGGAAGACAGAATACTGGGCTAAATGCACCTTTGGTCTGACCCAGTGTGGCCATTCTTATGTTCTTATTTTCTAGAGATGTCATGTTCAACAGACTCTATCAAGACCTCTGAACTGCTCTCATTTACTGCATTAGGGTTTTATTCTAGCTCCCCAAGGGATGCCATCTTTTGTAAAAGCAGCAAGGCTACATTGGGGATATTCTCTGAAAATAACATCGTTGATGATTACTGAAAGGTATCTCAGTCAGCCAACACCATATGGAATTGAGACAAGGAGGATTTTGATAAACAACACAGGTAAAATATTGATGCATCAGAAATGAAGGGACCTAGATACTAGTTAGGAAACTTTGTTGTAATGGGCTACAAATCAATACAGAAGCTGAGAGAGAAAGAGAGTGTAAAGAGCAGAGAAGGAATCATTTACAGTTACTGCAAGCATTGAAAAATGTAGTGAACAAACCTAACTAGAAAAGTTTCTATATATATTAAAACCCTATAGAGACTATTAAGGCAAACTGTGAGTAAGAGCAAAGAACATCTCCAAAAGTAATGAGAGAAACTATTAGAAACTTCAAAGGAACACAGCAAAATAAACAATATGACAGACTGGAGCAGGAATATTAACAACACAATATTCAAGAGAAATACATTCTTAGTTCTCATTTAAAAAATGAAAATGGACAGAAAAGGTTCCTGTTCTAAATAGCATAAAAAAGAATACTAGAAATGTGAAAGCTGTGGAAAGAATCCATAAAGCCAGCCTCTGGGTTTAAATTAAGCAACCAGGCTGAAGAAGGCTCAGAACAATGAATCTCACTGTACTATGTGTGTAGCTATCGAGTTATATAGCTAAAAATCTCTGATTTATTCACACTTAATTTTGAAGGACCCCAGAGTTCCATGTTTAATTTAGTAGGTTTACAGATTATAAATAATATCTCATATTGAGTATCTCCAGGGTGTTTGGCCATGAGTTGCAGAAATATGTTTTAAAACGAACATTTTTATTTATACTTTATACAGGCAGTCCCCGACTTATGTGGTTCCGACTTATGTCGGATCCTCACTTACGAACGGGGCTTTTCTCGCCCCGGAGCTCGCGTGCGGCGGGACCGCCCAGAGTGCAGCGGTCCCGCCACCGCATCCTCCGGGGCGAGAAAAGCTGCTCCGGGTCTCCCTGGTGTGCTGGGGGGGACTCCCTCCCCAGCACAGCAGGGAGACCCGAGCAAAGCCGCACAGGTGGCGGGACCCTGCCGCCCGTGTGGCTTTGCTTCGGGGCAAAGGAGCAAAGCCGCACGGGCAGTGGGGTCCGCTGTCTGTGCGGCTTTGCTCGGGTCTTCCTGCTGTGCTGGGGGGGACTCCCCCCCCAGCACAGCAGGGAGACAGGAGCAAAGCCGCAGAGGCGCGGGACTCCGCCGCCTGTGCGGCTTTGCTCTGGGTCTCCCTGGTCTGCTGGGGGGGGGGGGGGCGGCGCAGCTAGTGCGCCTTCCCCCCCCCCCCCCAGCAGACCAGGCTTTTGTTGTGGATGCCTGGGATAGAGCAGCTGGGGTGCTGCCGGGTTGGTCCTGGGGGGACCTACTCGGCAGTGCCCCAGCTGTTCTGTCCCAGGCTCCAGATTCAGCCACTGTTGAAACGGATCAGTGGCTGATTCCAGGAAGCTGTGGGCAGAGCAACTCTGCCTCAGGCTTCCTGTAGTCAGCCCCTGGTCAGTTTCAGCAGCAGCGGCTGAATCTGGAGGCAGTTCCGAGTTACGTACAAATTCAACTTAAGAACAAACCTATAGTCCCTATCTTGTACGTAACCCGGGGACTGCCTGTACTGTTATTTATTTATAACAAACAACACAGAAAAATCTGTTTCCTTAATCTAGTAGAGAAAATGGGAATTACTAGGAATTTCTTATTGATTTAATGAGTGAATTGAAACCCAAAAGAAACGCAAATCAGGGACTTATCCAAAGCACAATGAATTTAACGGAACTCCTACTTAGTTCAGTAGGCTTTGGATTAGATCCAAATATTGTAACAGCTCTTAAACCTTTGCTGATATGTACTGATTTATAGATTTTACATCAAATGTTTATGTAATTTGATATGCACCAAGCATATCACTGCCTCGTGTATTTCATTTCTTTGTGGCATCTGCATTTCAGAGGCTGTACAGAATGGACCTGTTTAAGTAAGTCTCAGTTTTGCCATTGATTCAGTGGGAGTAGGTTGGGCCCAATCTTTATATTGACTCAAGTCATCAGTGTTAAGTCATTAGTAAGCATTGATGACACAATTCAGATAGGGAATTGCCTGGTTTGGATCTCTGGTTCCATTCAGAACAGAAGAGGTATCTTATTTTGTCTGAATCTTTCACCCAGCCCTGCTTCGTGTATGTAACTTCAATGCAAAAAAAAAAAAAAAAGTGCTTCATTATTTGTTGAAAATACTGTATTTGAACCCAGCTCATTTAAAGCCACCTGGAAACAGCTCCAGGAATGATCATACACCAACTTTGCCAATAATAAAGTTAAGTACTCCCATTACATAAACACAGGGCCTGTATCATCCCAATTTTAACTCCATGAACCTCATTAGTGTTACACCAGGGATGAATTTACCTTGCTATTTTTGAAACGATTCCAGGGTTAATTTATATTTTTCAAATGCATTCATTCAGTATAAATTTATTAAAACAACCAATTTTTTTAGCTCAAATACTTAATGGGCTAAATGAGATCCTGCTGTCACTCTTTCAAATGTGCAATGAAGTTATACCACCAATGAATTTGGGCTATTGCTCTACTTTATTCACCCTTTTTTCATGCTGGATGTATTTTTAATAATATTTATTTTGAAAGGGTTGGTGGGATTGACTATACATAACTTCCTGGAAAAATAAACCAAGTGGAATGTGCTAAGTGAATATAATGAGAATACATCTGTAAAATAAAAATAAACTTTAATTACTAAATATAGGGAACCAGAAAATCTGACCACATATCATAAGTCATCTAGTTATCAATTAGCTGCAATCTTAGTCTGTCCACTAGAGCAAAATCATTCACGCAGGTATCACAATCACTGACTAATAGAGTAATGTCCATCCAGTACACATACACGTGTCAGACTCCAGTAATTGCAATCTGAGGATCTTGTTATTGTAGGTATTGCAAATAGTGCCCCAACTGATTATGAAGTTTGCACACATTTATCTGTAGTCCCAGTCCATCTGACAGTATTTGGGGCAATTGCTAGCACCAAATAGGTTGTTAGTAAATCAGAGGTAGTAATAGCTAAACTATCCACGAAGCTAACTATAGCCACACATTTTTAGGCCCCTTTATTTGTGAAGCATGTCTTGTCTGATGAGATGGCCTGACTACATTTTGCCAGAGGTATGAATTGTATATGTGAAACTTGTTCCTTAAGGATTCTCAAGATATTTGAAGCAAGAAAAAATGTCATTGGATTTGCTTAGCTCCAATTCAAACACAGTCAAAGTGGTTAATCAATATTTTCAACAAGTTGGTGAGCAGGCAAAATTGAACGTTCAAGACAAAAGTCTCCCATCAGAGAAATCTATTGCTCATGGGTCTGTACCCATGGTCAGGGCACTTCATCTCAGGTTGCCTCTTGGACATACATGTTGCAGATCTTATTACTGTGATAACTCTCAGATTGTCTGCTCATATGTGTGAATTTGTGGCATCTTTTTTTCTCAGCTAAGGCAGTTGGTCAGGTTCAAGTATGAGTAGTTGAGACTCCTGAAGGGATATTGAGAAAGGGAGATTTTCAAAAGTGATGACTATTGGAGCTGTGCACCAGGCCATTCACTTGACATAAGTTAGAAGAGCCTAAAGGCTGCTCTTATTTGGGGTAGCTGCTAACAGCTCCAAGGAGATAATACGGGAATAACAAATGGGAATCACTGAAGTGGAGAGAAGCCCTAGCTATTTTCCCTTTCCTCCGCTTTTTTTCTGCGAAAGCAACAGAAAGACAGGGCAGTGTAGGAGTTACAACGCTGCTCAAGGCTATCAGATGACCCATGTACACTGGGATGATCCTCCTGTGAGGGCTGTGGAGGCTGCAGAACTCTTTGTGTCAGCAGTACAGTGTAAATTGGTCACACTGCAGCCCCAATGCTAAGCAATAGCCATTATTTTCTTCTCAGATTGTTAAGGTTCCAAGTTTTTACACTCACAGGTTCAAATTCGATACTGACTTTGGTACATATGTTTGACTTTGCTGGGAGTATATAAAGCTCCAGTTGGTTCAGAATTTATCCATAGTGTTTGGAAAGAGATAAATATTTACATATAAACTGCTGTCCCTCTGTTCTGTGATCGTATCACCTAAAATGTACTGAAATAGTTTTTCCCTATAAGTATTTCTATAATTTATGTTGGAAAGTTTTGATTGCTCAGTGTTTGCATGTTGGAGAGTGATTGACAGTGGAAAAGGCCAGCACTTAGTGAACTATCATGAGGTTTTTCAGCAAATACATGCATCTATTTTGGTCCAATACATGATTAAACACTGTTTAGGAAAACTTGCTGTTGTTTTTAAAGATGCCAGTTCTGTGGATTTCCTGTTGAATTGGACTACTTTTCAGCAACAGCTGTGGTTGATTTTCAGGGACCATGGATCTTCATTTGGAGGGTGGGTTCTTTTTTAATGCTAGAGGCGGTTTTTGGCTGTCCGGATGGAGAAATGGTTTCAACTATCAATTTTGATGGCTTCTCTGGGAGCTGATGGGAGATTTTGGGCTAGGATTGTACAGCAGCCATATATGGTTTGACTCCTTTTCATTGTCCCTACAGGTATGCCTACACTGCAATTAGAACCTATAGCTGGCCTGTGCTAGGTGATTTGGGCCCATTGGGGTCAGATTAAGGGGTTGTTTAATTGCTGTGTAGATGTTCAGACTCAAGATCCTCCCACCTCTCATGATCCTAGAGCCTGGGCTCCAGTTTGAGCCCAAATATCTACACCGCAGCTAAACAGCCACTTGCCCAAAGCCCCACAAGTCTGAGTCAGCTGGCCTGGGTCAGCCATGAGCTCTAATTTGCAGTGTAGACATACCTTAAAGGTAAGTGTACACTGCAGCTGGGAGTGTGCTTGCCCTATTGCATGGACAGATGTACCAGCTGTGCTCAAGCTAGCATGCTAAAAATAGCAGTTGGCTGCAGCAGCACTGGCATGAAATTGGGCTAGTCTCCCATGTGCATACTTGGTTTATACTTGGGAGGCTAGCTGGAGCTGCTGTCTGTGCTGCTGCAGCCATACTTGCTATTTTTAATGTGCTAGCTGGAACAGAGCTGGTGCATGTCTGTCTCCCCGCTCTGGGAAGCAGGTTCACTGTATATGTGTCCTAAGGCCACATCTAGACTATGGAGAATATCAGTGCTGCAGAGGTCAATCTTCTGGCACTCGATTTAGCAGGCCTAGTAAAGACATAAGCATAAGACATAAGAATGGCCATACTGGGTCCATCTAGCTCAGTATCCTGTCTGCTGACAGTGGTCAATACCAGATGCACCAGAGGAAGGGAACACAACAAGTAATCCCTTTTCTGAACCTTTTCCAATGCCAATATATCTTTTCTGAGATGACGACCACATCTGTATGCAGAATTCAAGATGTGGATGTAATATGGTTTTATATAGAAGCAATAAGATATTTTCTGTCTTATTCTCTATCCCTTTTTAAATGATTCCTAGCATTCTGTTTGCTTTTTGACTGCCGCTGCACACTGAGTGGATGTTTTCAGAGAACTATCCATGACGACTCCAAGATCTCTCTCTTGAGTAGTTGTAGCTAAATTAGTCCCCATCATATTGAATGTATAGGTGGGATTATTTTTCCCAAATCTGCATTACTTTTCATTTATCAGCATTAAATTTCATTTGCCATTTTGTTGCCCAATCACTTAGTTTGGTGAGATCTTTTTGAAGCTTTTCATGGTCTGCTTTGGTTTTAACTATCTTGAGCAGTTTGGTATCATCTGCAAATTTTGCCACCTCACTGTTTATCCCTTTCTCTAGATCATTATAAAGAAGTTGAATAGGATTGGTCCCAGAACAGACCCTTGGGGGACACCACTAGTTACCTCTCTCTACTCTGAAAACTTACTAATTATTCGTACCCTTTGTTTCCTGTCCTTTATTCAGTTATCAATCCATGAAAGGACCTTCCCTCTTATCTCATGACAACTTACTTTACTTAAGAGCCTTTGGTGAGAGACCTTGTCAAAGACTTTTTGGAAATCTAAGTATACTATATCCACTGAATCCCCCTTGTCCACTGGTCTGTTGACCCCTCCTCAATGAACTCTAGCAGATTAATAAGGAATGATTTCTCTTTACAGATTATCTGATTTGGTAAGATGGACTGGAAATAGCTGTTCTTTTGCACAGGCTCACTATTTGAAGGAAAAATGTTGTGTGTCCTAGACTTGCAAGAGACATATAGAAAGTATAATGACACTGACTGTTTTGTACATGGTAGATTGCCAGGCTCCTACCAGCAGGTCAGGCTCCTGTACCAGATATGGACTGGCTACAAGGCTTCTTTCACAGAGACGCACCAGATATGTTCACTAAAGATCCTTTAACAGGCCAGCTAATGTGTGTGTGTGTGGGGAAACAAGGGGGTAACTGACCCAGGACTCTGTGATTCAAAAGGTCTCAGGACTCCAAGATGCCAGCAGCAGTGGTGGTTGGAGCCCCAGTCCCTTCAAGTTGCTGCTGGAGCCCTGTGTGACATGCTCCAAAGCTCCCAGTGACATGCTCTGGATGGCACTGAGAGCTAGGGATGGGGGTGCAGTGTGGCCTGGGTGGTGCTGAGGTCTGGTTGCCCTGCTCCACCTCTTCTTCCTAAGGCCCCGCCCCTTCTGGAGTGCAGAACCAGCCCCTCTCACCTTACCTAAGGGCCCGGTGAGACTGTCGGCTTCCCTGTCCTTTAATACTCTGAGAAATATGGTTGAAGTTAGCTTAAATGATGTATTTTACACACAATCCCACCTAATAAATGAAATACAGCTTAGCATTCCATACCGTCTTTGTTCAGTAGCAGCAGCAAGAGTTGCCACCTCTCATTGTGTCTGTCAGAGAAGGCACCCCCGGTAGACAAGTCTAAGGGTAGAGAGTAGACATCAAACAATCCATGGCTGAGATAGATCAAGAAAAGGTGCTTGCCTGAAAGCCAGTGTGGCTTCTATCCTGAACCTAGTACTTCAGACATGATCTTTGCACTCTGGCAAATTCAGGAGAAATGTCGTGAGCAGAATCAAGACATATATGAATTTGTAGTTGATCTTAATAAGGCCCTTGAGTCTATACATTGAGATGGCCTATGGATAGGTCTACACAAGTCCATTGCCTTGTTACATTTGTCAACATTTTAAAGTCTTTTCATGCAGGCTCATGTCTTTGACCAAGACTACTACTCAGTTCCCTTTGCTGTCACCAAAGGAATAAAAGAAGGCTATGTTCTTGCTCTCACATTATTTAGAATTAGGTTTGCAGCGGTTCTAATAGATGCAGTCAGCAATATTATGGTGTTTATATGTAGTACTTTATGGATGGAGGTGTCTTAAATCTGCATTGCCTGCATGTGAAGAGAAAAATTTATAAAGACAATAAGTGACAAATTACTGCTTGCCGATTGTGTTTTAGAGGCCCATAATCTCAGGGACATGTTGGGTGTGTCTAGACTGGCAAGATTTTGCGCAAAAACTTGCCGCCTGTCTACACTGGCCGCGAGAATTTGCGCAAAAACACTGACGTTCTAATGTAAGAAATCAGTGCTTCTTGAGCAAATACTCTGATGCTCCCGCTCAGGAATAAGCCCTCTTGCATAAGTATTCTTGTGCAAGAGGGCCAGTGTAGGCAGGCAAGTTAATTTCTTGTGCAAGAAAGCCCGATGGCTAAAATGGCCATCGGAGCTTTCTTGCACAAGATAGCGTCTAGACTGGCACAGATGCTTTTGTGCAAAAGATGTCTTTTGCGCAAAAGCATCTGTGCCAGTCTAGACGCTCTTTTGCGCAAATACTTCTAATGGAAAAACTTTTCCGTTAAAAGTATTTGCACAAAATCATGCCAGACTAGACGCAGCCTTTTTGTGCATGATATTCTGGCTCATTGACCAGCTTGAAGAGGCGAGTAGTCATTGTCTCTCGACTGGGAATGACTTCAACTACTCCAGTTGTGTTTATCAATGAGGTACCACTCAAGGTTATTGACAAATACTACTACTTAGGCAGTGTTGTTTCATGAGATGAAATGATTGACATAAACATTCAAAACATAGAGGTGCAGCCAGAGATGCCTTCAGAAGACTGTGTGATATGTAGACTATTTATAAGTGCCTCATAAAACACTTGGACCAGTTCCACCTATGATGCCTGCCATATAATGGGAATTAAATGGCAAGATTTGGAGTGCTACAACATCAAAGGCATTGAAGCTTTGATAGTGAAAGCACAGCTGAGATTGTTTGTAGAATATTGACAGTAGACAGTAGAATATTGAAAGCCATCTTTGCAGAATTTTTGACTGGAATTCATTTTAGGGACAGGCCAAGAAATGTTACAATGACACTGTTAAGGTCAAGCCCCAATCTTGTGTTATTGAAATCAGCACCTGAGAACTCTTAATCCATGATGAGATCCAATGAGAAGCAGCTCTGCCACCTTGGATTGAAAGAGTTTGAGAGCTCACAGACTGATGCAATCAAGGAGAGCAGAGTGAAGTATAAAACTAAAAGCAGTGCACATTCATCTACAATTGTCTTCACCTGTAGCACTTGAGATAGGGTCTGCAGGTAGGCAATTAGTTCTTAGTCTCACGTCAAGAAGCACAATAAATGACTGTAGCTCACCCATTAAACTTGATGGGAGACTTCATTATTATGTGTTTGTGCCCAGGTCTGCCTCATCAGGGGAGAGACAGGCAGTCATGAGGCAGGTGCAGCATTAGTTGTAGTATCTCTGGTGCTTTGTGTGGCTAGGCTACCCCCTCTACTTCATTGATGGGTAGGAAAGAAAGGGCAATAGCAGCAGCATAAATAGCTGCATTTACACTAGAGAAGATGTTGCTGTGAACATTTGTGTGAATCCAAAAAATGGATTATCTTTATCTTCAGCTGTTCTCCTGCTCCTGTTGTGTTAGCTCCCCATGAATATTCAAGGTATTGTGTGCTACTTGCATAAGTGCTTGCAAAAAGGGAATATTAACATTGCACAGGCGAGCACTCACAGGCAGAGAATGTTAAAGTCCTATTTGTGCTGGAATATTTTTATATAGGGTGATATATGTCAGTGACTGTGGTGATGACAGAAAACTACAGACCTGTAAATGCTGCTATGCTTTATTTGAGATGAGATGCTGCTTATGCAGCAGGGAAGCAGGGTTCCAAACCCCCCTTGATGATCCCACTTTTCCAACAGCCCCAATTACTATTGCTCTAATAAGGTAAAAAGAAATGTCATTAAAAATGGATGGAAATACAAAAATGGATCCAGTATAAACTGACCTCCTAATGTACAATGAAAACAAATGTAAATGAAATTAAAAAAAAATTCTCACTTGTGCTAAACTGGGCAAATTTTTAACTATTTTCAGGTACTTTTGCCTGTTAAATTTAATTTCCTTTGGCAACTCTGTCTGATACTTTCAGTAAAAACTGCTAAAAAGAAGTTTCTGTCTCTCAGTGTATGTTGGAATCTGAGGAAGAAATCTTAAAGGCTCTTTGGCTGCCTATGACAATATTTTAGACTTGGCTTTTATGAATTCCAATGTTGCATAAACCTCTGGATCATAATTTTTGTTTATTCATAACATAGGCATGAAGAACTCCAAGGAAACTGCAAACACCAATCAGTGAACATCTGCAATCATCTTTTTCTGTGACATCTCTGACCTAATAATCTACAAAAAATAAGACCCTCCCTATTTGAAACTTAGGCTTCTTCATGGGTACTAGGAAATAAAAGGAAAATAGATTGTCAAAATATATCAGATCTGCCACTTTTCAAGAGATGGCTTAGGAACTAAATTGTCAAATATATATTTTCTTGGTCTTAGGGATTTAGATAGCGCCCATCACCTTAGTATTTAAAGGCTGGAGAAAATTAAGGTACATGAAAGGCTACAGGAAAAAAAATGTTTTCTCTCTTTGTTCCTCCATAACAGAGAAGCCTTTTTTTGGGCATGTCTACACAGCAGGGCTAAACTCAAGCTATGCAACGTGACCTATGCTAATTGTGTAGCTTAAGTTAAAGTAGCTTATTTTGACTTTTGGCACGGTTTACACAGCAGTTATTTTGAGACAGAGCGCTCTTCCCCCAACTTTCCTTAGTCCTTGTACTATGAGGGTTACAGGAGTTGGAGTAAGCAGCCTCCCAGCTCAACATTATTTTGATATTGTCAAAATATCTGCTTGTGTGTAGATGTGGACTATGTTATTTTGGAATAATGTTAGTTATTCCGAAATAATGCTGCTGTGCAGACATAGCCTTTGAGTGCACAGGATTTATATTGAGAGCATTGATTCTGGGGGGAGGCTTTCTCAAAAAGGATCATTACTGAACTCATATTGTTGGTTACAGCTCCAAGCTGATCTCTTCTGGAAAGGAGCTCCTCTGCTGTTCAGAAAGTCCTGATAACAGGAACCTGGGTCTATCCAGGTATAGATCATAGTTATCTTGGTGGGGTTGTCCCATGGGGCTTGTCACATTCTGTCATTGTAAGTGCACTTCAGGGGTATGTCTAGATTATATGTCTCCATGTATATGAGTTTATTCTGCAAAGGGAAATGAAGCAGCGATTTAAATAATCTCCACTTCATTTACATCAAAATGGCTGCCGCGCTGTGCCGATCAGCTGTTTGTTTCACGAGGCATAAAGGATCTTCCGATTAAGGGTTCTGGAGTTGGCAGATCCCTATTTAGACTGCTGTGCTGTGCTGACAAGCAGCTGATCGGCACAGCGTGTCGGTCATTTTGATGTAAATGAAGTGGCGATTATTTAAATCGCCACTTCATTTCCCTTTGCAGAGTAAACTCATCTACATGGCTCCGTCGATGGAGCCATGTAGTCTAGACACACCCAAGAGTACTATTAATCTGGGTTTCTAATTGTATAATATCTCCTTAAATTAAAATTACTTATTTGTAAGTGGCATCTTTCTAATCCAGCTGTACAACGGCAAGGTTGAGTTTCCATGATCAGCCAAGTTATTCTCCAGGAAACAGAATTGTTTTTAACATGGCCCTTAAGATCAGTGATGGCCAACTGGTATGTTCTAAGTTTTAGATGATCACAGGCAAGTGTGGAAGGCCTGGTATTTCCTCCTTAAATGTAAAGATTAAATTGGAATCCAGCTGAATCTGTGTTGAGCTCTGTGATTGAATTTCCTTTAGCTGTGTGTTTTTGCAAGCAATCTTGGCTTGCAACTGATTGTATGAGACATAGATTTGGTGAGCTCTGAATGATGTTGGACTGTGACTGCTGCTTCTCCAACCATCCTCATCCAGTGCAGTGTGGAGAGGAGCAGAATGGTTATGGAGCTCTCTGTAGGAGGAAATGGCTAAGGAGGATGCTGTTGCATCACAAGACCACTTTCCTCCTTTTGACAAGTATCAGGTGGGCTAAGGAGTAAGTGAGAAGAAGGAGCCACACAAGATGCCCGCATCACCTTTTTAGCCACTTCATGGATAAAAGTAACAGAGTGAATTCCACCCAAGGCAGGATTCACTCCTCCTGAATGACCCCATGGAATTCCACTGTGAAGCTAGGGGTCAGTAAACCAATGCAGTCAGAGGTGGATACTCAGATAGGTGTGTTTCATAGGATTGAAGCCACAGTTCTGCTGTCTCTGTCCTTGCCACTCTCCTGTCCCATAACCCTCCCAGTGTTGCAGATGGGGCCAGAGAGTTGGGGCAAGCATACCGATTCAGTAGCTACTGATTTTTTTTCACTTATTTGTTGCTTTTTTACAGAAGGGAATATATGGATCTAAATATTCAGAGCAGAGTGGTAGGTCTCAGGAGTCAGGATAGATGGAGATATATTATTCAGAGGGAGGCTGCCAAAGCTCTCCCACACATCACCAAGTCACTGAGCATCTCATCCCTCTTCTGACTGCCAATTCCACTCCCTCATCCACCCTTTCTCCCCCACACCCATATTTTGTTTCTGTCTGCTGACATAATTAGCAAAGAGTCATTTAGTCCCAGGACTGGTGTATGCTGGTCATAGTCCACATTAAATATATAAAAGTAATGTTCAGTTAAAGCTAAGCAATACCATGCCTTGTGAAAATGAATTAAATGCGTCATCCTCTGAAAGAACTGAAGACATAGTTAGGAATCCTTTTACATAATTATTTAAACATATGTGCAAAAGGAAGGAAAAATAACAGTACGTTTGAATCCTACTCAAGGAATTTTTATAAATCAATAAAATGTTGACATTTAAATAACTTTCAAAAAATGACCAAATTTACTAAATGCTTTAAAAGTGCAAATGAATAGAACTATTAATTAGTGAGTTTGAGGGGGAAAAATGATTTTTGTGAAGTGGGATTTCTTCTGTTTCATAGCATTATTTTACAGCTGTCAGTTTGTAGGTAGGTCACGTCTGTTTATAGAGTCTGCTCTCTGCACAGCCTGTTTTGCTCATTAAAAAAAAAAGATTATGTGAGATGCAATGTCTTCATGGCTATAGCTTTTCCCCCCTCTGAGTTGATGATTTTTTGATTTTGCTGCCTGGTATAATGTACTAACGAGACACAGAGAATACTAAAGCCCTGTGTGGATACAAAATTTGCAGCCACATGTGCATCCATAGCCGCAAAAATGATTCATGGATATCCGAGGATGAGGATAACGGGATAAAAGTAGAAATGCACAAATTTGCAAGGCTCTAGATACAAAATTTGTATCCCCATGCATATCCACAAAGCCACAGATGCGGATACCCACAGATATAAAGCAGGTATCTGTGGATTTGCAGAGCTCTAGAGATTACTGTTACAAATATTGATCTTACCGTGTAAAATATTTAAGTGAATATAGAGTAATATTGAATGTCCACATTTTTTCGTAGTTGTTGCATATATGAAAATATTCCCATTTTTGTTAAAAGTAGTGCTATGCAAGCTGAATTGATGTAGGAAATGGTGGTATATCTGAACCAAAATGGACTAATCTTTTCTATAAATACTGCAGTCATGTAAAAAATGTGAAAATTCATATTTCTATGAAAAAATTAGCTACTTTATCAAAATTTGAATAAATATAAATTATGGGTGTATGAAAGTTCATGAAACTAAGCACCAAACTTTTTTGTGATTCCATGAAACAAAATTTATTAATTTCACACAGATCTAATGATATATTCTCATTTTACAAATGGGAAATCAAGGTGGAGAAGTTAGGACCAAAATAATCAAACATGTCATAAATTTAAATCTAAATTCATATTAAAAAAAGTCTTCTGATTCTCAAAGATGCACCCACAAATCATATTGAAACAATTTAAGTTCCTTAATGTCTTTGGATTGTTTTTTGTTTGTTTTATCCATTTGTGGCTCCAGGTCTTGTTTTTAATTATATCAACCCAGATTTCCACACGGACTCTGACGATGCTGTCATTAATTTTTTAATCTGTCAGTTGACTTATTAACTATGCTTCAGACAGATCATGTTTGTGGAAGAATTTATTAGCTTCCACCATGTGCTTTAGAACTGTGGCAGTTACTCTTTCTACCTCAATGTGGTTTAAATAGTGTGTTTAACACATTATTACAGAAGTATAGACAACTTCTGACCTGAAAAGTTCCATTATCTTTTTCATATTATTTGTGGTGTTCAAATAAATGTCAAAGGCATCCTTCTCCTATTTCTTGTCATCCCTCTCCACTTTTGGTTGATTTCCTTAGCAATTTTGACAAATACTCTGTATAGGTTAAAACTCTCCAGATCGGGACTCTCTGGTCTGTCAACATCCATGGTCCGGCATGGATGCTGCAGGACCAAAGAGTCCTTGTGGAAGGCCGGCAGCAGAAAGTCCAGAAAAATCCCTTATCCAGGACCAGTCAGGTCTAAGGGTGCTGAACCAGGAAGGCCCAACCTGTAACTTTATTTTCATATCTCAAATCAATAGTATTTAAAGTAGTAATGCATTCTTCCCTATACACATTTATTGACATTGATTAAGTTCTCTTGTTTGAGTATTATCTTGCTCGGCTATTTTGGTGAAGAGGATGGCATAAAAAATGTCTGCTGTTGCAGAAATGTCAAATGTATTTCTGTTCCGCTCTTCACTTTACTAGACCAAAATCAATTTTGATACTGAATGAGTTTTTTTTAAGAGTCTGAAGTAACTGATTTTCTATCCTTTTTTTGAGATGAGTATCAATTAATTAATTAATTACAATATCAATTACAATATCCCACCTTTCTATTTAAAATATTCAAGGTGGCTTACAATAAAACCACAATACAAATATATATATATATATATATATATATATAATAAATGTAAAATATAAGACCCCAGAGGGACGTAACCAGCTAAAAACATATAGGCTGTGTCTACACTGGCATGAATTTCCGGAAATGCTTAAAACAGAATAGTTTTCGTTATAAGTATTTCTGGAAAAAGAGCGTCTACATTGGCAGGCTGCTTTTCCGGAAAAGCCCTTTTTCTGGAAAAGCATCTGTGGCCAATGTAGACGCTCTTTTCCGGAAAAGAGCCCCGATCGTCATTTTTGCGATCGGGGCTTTTTTCCGGAAAAGACTACTGGGCTGTCTACACTGGCCCTTTTCCGGAACAGTGTTCCGGAATAAGGACTTATGCCCGAGCGGGAGCAAAATAGTTTTTCTGGAATAGCGGCTGATTTTGTACAGTTCAACGTCGTTGCTTTTCCGGAAATTCAAGGGCCAGTGTAGACAGCTCGCAGCTTATTCCGGAAAAGCGGCTGATTTTCCGGAATAAGTGGCCCAGTGTAGACACAGCCATAGAGAGGAGGAACACACACACATACTCAAACATGCATAAAAGCACGAATAAAAAGGGTGGTTATCCTGACACCGAAACAACGCTAGCGTTGGTGCCATGCGGATATCTTGAGGAAGAGAATTCCACAGCCTGGGAGCAAAAGCTGAGAATGCCCTGTTCCATGTAGATGTTAATCTTATCTCCATAAGTGGGGGAACACGAAGCAAAACCTCCCCAGCTGACCTCAATCCTCGGGCAGGTTCATATGGGAGAAGACGGTCCTTCAGATACCCCGGACCCAACTCATTTAAGGCTTTATAGGTCATAACTAAAACCTTAAATTGTGCCCAGAAACATACCAGAAGCCAGTGCAGCTGCCGAAGCACTGGCATAATGTACTCTGTATAACTAGTATTAGTTAAAACTCGAGCAGCCGCATTCTGGACCAGTTTAATTTTCGGAAGGCTCTTTAGAGGCAACCCCACATAAAGTGCATTACAGTAAACCAATCGGGATGTAACAAGAACATGGATCACTGTGGCCAAGTCATGCTTGTTCAGTAAGGGTCACAGCTGGCGGATCAAATGAAGTTGCCCATAGGCACTTCTGGCCACTGAAGAAATCTGATTTTCAAATGTTAAAAAAGGGTCCTGGAGGACTCCCAAGCTGCATACCAGTTCTTTCAGGGGGAGAGTAACCCCATCTAGAACAGGTGCCATGCCACATTGCTGTACAGATTGCCTCCTGACACACAGGACCTCTGTCTTATCTGGGTTCAACTTCAGCTTATTTGACTTCATCCAAACCGTCACTGCCTCCAGACACCGATTTAGATCAGTCACCGCCACATCTGGTTCTAATGTCACAGGGAAATAGAGTTGGGTGTCATCTGCATATTGATGGCACCGTCCTCCAAAACTTCTTATGACCTCTCCCAGCGGCTTCATGTAGATATTAAACAGCATAGGGGAAAAGATGGAACCTTGCAGGACCCCATAGCACAGTCACCATGGGGTCGAATAGCAGCCCCCTAGCTCCACCTTCTGAAAGTGTCCCGACAGGTAGGACTGAAACCACTGCAAAACAGTGCCTCCAATACCCAACTGTGCCAGGCATCCCAGAAGGATATTTGAGTATGAAACCTTTCTTAACTTGTTCCTTAATTCTTAATATTGTTTACATATTATTTTGGAAGAATTATCTCTTTTAACTACATTGGATCCCTGAAACTGCTTATTTCCTACTACTTCATTCAGCTGTAGCATTTCAGACATTTCTGTGTGATAATCCATAGAAAACAATGACTCATTTTTGGCATCAATCATGAGTTAGAAGATTTTAGATTTGCTGCAGTTAGAAGAAAATAGCTAATGAATTCTATATTGCGTGCCGTGTCATTTTACAGTTGTTCCTAGATTCCAACAAGTAAGCAGTGTAAATTGGCATGTACTACCTTCTACTTATAGTGCCAGTTGATTTCACCATTAGCCATGCTGCTCTCTCCAATCACAAGAGACTCCACCGATTCCTCTCCCTCTTTAGATTTGTAATTAGTTCTATGTCTTGCTTATTGTTTCCTAAAAGGCATAGGAAAAACCTTGATGTTTTAATCACTTTCCCCAGGTGTGGGGGTTTTGCCTCGCCCCCTCTCTCCTTTTTCCCCTACGTCCTAAGTCTGCCTCCCTTTTCTCTGCGTTGGTGCACTTACAGCGACAGAAGTAGGGGGTGGGGAGTCCGGGCCCACTCTCACTCCTGGACCCCAGCCCAGGGCCCTAGGACAGAGTCGCACGGACCTGTCCCACTGGAGGGGTGAAGACCCTAAACTCACCGGTGTGCTGGCTCCTCGCCCTGCCCTGGGCTGCTTCCACCCTGCCTCTGTTCGTCTCTGTTCTTTTTATGCTTCTCTCCCTTCTCTGCTAGCTCTCCGCCCTTTTCCCTCTCCCCCCCTCCTTGCCCTTCGCCGCGCCATTTAAAGGTTCTGCGGTCATGTCTGTGGCATCTGACGTCAGCGCCGTTGACCGTCGCCACCCCCGGCGGCCCCGCCCCTTGGCTACATGCCCATAAGCCCATTGCTTGGCGGCTACCTCCGCCCATAAGTGAAAGGGCGATCGTGGGGTCAGTGAGGGGTGGGCCCGCTTCTATAGGGTATGCGGGTCCCGCCCCGTCACACCAGGAGAAAATAATACAGTGAATAACACCTTTATGGTGCATCTACACAGCACTCTTACCTCGAAATAGGCTATGCAATTTGCACTATGCAAATTGCATAACTTGTTTCGAGGTCATTTCAAAATAAGGCACTATTCCAAAACGTTTTTTACCCTAGTGCAATGAGGTTTACAGGGACGTTGGACTAGCAAGCCCATTATATTTTAATATAATGGGCTTGCTCTTAAGATACTGGAGGTATCTTGAAATAGCTCCACAGATTAGACGTAGCCTTAGAGGCAAGGCCAAATCAAACTGCTGATCCAAAACCATCCACCACAAACTTTTGGGAAGTTTGGCTAAATATCTGAATTTTGCACCCCAGTCCTGTCTGATGGGCTTCTCCATCTCTGGGGGAAAGGAGGAGTGTTGACAGCAAATAAGGAAAATGCTTTCCCAGATGTCAATCTCAGTTACATTGCAGAAGCTACATGGAGCATGCAACTTTGAACAGCAATAGCTATAGAACTATTCATCATTGCAAGTCAATAATACTGTTCAGGAGCAAAGGGGAGGAGGGTGTCAATTTTGAGGGATAAAGCTGAGAGGGGCATATTGATGGACTGCCTTGTCAAGGAATAGGAAAACAGTACTGTGAATGGTACATAGTCTGCTGTAAAGAGAAAATGGGGAATGAGATTGTAGACAGAGGTACTTTTAAGAGTTAAATTCACAAGCAGAATTCTCTTTTTAATGGCAGATAATATGGTAACTGATATGCACTCTCACAATCTCCATCTCACTGCAGGGGCTTCAACCACCTCTTAAGCAGGAGCTGTATTGACGAAAACCTCAGGAGCAGGAGAATAGAAAATAATGAAATAAAAAAGAAGAATTTGCTAGAAATTGACATAGAGTAGTAGTATATGAAATCTTGATTATATTTATGCCAGGAAGTGTTTTATTAGCTAATAAAACTAAGGCACATGAACAAATTCAAGCACTTACACTGACTATTCTGTTTGTTCGTTAGCATTGTAATGGTGCAAAACTCAGTTCCATCACAGGTGTTACAGAGACCCACAGAGGTTACGTGACTGAAACATTAACATATTATTATTATTATAGCATGATGCTGCCCCCTCTAACCCAGGAGCTTTTAACTTTAATAATTTCCAGGTTACTCAATAGCCCAAATGTGTTTTCCCTTCATATTTTCACACTGGTGCTGTTTCTTTAATATAAAGTACTGATATAATGAATAAATTATATCCAGATGAAAGCCTGTCACCCGATACCTCATCCCAGAATCCTAATGGCAAATGCTAAAGCAAACATTTCCCACAATGTGCCATCTATATGAGGGACAGAAACCTAGAAGGAGGTCTGAAAGGATGTTTGCTATAAGCAGGAATGAAAGGGATTGATTGGATTGGGGGATAAATTGATTTTGACAGGGGAGTCAGAGATCAATATTACTTGATATTTTGGGTGGATAATGGAGAGAGCTTATCTACAGATTCTTTTTAAAATCAGTTCTTTTAAAAATAAAATATATGATTAACTTTGTGTATTTAATCTCTCGCAATAGCCAAAAGCTTTGATTGAACTGATGAGTGCTTTGTATGTGAAAATACATACAGTGTCTATCTGTATTAGTTGTGAACAAAAGGAACACTTATTGTTTTGGTTGGTATACATCTTGTGATTGTACCCACAGCTTCCACCTCCCTAACCATTGCACAGGGATATGTAAGTAATGCAGTGAGAGTTCTTGAAGTGATATATACAGACTGGACAGTATATTTGATTGCCCAAAATGCTTATTTTAACTGTGACTATCTCCAGTGCCAAGTTAAGTCATACTAAGTGAGGAGGGCTAACAAAGTAGGTGTGAGATGGGAAGTCTTACTAGTGCTGGAAATTCTGCAAAGTTCTAATGGCTTCTGGAGACTGGAGTGTTTCACTCCTCTCACACATGATGGTAGATATTTGGTTTTGAGTTTGCCAGTTAGCTAGCAGCCAGATTTTTTTTGGAAGGACCACCCATAGCTGCTGTAAGGAGAGAAGTGCACTTACTGTTAACAGAGTTTTGCCAGCATTACACTTTCCATATATTTTCTAAGGCCTCCCTGTTCTAAGACTGTTTCTTTTTGGTATTCTGTAATGCACTCATAGATTATTTGGGTGTTACCAAGTATTGTGAACAGCAGGTGACTGATTCTTTCTGTTGGCCAAAGAGAATGCTTGAATGCACTATATAATTCCAAAAACATAACATGCTTGGAAAAAGCTTTGGAAGCCATGCTCACACAGTATGTGTGTGTGTACATCTGTTGAACCCAAGTTTGTGCACGTCAGATTATTAGAATCACAGTAATCAGATGCCTATCCATATCTGTACGTTAAGTGTGAATACATGAAAACTGGTGTAAATGTAAAATTTTTAAGAGCAAGTTTCTAGGGCTAATTTTTGACCCTGACTATGTGCACCATATATTTTTAATCTTTTCAAACAGAAGTCACATAAATCTCTTAAAAAAAGTCCCCCCAGGTAACGAGAATTGGATAGTCTTTTAGCTGTGCCATTGCATGCAGTCGCAGCTCTTCTCTGTGAAAGAAGTTTTGGGATGTTGGTGCTTGAGCTAGCTGATTGGCAGCACAGTTGAGTATTTTAGGAATTTTGTACTGTAATTTTAATTTTTCAAAGGGATTGGAAGAGAAATTTGCATCTGAGAATTTTCACATGATTGCCCCACTCTAGCAAAATGCCTAGATTTAACCTTGATTTGAGAATGAGAGTATGAATCTAAAATAAACTTTTAAAAAAAAGTTACTGTATGTGTGATTGACAAGAGAGGCTTAGAATAGAAGATATGTCTATGAGTTAACTATCACATGGCCATTGTAACATTGTAATCATGATTTATGGTAGGGGTTGGTGAACTTTCTGAAGTGGTGTATCAAGATTTAACCCTCCGCCTGGGCTGCGCAGCTCTCCTGAGAGGGGGTGAGAGGCTCTCTCCAACGCGTGCCCTGCTTGGTCTCCTGCCCTGGGCTCCACTCCAGCTTTTCCTGTGGGGAGGGGAGGAGAAATGTGCTTCCCCACAAGCTGGAACTGGTGCACAGCCTCGGGGCTTCTCCCACTGCAGGAAGCCAGTGCTGGTTCCAATCTTGTGGGGTGCACGATGCTGGTCACCAGCATGGGCTCCCAGTTGTGGGTGGAGGGGGTGGGAGTGGGGGGAACGAGGGGAGCCAGTTCATTACGCATGCCACTAAAAATCATCTTGCGTGCCACTTATAGCATGCATGCCATTTATAGCATGCCAACCCCCTGATTTATGGTTTAAGACTGAAATCAAGAAAATCCAATTGTTGGAAAGTACATTTGACAAAAGATTTTTATCAAATATATACTGACAATAAAGTACCATAAAGGTGCAACTTTCTCAGTGAACTGCTTGTAGAGGGAGCTGGTTCACTCATAATATCTCCCAAGTCCTCTGGAAACACAGAACTTCAGACAGAGCTTCTTTTATTTATAATTATCGAAGAAATCAATAGTTTAAACACTAAAAATACTCCTAAAACTTCAGTCACAGTTTGATTGAAAAGACGTATAGAAAAAATACCACCCCATAATATAGTTTAGTATGTAATTAAGTATATTTTCTTCAGAGACGATAGCTCACTCTGTCTTTTAGCACAGCAAGGTGTTTTCTGCAAATCACCTGCAGCAATGGAAATTTCACAGGTCTGGTAGTGTTGGTGTCTATAATGTCGTTGGTTTCGGATTGCGCCATCATTAGAAATGTTCCACTGGTTTTCGATGAGGTGAATCTTTAGTCTTGAGTCATAATTTAAACACATTTCCTCTGAAATAGTAGACTGAACTAAATAAACTTTTTTACTGCCAATGACAAATTTTATACAACTGAAGAATGTTTTTGCATTCACAGGATTTATATCCAACACTTCCTTTTGGGACAGGGATACTCTCCAATTACCTAGAATGTTCTTTCAGTTGGCTTTCAGGTTAAAAACACCCAAATAGTTATGATCAGAGAGGGAATACTTTTTATGTTTTTGTAGCAAATAAGAGAAAATCATCTTTTCATGTTTCCATCTAAAGAGAGAACCATTCTATTAGAAGACTATTAATGAACTATGGTTCCATGATTCTTATTTATTAGATGAATATGAAAGAGGTGGGGGAAAGGGGAGATTCTGATCCACTGTGAAAAGAGAAGGAGCTGGGTGTCACATTAGATTATCTGGCGTGCCCAATCTAATTTGAAGTGTGATGGGAAAGGAATTTTTCTCAATGTGTAAGAGAGGCCATTGCTGAATCCTGGAATGAGTGTCTCTTTAAAACTAAAAGACCTCAGATTCTTGAATCACTATACTGAAGTCTGCTGGATGTTGGGTGAAAAATAACATTTTTTAGACCAAAACTTTTCACTTCAGCCTTTTCTTCCCCATCCCAGGTAGGGGCCTTCTCTCCCTCACCTCACCTCTGGCAGGAGCCTTTTCTCCCCTACCCTCGCATCTGGCAGGGGCCGTCTTCTCTGCCCTCATGTCCGGTGGGGCTTTCTCCCTCTTCCCCGCTCTGGCCAAGGGCTGGGAGGGTAGTGTTTGGGGTAGAGGAGCCATGTACCCTGTCCAGTGGCCAGCAAGATGGCATGCTCCAGCCTCAGCTGGTCATCTCTTGGTAGAGTGACTGCAGTGGTCACCCTGCAGTATAGCGTCCCTCTGAACAGCTCCCTCCCATTCCGTGTTATGGAAAACAATATCATTCCAGGCACTTCCCATTATCCTGGCAAAACCAAACCCTCACCTTGCTTTAAGTTAGGAGAAGAGGAAGCTGTGTATCACATTTGGTGGTCCTAGCTCTTACCATTTTGGAGGAGTTCTTGAACAAACAGACTCACGGAGGGTATGTCTACACTACCCCGCTAGTTCGAACTAGCGGGGTAATGTATGCATACCGAACGTGCAAATGAAGCCCGGGATTTGAATTTCCCGGGCTTCATTTGCATAAGCCGGCCGGCGCCATTTTTAAATGCCGGCTTGTTCGAACCCCGTGCCGCGCGGCTACACGCGGCACGGGCTAGGTAGTTCGAACTAGCAAACCATTCCGAACTGTCTGTACGCCTCGTTCTATCTTGCTAGTTCGAACTATCTAGCCCGTGCCGCGTGTAGCCGCGCGGCACGGGGTTCGAACAAGCCGGCATTTAAAAATGGCGCTGGCCGGCTATGCAAATGAAGCCCGGTAAATTCAAATCCCGGGCTGCATTTGCACGTTCGGTATGCATACATTACCCCGCTAGTTCGAACTAGCGGGGTAGTGTAGACATACCCAGAGAGAGGAGCAGATACACATTTCTAAAATATATATAGAGGTTACCTCTGATTCATTGTTAATATTTTTCTGCCACTGAACTGATTTGAGAATGCTATTCAGAAAATGAAAGCTTATGGTGGATAGATATGAAATACTTCTCAAACCAGTTAAGTGGCAATTGACCAAAGGCAACTGACCATCTTGCAAAACTGACTGGTGATGTAGATTTGTAACCAGGAAGGCAGTTTGTTTACTTTGATCATGGTGTCTGAGCATGGGTTTTATTAGCAGAATCCTCTGTGGTGTGTATAAGTGGTTTTTAGCAAGTAAATTTTTCTGTTGATTCCATTCTTCCATTTCCTTTTTTTTGGGCAGAAACAGATGGATTTGATTTTCTCACACTTTCTATTAGCTGAGAATAACAACTCTTAAATCAATGCTAAGGAGGTGAAAAGACAATGACAAAAAATATGCCAACATCTGTAACCACGTGAACAATGAAATGCAGAACTAAGACCTGACATGCAGAATAACTAAAACTAACAGATAATTTATTAACTAAATCTCATCCTGAGACAAACCCTCAGCTATTATACTGTATAGGCTGAACACTACGTGTCTGATAAATTTTCTGCTACCAAGTGAAGCAAGTATGTGTGGTTAGGCTTTTTGTTTCATTACTGCCTTGGCCGGACATGGCTGACCATAAGTGCTGACTTCTAACTTTTGTTTGGTTGGGCTGAAGAAGGGAAATGAACCCATCACACAATCTCCCAGAAACTGGATAGGAAGGGAAAAAAGAGCAAAGTTCATCTAAAAGTCTCACACCTCCATTCTAGCGTGGGGAAATTGCTAACACTCTTGCTAGATGGTGTTGACAGAAGAAATAGGATACCACCAGTCTAACTCCAGGTAGGCTTTTACAATGAAGGGGTTAAAACACTTATTTCATCATTGGCACTGTGCATAGGAAAAGAAATACCCACAGATTAGAACAATAAGCAAATGGATAAATCAAAATATTTGCTTTTAGCAAATGCCTAATCTGTGAAGTGGGAGAGCTGAGAGAATGTAAGCATCCACTTCCCAATCATCCAGCCTTAGGAAGTAGGGAATATATATATTTAGCTCTATATGCTTTATGGGCCAAATCCAGCCATTTGATAGACCCACACAAACCTCATTGGGGTATGTGGGTATAACAGAAAGCTGAATTTGGCCTATAATGTGTAACTGTGAAGTTTAGCTGTCAGCGCCTGACCTGAGGCTTTTAGCAGATCTTTTGTGTGTAATTTTTTTATGTAATGAAATGTGTCCTACACATGCTTATGCTGCGCATATGCAAAATTAATTTGCCACTGCTCCAACATCTTTGTTGTGGAGTGATTTTCATTAGGTGAAAGTAGAGGTGTTTTTATTCTCAGATATCCTCCAGGTTCACACCCACACACTTTTTTGGTTCCTTCCTTCCTTCACCCTTCACCTCCACCCCATTTGCTGTAGGAGGCTCTCTCTTTCTCTCTCTGCCTACAGGGCCCATCAACACTAAATGGAATGTTGGCTGGGGAAACTTCTTCTGTGATGTGAGGTCTTCTCCCTTTATCTCACTCGGGTCCTGTGTGTGCTTCTTCCATGCATTCCTAGCTCCTTCTTACTCCACTTGGATACCTTTCAATCTGCTAGCACTAGATCAATTGGTTGAGTGACTACCTATGATCCTTTCCTCTTATATCATCCAGCAATTACTCCTTTCTGGGGTATTCATGAACATGTGGGACTTGCTTACTTTGATATCTATCCCTAGCCATCTGTCTCCATTTTAAAATGTCACTGACTGTTTTTCTCCAAGATGACTTTTGCATCCTTACTTGTTGATCCCATGCGTACTTTTCCCACTCTGCCTTTTTCTGTTTAGATGTCTAGGCCAGGATATTAAAAAAAAATAGAATGAGGTTTCTAAGTATTTATTTGGCCACTTAAATAATGGACTGATTTTTCAAAAGTGCTGAGTAAATAGCTCTCATGGAAGCTCTGATACTGTGATAAGGGGTATGGTATATAAGAAACCAGCTAGATAGAGAGTATGATGGGGCAGAACTCTGGTTTATTTAAAATGCTCAGTCCTTCAATAAATCACCCTACTTCTAGATGTACTAAGTGAATGGCTACTATTCTCAACTTTCCAAAGCAATGAAGCAGTCTCTCTCATACCACATCTATTCCTATCAGTTACTCACCTTTAGCGTGTTCCTCTGATTATAAAATATTAATTCCCAGCTCCTACATTCAGTATGTGTACCCAATGAACTGTGACAGAAAACAGTGATAACAGCCACCACAGACCTGTCTTCTTCCATATTGTGGTGATATGTACTACAAACATGTCTAGTCTACCAAGTTATACAATACATGTTAATACAAACATGTCTACCAAATTATAGTAATAATGTAATTTAGTCCTTGTCCTTTTCCACACTGTCTTGGGTTTTTGTTATTTTGGCAAGAATGCTTGTAAACTCTCAAAGGCTGAAGAGTTCATTTTGAAAGCAGACAAACTGAATTAGGAAATGTAAACTGAGGAATTTCTGTGGAAATCTAATGCTAAACAAATTCTACTTTCTCCACCCAGAGTGATTGTGAGGATGCTCTCAGGGTTTCATCATAATGCAGGTTTTCAGTCTTTCAGCTGAAGACAGATATTCTAGCAAACAAAGAGCTCACATTTTGATAAGGTCTTGTATACTGATGTCTATAGAAAACACTTGACTTTGCTGTGGAGATAACATTCTTTGGGGATGGATAAACCATTAAAGCTATTCTTTTTGGGGCTTTCATTGGAAAGATTTGATCTATATTTTACTTTATGCTTGGGGCCATATTTTTCTGTGACCTAAGTGGCACTATGAAAGTCTTGGGTATAGTTGCAAAATGTGGCTTCATTGACATGGCCAGATGATGCCCATAGCTTGAAGGGTAGGAGGAACAGGATGGCATATTTTATAGTGGAGATGGATGTAAAATATTTAAATAGCTTTTTGGCTTTTTGTTTTGTTTTTCCTGCTGTTTTTAATAGCCTCATTCATTACAATTCTTATGATGCTGGGAGCTTTTTGTGAAATGGGTTTTTGTGTGTGTCCCATGGATAGGAGAATGATGTATTTGAAGATTGTTTTCAGGAGCAAAAGAAACAAATGTATCCTGAATGGCTAGTCTTCTCTATTTGTTTAAGTACAAACTGAATGCTACATTAAAAGAACATTATTAAGGTTGCAAAGCAAAGCGTTCATAAGTTAGGAAATGTCAGAATGAAGGTTACCTCTGTAATGTAAATTTGGCCTCTTCATGTATATGCATTATCAAAGCAGTCTTTCATTACACAATTATGTACCATTTTAGTTGGGGAACTCTAAGAAATCTGTACAGAGCATGTGCAAATTGAGATTTTTTTTTAAAAGGTTTTGGCAAATTAGGGTGGGTTTTCTTGGGCACGTCTCTAACACAAAGGCCACATCCCTCCCTGTCACGTTTTAAGTGCCAGCTCCAAAGCATGGATGTACTCAAACATTTCAAAGATCATTTTGCAAAAAGAACACATTGTACCTGGAAGTGATTGTGACACTTAGATTGAAAATTTTTAAATAGTCATCCTAAGTCAGATACCAAGAAGAGAAAGGGACATGTCTAATATTGGGAAGAGACAGGCAGCATTAATATACAGCATGACCAGTCCTATCTAAATTAAAAATTAAAAAGCAAAATGTCTCAAAAGAAGACTAAAGGACATCCAGGATGCATGTCAATGTCTTTTTCCAGTAGACTGACGGATACAGCCCCTTTTTGTGGTTAAATAATCTATGGCAATTGTAAAATAGGGTATGCTTCATCAAAGATCTTTGTTTCTATTAACGCTTTTATCTGCCCACTCTGAGGATGCAGGAAATATGGGCCACACTATAAATCCATGAGCCTGGAACACAGAAAGCTATGAACACAAATATTTTGATAAATACTAAGTACTATCAAGTACTGCTGTGAAATTCTGTAGTGTAACATTAGTCCTCAGCTTTCCTGCAGATAAATGAAATGTCAGTGGTACAAAAGAAGAAAAGTCTCCTTGTCAACCCCAGTTTAAAGGTAGTCAACTTAGTCTTTTGAGTATAGGGGAATATTGTTATTTAGTCCTTTATGGGAAAGACAGTTTCAAGTAAATCCAAATTAAAGGAGAATGACAAATGCTGGAAAGTGCTACAAGGACACCAGACTTGCTTGTTCCTTACCCCCTCTTCCACCCTACAGGTATATACGAAAATGTATATATACTATATATACACAAGACTTCATGACATCAAAGAATCTAGTTCTGTTGCTTGGGTAATCTATAAGATTATATTGACCATAACATAGCAAGCGCATGCCAGACACTTGAACCCTGAAAAGGAGTCAGTCATAGGCCATGCCATATTTAAACACAGCTAGTAGTGTAGTTAGCAGCCAGCATGTATTTGAACAAATATGCATTGTTGTTACAATTGAAACCACATGCTGAGTAATATAACATAGGTGCAACTTGCTTGAGAATGTGTGGACAGTTGGAAACGTAAATGTATTTTTTTATTTATGTTATGTCTGTGTGTCTCAGGACTCCCTTACTCTGTTTTCTTAGTGAAACTCATACCGATCAGCCACACAGGATTGATGAAGCAGGGCACTGATTGACCAGGCCTGTTCCAGCTTCAGGGATTATGGAAGAATTGGATCTGAACTTTCTTACGGGTTCACCAAGCATAAGATTTCAGCTACCGCAAGAAGTCGTCAAGGAGTATTTTATATTAACCCACCTCAGACCTGAGCTTACCTATGGGGCTAAACCACAGCTTGCTGAGCCAAGTGTGTCTGAATACAAACTCATTTCAGTGACTGTTTATTACTCTATGGAAAATGTCAGCTGTATAAGATTCTATTGAGAGATCACCACCGAACTAAACTTTTCATGCTTCATTTAGTTTGAAATAACACATGCTCTTTCCTCCAAGTTTAAGGTCTTCGGAGACAGTGCATCAATCCCTTGTTTATTGAATTCAGGTTAAATGCATTTTGAATTTTCGTCATAGAATAAGCAAAATGAGATGTAGAAAGCAAGGGTATGATTGATTTATTTAATTATTCTTTTATTCTGTAAACATTAATGGTGCAGAAGCTCTCTCACAGATAACCTTTACAAGAACAAACACAAGGCTTTTTACCACAGACCTGTCAGGGTGGATGCCTCTGTGGACTGTCAGTCTGTGGGGGCAGGGAGTTATTGTTTCTTTATAAATACCTGTAAGACAGGTCTCATACTGCAGTGCTATACAAATAAATAACAATAATAATAATTAAACAGAACTGTCACTGATTTCAAAAGTAATGAGAGAGACAAGGCTTTCTGCCCTGGGAGTTCAATGTTTTGTCTGTGTCTCTGTGTGTGTGGTAGTAGCGGGAACATCTGTGTATTGGACTTGCAGATGGAGTGGAATGGAATTTTCCTCCTCAGAAAAAGTATTGGGCTGTGTCTAGACTAGCAAGTTTTTCCGCAAAATCATCTGCTTTTGTGGAAAAACTTGTCAGCTGTCTACACTGGCCGCTTGAATTTCCGCAAAAGCACTGACGATCTCATGTAAGATTGTCAGTGCTTTTGCGGAAATACTATGCTGCTCCCATTCGGGCAAAAGTCTTTTTCCGAAAAACTTTTGCGCAAAAGGGCCAGTGTAGACAGCAGAGATTTGTTTTCCGCAAAAAAGCCCCGATCGCGAAAATGGCGATCGGGGCTTTTTCGCAAAAAAGCGCGTCTAGATTGGTCACGGACGCTTTTCCGCAAAAAGTGCTTTTGCGGAAAAGCTTCCTGCCAATCTAGACGCGCTTTTCCGAAAATGCTTTTAACGGAAAACTTTTCTGTTAAAAGCATTTCTGGAAAATCATGCCAGTGTAGACGTAGCCTTGATGTTGTTATAAGTACCATTCTAGCTTGGCTGGCAAGACAGCAAGAGGACAACATTGCTCATGCTAGTCCACTTGGCATGAATTACACCTGCTGGAACTGTATACAAGACTAAACACCCAGCTGAACTATTATCCCCTTGGTTGCAGCATTTTGAGTTGATGAGAGGGCAGTGATGTGGCTTTTAAGAGCCCAGTGAGAGAGGATGATTATAGTGGTCAGGGCTGGAGTTTTCTCATTGTGGGGACCACACACACTGTTGGGTCAACTTTATTGTGTTTTTGGCTCCACAAATGTTTTTCTAGTTATACATTTGAAAACAAGCTAGCACAGTCCAGTGATTGAATACTGGCCATTGATTCAGAGAGTGAGCATGCGACTTGCCTTTAAACCAAATGAACCTCATGTTAACAATACCTCTTTCTGTTCTTTTTCACAGCTGAGTTATCCCATTCCTTCTACATCTTCCTGGGCTGCAACCTTTGCACTCACACGGTCACAAATCTAGGGGGAAGGTAACTGGAGATTTGCTTTCTCAGAGTGCTACCACCATTAAGGTGAGTTTGATGTGTTGATGTATCAGAATCCCTGTAGTTTTGGCATGTTAAGTGTGTTACTTGAACAATATCCCTCTTTGGGAAGAGGATTCTTAACTTCTAGAAAAATATGGTAGTGATTATTATTAGTTATGGACAGTGGCATAAGGAAGCCACAATGACCTGATTTAACGAGTGAAGAGGAAAATTAACCAAGTGAAATTGAGTGAGAATGGGTTTATAGCTGAGGCTTTGATTCTAAATGTTGGCTTTAGGATTCCACTATTCCCTGTAACTGAGAATGAAAGTTTAAAGTATTAGTGTTGTTTCACAAGTTAAAAGACAACTGGCTTGTTTAGTTTCCCTATGCTCAAACCAAACTTGAGATCACCTGAAGATTAATCACCTTATAAGTTTGAAAGAAATGTCAGTATTACACACAGTTGCAAAACCAGGGAGATAGAGTAATGCTAAAGACTAAGAATTATAGAACTTCTATCCTTTATGAAGATTGTCGGAGAACTAATATGTAAGTACCACTTTACTTCTGAAAGTATAAATAGCAAATGGATAGTGAGTAATTGGTGACAGTGTGCCCTGTTGAGCAGTGACCTTCAACCTATGGCTTATAAATCTCACCGGGCTCTTTGCTGTCCTAATTTTGGTCCTTATGAGCTTCCACCAAGTATCTCATTAGCTTGAGGATGCTGCTCATTGTACTTGCTCCATGCAGAATGAGATGAGCACTGAAAAGCCTTGTTATACACACTTTAAACAGATTGCTGAGCAAATAGGTATGATGGTATATATAATCCTACCCTCCAGGATAGTGGAAACCATGTCCAGAATGGGGAAGAGAAGAGACAAGATACCACATTTCTTCCCAAGTAGTTAAGATTGGGGGAGAAGAGGGAATGCAGATTCTATATTGGCAGTATTTTTACACGTCCTCCCTTCCCATATCTGTATATTATTTCCAGTTCAAGAGTGCAGTGGAGATTTTTTCAGGATACTTGGCTGTGTTTTCTGGGCTTTGTTTAGCTGATAGACAGAAGTCATGCTGTTATGCTTTTGTCACTGGTCAACTAAAGGGTAGGGAGAGGAACAGAGTTACTGTTTGTCAAGTAATTACAGTATACTTGGCACTCTGTGCAAAGCACAGATAGCAAGGCAGTATCTGCCCTGGAGAAGTCTAGTTTATAAAAGGTCACAGAAAGACAAGTTGCACAGGGTGATCCAAAGAAAGGGGTTATATTAGATATTTTTAATTCCTTAATTTATTATTTTTCTTTTGCACATACTTGTGGGATTTTCAGAAAAAGTGAGCCTTTGGCAAGGACTTGAAAGAACAGAAATTAAAGGTTTGCGGACTGGGATAGTGTGGTGTGATAAGGCAGCACAAAAGGAGGCATGAAGACATTAGTGAGAGAGGGAAACAAAATGGTGCAGAGGCAGATATTACTGGAATGAAGGAGACAACGTGGGAATGTTGTAGGAAACAACAGGTGTGGTATAGGCTAGGACTGAGATATGCAGAAACTTGAAGAGGAGGATGAGATGTTTTCATTAAATTTGGTGGACAGGAGAAGTCAATTGAACAGTTCAGAGAAAGGAACAACATGATGTAATTTATGGCCAAGAAAGAGAATTTTGGTTGCAGCATTTTGAATTGATGAGAAGGCAGTGATGAGTCCTGAGAGAAGGAGAATACAGTGGTCCGGCCTGGAGATGGCAAGGCATGGTTGAATACTTTAGCTATTGAGATGGGAGAAAAAGTTGTATTTTTGGAAGAAGTGACAAAATATACTGTCTAGCTATCTGTGGTGAGCAGAGGGAATAGTCAAAGGAGATACCAAGATTATGAATTCTAGATAGGAGAAAGGTAGTGCTGTCAACAGCCAGAGAAAATGAAGAAGAAAGGAAAAAATAACTAGCTTAGTTTTAGACATGTTGACATTGAGCTGTGGAGGGGCCATCCAAGATGGTATGTCACACAGACCATTAGGGAAGGAGAAGTATAAATATGAATTTTTAACAACATGAGAGATGGGGTGAGTGTAAAGGATGAAGAAAAGGGGAGTCCAAGACAGAAAACTCTGGGCATCTCCCACAGATAGACAAGGATTTGACAAAAGAGACTGAAAAAAGCTTTTGGTTGGGTTTCAGTAGTAGTCATTTCAACTGCTGCTGTCCTATCCAGTTAAAAATAATCTAGTTCGTAAATTAGTTCTTGCTCAAAATTGACATGTGCCTTTTGTTCTTTTGTTCTTTCATTCTCCCTCTGTTAATTCAGATCAAGTGCAACAGAAATGTACATATTTGCAGGGCTGTCAAATGTTTTAAAAATTACATCAGTCACGAGATTAAAAATAGTTGTGATTAATTGCAGTTTTAATCAAGTTGTTACAATAGAATACTAATTATTTAATAAATATTCAAATATTTTGATGTATTTTTACATTTTCAAATATATTGTTTTGTATTACAATGAAGAATACAAAGTATATAAAGCTTACCTTATATTATTTTTATTACAAATCATTGTACTGTTAAAAAGATAAATAGTATTTTTCAATTGACCTCACACAAGAACTGCAGAGCAGCCAGTTTATCATGAAAGTTCAACTGAGGCCAGGTGTACACTAGACCCTGCAGGCTCAGCTTATGGCACACAACTCCAGTTTCATAGAATACATAGGTGGAGTCGGCTTACATTAAGCTGAACTTGGTGGTGTCTTTATAGCGAAAGGCCAATGGGAACAAGTGCTCCCATTGGTTTCCCTTATTTCTCACAAGAACAGGAGCACTGAATGCTGTCAGGGTACCTTCTGAGTTCAATTTAGCCGGTCTTAACTAGACTGGCTAAATTGAACTCTGGAAGATCTATCACGGCAGTGGCAATCTTCTGCCGAGTGAATTGTTTTAAAAAACAAAATAGTGTAAAATTTTAGAACCTACAAGTTGAAGCATGAAGAGGTATATGAATGTTTAGTATACATAGCACATAAATACTTTGCAATGTTGGCTACACTGCTGCTATGTAAATGCCTGCTTTCATTTCCAGGTGACATGTAAATAAGTAATAGGTAGCATTATTTCTGATAAACAGAAACAAACTTGCTTGTTTTAGTGATTGGCTGAACAAGAAGTAGGACTGACTGGACTTTTAGACTCTAAAGTTTTGTTGTCGAGTGCAGTTATGTTAAAATAATTCTACATTTGTAAATTGCACTTTTATGATAGAGATTGCTCTGCTGTACTTGTATGGAGTCAGTTATTGTAGAAAAATATCCAAAATATTTATAATAAATTTAAACTGGTATTCTGTTAGGGTATGTCTACATATCAAAGTTATTTCGAAATAACAGCCGTTATTTTGAATTAACTTTAATAGTGTCTATACAGGCAAACTGCTATTTCAAAATAAAATCAAAATAGCGGGGCACTTAATTCAAATTAGTTAAACCTCATTGTACAAGGAATAATGCCAAATTCGAAATAGCTAATTTGAAATAAGTGCTGTGTAGATGCTTATTTTTGAAATAGGGGGCCTCAAGCCCTTCCCAGAGAGTCCTGGTGGCCACTCTGGGCCAAACCAGGAAAAGTCCTCTCCCCTCCCCCAGCCCCAGAGCCCTTAAAGGGGTAGCCTCTGGCCACACTGCATGTGCCAGCTACAGTCCTGCCAGCCCAGAGCCAGCAGTCACTGCCCCTGACACAGTGGCCCTAAGATGAGCCAGACAGCTAGATCCAGCCCTTTCCTGCCTCCTTTCCCCAGTCTCCCCAGAGTTTCATACCCTCCCCCAGTTTTGTTAAATAAACAGAGTTTATATTTTTGAAAATACGTGTATTTTATTTGACATCAGGAAGGGGGGCTAGGGAGGGGTACGTGGAAGGATGTGAGGGCAGAATAAGGCACAAGGTGCCAGTGGGGCATGCCAGAGAGACTTCACTCCTCCTCTGTCTGGAAGCTCTCCCGCAGGGCCTCCCGGATACTGGTAGCCCCCCGATGGGCCTCCCAGCTGGCAGCTGTGCAGGGCTGCATGTACAGGCGAGCCAAGTGGTTGGCCTCTGCCATCCAGGCTGGCAGGAAAGCCTGCCCCTTCCACTCTCACAAATTGTGCAGCACACAGCACGCTTCTACCACGTGTGGAATATTCCTCTCGGAGAGATCGAGGTGGGTGAGGAGGCATCTAAATCTGGCCATCAGCCGGCCAAAGGCTCCCTCCACCACAATGCGGGCCCTGCTGAGCCTAGCATTAAAGGCCTTCCGGGAGGGGTTGAGGTGTCCTGTGTAGGGCTTCATGAGCCAGGGTTTTAGTGGGTAGGCCGCATCCTACACCAGACAGACAGGCATGTTCTCGTCCCCGACCCTGATGTGGCGGTCGGGGACGAAGGTCCCGGCAGGCAGCCTTTGGCACACGGAGGAGTTGCAGTACACCCGCATGTCATGTGCTTTGCCAGACCAGCCCACGTTGATGTCCAGGAAGCGGCCCCGGTGGTCAGACATGACCTGCAGGATGACCGAGAAGTATCCCTTCCGGCTAATGTAGAGGGAGGCCTGATGGTCTGGGGCATGGATGGGGATGTGTGTCCCGTTAATTGCCCCGCCACAGTTGGGGAAGCCCAGGGCACCAAACCCCTCAATGACTGTGTCCACATTGGTGCGGCGGATGACTCTGCAGAGCAGCACTCTATTGATGGCCTTGATCACCTGCAGAGGGGCACACAAAACCACGAGAGTCACTGGGGTGCCAGGATGGTTAACAGTGCTCTTTCCCCACCACTGCCCCACGCCCCCACTCCCTAGGAGCAATTCCCGCCCCCCCCCCCACAATCTTGGCCACTGCGGGCCATCCGAAGTGCGGCTGGGACAGAACAAACCCTCCTATGGAGGGGACTTGCACCACATCCCCCCCCTTTTCCCTGGGGCAGCCCATCCACTCCTTACCCTGCCACACCCCTAGGCACAATGGCCGGAGACTGCCATAGCTGCATGAGCACTGCTCCGACGGTGGATTTACCCACACTGAACTGGTTGCTGATGGATTGGTAGCTATCCGGCATGGAGAGCTTCCAGAGGGTGATGGCCACATGCTTTGGAGGGGAATGGCAGGCCCCATGTCTGTGTCCCGCTGCCGCAGAGCAGGGGCGAGCCACTCACAGAGCTCGATGAAGGTGTCCTTCTTCATCCTGAAGTTCTGGGTCCACTCTTGGTCTCCCTAGTGCTCCAGGACAATATAGTCCCACCAGTCGCTGCTGGTGTCCAGGTGCCAGATGCAGCGGGGCATGCTGGCATCCAGGCACTGCTCGTCCACGGCCCCCAGGGTGGTCTGGTGCATATGGGCTGCTACATATGGTGCCAGGCAGTCTCCAGCACTTGCTTCCAGGCTTGCAGCTAAAGATACAAAAGAAGCACCAGAGTGCCCAGGGGTGGCTCTGGCTCCGTGGTGCCGAGTGCTGTGGTGTCCCGAGTGAGGGCAACCAAGCAGGAAGAGAGAAAAATGCTTTGCTGTCCCTCAGCGAGGTAGGCAAGGAAGCAGGAAAAGCTGAGAACCAGCTGTCCAGGGGGGTCCCTTTAAGAACAAGCCTCAGATCGCCTCAGACAGCAGCCACACAAAGCAACTACTGACCTGATGCCCTACCGGAACCAGTTTCAGCTGGCCTTAAATGCGATTCAGTGTCCAATCAGTGTGGACGTGCTATTTCGATTGAGCAAAAAGCTATTTCGAATTGCATTTCATGTATAGATGCATTATTTTGAAATAACTTATTTAGAATTAACTATTTCGAATTAAGATATTTCGAAATAATGCTGTAGTGTAGATATACCTTTTCTGTTGACAGAGCAATTAAAACTGGGATTTACCACAATTATTTTATTTAATCTAGTTAATTTGTTTTGTGTTAATCATTTGAGTTAACTGCAGTTGACAATCCCTATATTTAGGGCCTGATTTATAGCCTGGTCCTTAAATAGGCCTCTGTTTCTTAAATTTTGTGGGTGTAGTTATTTAGTTAGTAATTAGGTCATTTAGCTGGCTAAGGACTGCACATGATTTGGTGGTGCAGTCAGTCACTGTTCCTTCCTCCCGGAGGCTGCGGCTGGTATGTGCAATTACCAGGTACCTTAAAGTAGCATATATAACCCATATAGCATATATGGATATAACTATATTCCATACCCAGCCTCATCCTTTAAGGTACCTGGTAATTGCACATACCAGCTATAGCCTCTGGGAGGGGGGAACTGATAGCGCAGCGCAGGTGAGCTGGTCGACCTGTGGGAGGGAAGCCACACTGCGCAGCCACAGCCAGGCACAACCCACCCTCCTTTGGGCTGGGGGAATGGAGAGCGCAACACAAGCAAGTAAAAATAAACTTGTATACCCCGCGGACATGTAAACCCCATGGGGGGGTTGCGGGGTTTGTAAAACTTTGTATAACCTGCGGGTTATATGTGCTAAAACACAGTGTATATATATAAAAAAGAGAGCATAGTATTCCCTTGTTCTATATGTAGCTTTGGGTTTCAGAATTCTTAACTACTCTTTAATCATGTGAGCATTAAGTGTTAGGTTCTGTTAAGGGCATGAAAACTGCTCTAAATGGCATCTGTGGAACTGTGCTGTAGGTACAATATGTAGTTAATTGCTCTGTAAGGCACTTTGAGATATAGCACACTAAAAAGGACATGATGAATGCCAATAGCATACAATAAATCCCTGAAACCTTGCTGCACCATGGCGAGGTCGTTCAGTTACGTTCGACCACCCTGAATGCTAAGTATTGGGTAGTGGGGGCATTTGGATTTAGAATTTAACTATTAGCGTAGTTCTAGGTATTAATCTCTTTGAATGTGAAAGCCCGATTTTGTTTATGTAACTGCAGGACATTAAGAGGAGCAGTCTTGTCTCCAGCTTATTTTCAGAATACATGAAAGGAGGACAAAAGTGGCTGTGATTGTAGAAAGAAAATAGATGGAAAGGAGCAAATGTTTACTGGAGTGAAGCTGCATCTGTGCCAGACAGACCTCTGAACTGTCTCTTTTACAAAGTCTGTCATGTTTGATGCAAATGTAATACTATTTTACAGAAAACAGTCACAATACAAGCCCTGTGGTGATGCAGTATAAACCCATATGCTCTGAGAGACGTAGGTCAAGCCGCATAATAAATTCCAGTATGTATTATAACATGTGGCTAATTATTTTAAAAAAAAGTGTTAGCTCACACATTCAAAATCACAACCATAGAGGCTGAGTACTCTTGGATTCGTTAATTTCTGAGAGCATGATTGATTAAGCTAATCATTACAGAAGGATTTTCAAAAGCACATGACAGTGGCCTAATTCTGTTTCCATTGAACTCAAGAGTAGCAGAGTTAGGTCACTACTCAATGGTTTTTCAAAATCCCATCTTGGTTTAATTTAGTGATCTGTATTTATACCTAAGATAGGCTAAAACTGGAATTTAGACACTGCCTATTTCTGAAGCCTTATCTCCCCCCAATAATGCTTCATCTTTGCCTTTCCTTATTCCACTATCTTCCTTACAACTCCAGCCTGCTAGATGTCCCCTTAGCCATTGAACTCCTGAGCATAGCAGGAGTGAAATGCAGATCAAATAAATGCTATTCATTGATATATTTCACTTTGTGTTGCATTCTAAGGACTACAGGCCGTCTTCGCTTTAAGTCCAAGATACATTCCAAAAAACTTGGAATGTTATAGCAAAACAACTTAAAGTGAGGAATTTTTTTCCCCGTGGCTGACTTCCATTTGCGCAAATAAGCATTTTTTCATGACTTAAGAGTGGGGAATGGGAGGACTTATAACACATCGGTTCCTACAAGCGTGAACCACTTTTGTGTAGAAAGGATGTATACCGGGGTGACTTATAGTGGGGACACCCTGTATTTTGTTTATATTTTAAGGCCAGAAAGGACTATTGTGATAATTTACTCTGCCTTCCTGCATAATACAGGCCCAAACAGCTTCCCTGAATTAATTCCTGTTTAAATTAGAACATCTCTTTAAAAAAAATCTCCAATCTTGATTTAAAAATGGCCAGTGAGGGTGAGTCCACCTCAGTCCTTTGTAAATTATTCCCATGTATTCTCTAGTAGGTACTTACAGACTGATTGTGTCATCCCATAATCTTTTCTTTGTTAAATTAAATTAATCAAGTACCTTGAATCTATCACTGTTAGGTTCAAATCTTTAATCATTCTTGTGTTTCTTGTCTGAAGCTTCTCCAATTTTTCAGCATCCTTCTTGAACTGTAGACACCAGTTTGAACACAGTTTTCCAACCTGCCCTAACCGTTTTCCAACTCCAATAAATCTTTTCTTTAATATGGGAGATCAGCAGCTGCACTCAGTATTCAAGGTGTGTGCATACCACATTTATATAGGAGCATTATATTTTCTGACTTCTTATCTCTCTTTGCTAATTTTTCATAGCATTCTGTTAGATCTTTTTGACTGCTGTGATTCATTGAGTAGATGTTTTCAGAGAACTATCCGCTGTGAATCCAACCTCTTTCTTGAGTGATAATAGCTAATTGAGACCCCATCATTTTGTTTGTATCATTGGAATTATGTTTTCCAATATGCATTGCTTTTCATTTATCCACATTCAATTTCAATTGTCATTTTGTTACCCATCATCTAGTTTTGTGAGAACTCTGTAATTTTCACAGTCTGCTTTGGACTTAATTATCTTGAGTAATTTTGTATTGTCTGCAAATTTTGACATCTTACTGTTTACTCCCTTTTCTAGATTCATTTATGAATACGTTGACTAGAGCTGGTCCCAGTACAGATCCTTTAGGACTCCCTTATTTATCTCTGCCTACTGTGAAAACTGACCATTTGTTTCTATCGGTTAACACATTACAGATCCATAAGAGGATCTTCCCTTTTAAGTAAGACTCCTTACTTTAGAACCTTTAGTGAGGGAGCCTGTTAAAGGCTTTTGGAAAGTCCAGCTACACTGTATCCATTGGCTCATCCTTCTCCACATATTTGTTGACGTCCACAAAGAATTCTAGTAGGTTGGTGAGAAATCATTTCCTATGTTGACTCCTCTCCATGCATGGGTTCATCACTGTGTCTGATACCTCTGTTCTTTGCTATGGTTTCAGCCAGCTTGCCTGGCACAGAAGTTAGGTTTATTTGTCTGTAATTGCCCCAATCTCCTCCAGTGCCTTTTTAAAAATCAGCATTATGTTAACTACCTGATAGTGGTCTGGGAAAGAGGCTGATTTTTAAGTGATAGTTCTGATATTTTATATCTGAATTTTTTCAGCACTCTTTGTATCTGGTCCTGATGACTCATTACTGTTTGATTTATCAATTTGTTCTGATTTGCTACTCTGACATTTCAGTCTGGGATGGGTCCTCAGATTTGTCACCTAAAAAACTGGCTCCGGCTTGGGAATCTCCCTCACATCCTCTGTAGTAAAGATTGATGCAAAGAATTAATTTAGCTTCTCCACAGTGACCTCATCTTCCCTGAGATCTACTTTAGTGTTCTGCTTGACTAGTGATTCCAATGGTCATTTGATAGGCTTCCTGGTTATGATATACTTAAAAAATGGTTAGGTTTTTTTTGCCTTTTGCTACTTAATCTTCATATTATTTTTTGGCTTTCCTAATTATACTTTCACATTTGACTTGCCAAAGTTTATGTTCTTTTCTATTTTCCTCAGAAGGATTTGGCTTCTAACTTTTATGAGAGGTCTTTTTTTCTCAAACCAGTGTTTTACTTCTGTGGCCTAGCCATGCTTCTCTGACTGTTTTTTGATTCTCCTACTGTTTTTTTATTTGAGAGAATACATATATTTGACCCTCTAGTAGAGTCTTTTTAAAAAGTTTCCATTAAGCCTGCAGCATTTCACTCTTGGGACTGTTCCTTTTAATTTTTGCTTCTCCTCATTTTTGTCTCATTCCCCCTTTTTAAATCAAATGTTACCATTGTGAGTTCTTTGCTGTTTTACCCTCTCCAAGAATGATAAATTTAATTACCGGTACATTATAAATAGTATTGCCGAGTGTTCAGCTATGTTCATATTGGACCAGATCATGTGCATTACTTAAGTCTAAATTAAGAATTTTCTTCCCTATTGGTTCCAGGAATAGTTTTCTGGTTTTTTAATTTCTCTAAAATCCATGAGCACTTCAGTTACCATCACAATCATGGTCATGTGGCTGGCAATATATTCCTACAGCTCTATTATTATTCAAGCACTGAATTTCTCTCCATGCAGATTCTGCAGTACTGTTTGATTCATTTAAATTTTTTACACTATTTGACTTGATGCTTTCTTTCACATAAAGTGCTCCCTTATCTCCAGTGTCATACCTGTATAATTTGTACCCTAGTATTACCATGCCCCTTTGATTGTCTTCATTCCACCAAGTTTCTCTGGGGCGTTATATTGTTATCCTCATTTAATACCAGACACTGAATTTCACCCATGTTGATGGCAATCATATATCCTATGGTAAAATTAGTTTGGTTTTCTCAGTCCAGGTAGTGGAAGACATGTATCCACACCACAGAAAATGCCACTAACTGGTAACATTGGATATGTCTACTTTGCACCAAAAAATCCGCAAACACTGGTTCGAGGTGAGTTGGGCTGCAGGGCTACAAAATTCCAGTGTAGGCATTCAGGCTTGGGTTGGAGCCTGGGATTTGGAACCCACAGTGTCCAGCATGAACTCTAACATGTATAGGGCAATTGCTACAATGTAGACATACCCATTGTTGGCAGACTCCATAGAGAGGCCAAGAACTGAACAGGGATAAATTCAGTCTCAGGGTTCCAGTTAAGACAGGCTGGTGGGGCAGCATGAAGAAGCTTCCTCTCTCTTCTTTCAAAGACAGGCCTTCGCTTTCTAGGCTACCCATCCAGCATCTTGTGGAACTAAAGATTAGTTAAGCAGAGAGACACATACTAATGATAATAATTATTTTATGCTAATTCCCACCAATCCAATATGTTGCTGTGATTCAGAGATTTCAAGAGAGACTACTGAATTGAAGAAAAAAAGAATAGCTAATCTGGCACTTCATAAAGTTTATTTTAAGACTGAAAGATGATGTGAGTGAAATCAGAAAAAAATCTGCTTTTACTTGATTTATTTTTAAAAAGAGAGAAGTATTTTCTTAGGGTATCCAAGAAATGTACTATTGTTTTGATAGTTTATTATTTGATTTAATTATAGTACCGGTTCTTTAGAGTCTGATTTAAGAAAGTGTTCAGTGTGGTTAATAGAATTAAAACTAAATCCTTTCTTACCATCTTTAAACAGTCATTGTTTCTGGTCCTTTAACAGAAAAATGAGACAATTCAACTCTGTCTGTTATTTACTCAGACACATCTGGGGATTCAATTTTCCTGGGAAGAAGAAAGAGCAAGTGCCTAGAATAAAAAATACATGACAGAGTATTGGGTAGCTACACTTTTAGTTTGTTTTTCACAAAGCAGCAAATAATAGAAAGGAATTTAACCTGTATAGCTTTTTGTAGTTTATAGATATGAAAACAAAGTAGTAAATAAATCCAAATAGATCTATTGTTTTTTGAGGTCACATAATATGCTCCCTTCATATGGATCCTGGCATCTATTCTCTTGTGATTCAAAAATAGCAGGGGATTTATAGGCTGCTAGCTTGTAATGCAATAATATTTTTGCTGGGTTACCAGCTTTGCCCTTAAATGTTATTTAAACTTCCCTCTGGACCTGCACCCAAGGTCAGTTAAAGACAGCTCCAGTCACACACTTTGGCAGTAATTTAGCATCTCAGTCTTTGAGAATACTCCCAGTCTGTATAGCTGAGCACTCCATTTAGCATAGGACTAAATAAGGTTTACAAAGAATCAGTGAACTCCAATGACCTTCCCTCGTGTATATTTACTTTTAATATATATATATATATATATATATATATATATATATATATATATATATAATTTTTAAAAATGTGAACTTTAAACTAGGTTCCCTGGAGTGGCAGAGGTGAATGGGCTACATTCCACTAGTGCTGTGACTCTAAAGAAACAGCAGTGTGGGATAGGATTGGTTGAAGCCCTTGGCTGTCTGAAAGCATATGGCATATAACTTAGGGGCAGGTGCTGGGGGGGTGTTTATGTAAGGCTATTCTGCTTGTTAGGTCTGTTACAGCATTTGATTTAATGTTCAAAGCATCAGCACCCATTGCCAGTAGGATAAAATATTTAGTGTCATTACAGTTTGGAAACAACTAATTTTGACAAATTGATTTGCCCCATTTGCCAAGAAAGTTATTAGGATCTGGACACTGAGCCAAGAGCAATTCTGTTCCTTTCCTGGCACAATGTCCAAATGTGTTGAATATTCCTACTGTTGAACTAATGGGTGTGTCATGTCTTCTATTACAGGAAATGATGTTTTCAGCATCAGGTTTTCAAATTATTACTCCATTTCTTAACTAGCAAAATTATCTCTGATAAAGAACATATGACAGTTTTAAAGAATAAGCATGAGCAAGAGTCTGAACAGCAACAGCTGAAACTTAAAAATATGCAAGCAAAATTATAATTGTTTAAGGGAAAAGTTTGTATAAGACATGTGTAGTAAATCAAATATTCTCTATTAAAGAAATGAAAAAAAGTCGCAGCTTTATCTATTTTCTATATACACTAGTTTTCTACATACACTTGCAGATTTCCATGAACACTAGTTACAGGAGATCAAGATTTCTGTTTAAAAACACATCTTTTGTGCTGGTATATTTTTAGATTTATTTATGTTGAGAATTTAAATATTTTAGGCCTTAACCTCAGTATTTTTACAAAGTTTCAGGAGATACCCTCATTCTGAACTCACTTGCACTGATTTTACACTTGTGTTACCTCATCAACTTCAGTGGAATATCTCCTGATTCACAATAGAGAATACAGTCAGGACCATGATGAGTGGCCCTGAATGTGGCCTCAGTGGTTACAGTAAATTGACTGTAATAATTTTATACATCAGTATTTCTCTAAGTGATCCACTGGCACACTTTGGGAAAGCCACTAGCGGGCCCGTGCTGCTTTGTTTACCTAAAGGGTCTGTAGCCACAGAGTCTCACACCACCCAATAGCTCCAGTTCGCTGTCACCAGTATTGGGTAGGTACACTCTTAGTTTGTTTTTTACAAAGCAGCAACTAATAGAAAGGAATTTAACCTGTATAGCTTTACAGGGGAATTGCAGGAAGTGGTGTGGCCCAGGCTGCCGCATCCTGTGGCTGGAAACAGTGAACTGAAGCCAATGGGAGGCGTGAGGCTACATGGGTATGGACCAGTTAGGTAAACAAAGCAGTGTGGTCCTGCTAGTGGCTTTTCCAAAATGGGCCCGTGGAACACTTTTTGAGAAACACTATTATAGAGCATGAATATTGGTAATGAAAAAAATAACATTTTAATTAAGCATTTACTCTGCTCATTGTTGTACAAACATGGGGCCAACTTTAGTGATAATGAAAATTTTGCTAAAAGGTTACATGTTGATTCTAACAAAGCAACGTAAAATCAGCAAAGGTATCTTCCTCTCTCATGCTTTATTTCTTCAGAAATAATTTAAGTCTCTCCTTCTCTCCCATTACAAAATACAGGATTGGTTGTAACTTAAGAAAATTGCCAATAGAGCCAATACTCTCCTGATTTATTCCCCATGCATGCCTGTAGAAAGCAAAGGGTTTATATGGAGAGGGAATGAGGGCAGAGTTTGAACATAAGAATTGTAAACAATAACCCCAACTGGAAGATAATTTTCTGTGCTCAGTTTTAAATTGTGCTGACTCTCATGCAATTGAGCTATATCTTCTTGTTTCTGGAAGTTACACTAGTTGCTCAGAAGAAAAGATGGCTTAGCACATGCACAACATTTGGTGTGTAACTGGCATCCTGATTGGTGTTTTCAAGGATTAATTAGACAGATGTTAAACCATCAGCTACCGGTGATCTTTTCAAGGGCAATATTTGTGCACAGTGGTGCCTTGGTGTGAGGAAGTTCCTGATGCTACCTGTGATGAGAATTAATAATACAAATTGAAGCTCTCCAGTGGCTGCTCCCTTTCATTGCATCAGGCTCCAATTTGTCTTCACTAATAGTCACTAATGTCTTCACTGCTCTTGCTCTTGTCTCTTTTTTTACATTGCTCAGTGACTGACTCTACCCTTGAGCAGCCTCTTTTACCACTTATCTGTCTTCTGCTTCCTGTGCATGGCATACCCTCTCCAAAGGGATACACAGCATGATTTCTCTGTTGCCCTTCATATTCTTCCTCAAGACCCAGCTCTTCTATACACCTTTCAGAAATGGTTACACAGAGAAGCAGTCAGGAATAAATTGATGTTTAAATGCTATATACAATGATTACACACATTTTGATTCCATCCTTCTATCCAGTCCTTCACATGATGCTTGTCTTCTGATATTGTAAACTCTTCTGAGAATGAATCTTGTTTTCCTGTGGGTTTCTCTAGTGCCCAATCCTGATTTAGGCTTCTGCCATGACCACTAACAATGATGAATGAAAGAGGATCTCAGTCTCCAAGATTGTGTATTTGGCATCTTTCACAAGCAGAAAGAGGAAAAAGCCCCAGACCGTACATGGGAAAGTAAAAAGTAGAAACTGGGAAAAGATGCTTATGTGAATTTGTGTGAGTGCTAGTATGGGTACTGTTATGGGAACAGTCCATTGGAAATGTTCCAGGATAAGGCAAAAGACTTTTAAGTTCTTGTTGATTAGCTGTGTGAATTGCCCATGATCTGTATGCTACATAACATCCATGGAAGAATAAATACAGCTGTCCATTACCGAACACAGGATACCGACTCAGTGTGATGTTCACTCATTGAAATATTAGACATCTGATTAAAATGTGGCACGTGGCCAGAAAGGGTTTAACCAGCTTATAGGTTGACTGACCCACAGTTGACCTTTAAAGACTTGATGGGAAGATGTGTAAATGATAGTTGGCCTGTTACATTAGGTTGGAGTAGAACTTTGAAATGCAGACCTGCATTGTTGGAGCAGTAGAACGGTGGGTGTTTGCACAGGTCTTGTGATGTGAACAAACAATCCTTGTCTGTTACTATAGGTTTGATTCAAGATCAGAAGGGAATATTTACATTTATATTGAAATTTGATTGAAGTAGTGGTATTAATTATATTCTCCCTCCCGCCCCCCCCCCCCCCCGAGGAGCAGTACAGACACTGAAACTCTTCAAGTCCGAGGAAAACGAAGTTTTGGGCTCAGCTTCCTGGGATATTACTCCCCAGATGGGGTCAGAACCCCAAATAATTGCTGGGGTGAGTTCCTGGATGATTATGATGGAGGTGTGTTGCATGGTTACTGGAAAGAATGTGAGGTGTGTTGCATGGTTACTGGAAAGAATTTGTTGAAGATTAGGGGGTTGTCTGTAGGAGAGGATTGGCCTTTCCTCCAAGGTCTGTGAGAGTGAGGGGTCACTTTCCAGGATAGGTTGTAGATTGTTGATGATGCAATGGAAGGGTTTAAGTTGTGGACTGTAGGTGATGGAATTCTCTTGTTTTCTCTTCTTGGCCTGACTTGAAGTAGTTCATGTCTGGTACTCTTGTCAATCTGTTTTTTCACTTCACTTCTCTGGGGGGTTTTCAGTTTTAAGAATGCTCTAAATAGATCCTGTAGGTGTTTGTCTGTGGGATTGGAGCAAATCCGGTTGTATCTTAGGGCTTGACTGTATGCAATAGATTGAGAAATGTGTCTGGGATGGAAGCTAGAGGCATGAAGGTAAGTGTAACCGTCAATAGGTTTCTGGTATAGGGTGGTGGAAATGTGTCCATCAATGTAATTGTACTGTACTGTCAAGGAAGTGGATCTCTCATGTGGATTGATCCAGGCTGAGGTTGATGGTGGGATGGAAGTTGTTGAAATCCCTGTGAAATTCTTCAAGGGTCTTTTTCCTGTATGTCCATATGATGAAGATGTCATCAGTGTAGTGTAAGCAGAGTAAGGTTGCTAGGGGGTGAGAGCTGAGGAAACGTTGTTCAAGGTCAGCCATAAAGACGTTGGCCATAAAGATGTCCAAAAATACAACACACAGAAACCTGTTGGAGAACACTTTAACCTGACTGGGCACTCCTGAATGGATCTCCAAGTAACCGTGTTGTTTCAGGCCAATTCCACAAGCCAGAGACACAGGGAATGGTTGGAACTTAACTTCCTTTACAAGTATAATTCTTATCAGAATGGAATGAACAGGGATATTGCTTGACTCATACACTACCTTCTACATCCTAATGACTTAAACAACCAAACAATGGAGGTGCTAATTGTCCTTATCTTGTAACTTGAACTATCTATTCACTGTCTTTTTTCCCTTTTTTTCCCCTCCTTCCCTCTCCCCCTTCCCTTATTTATTCTTGGATCTGAACTTTTAGTACTCCAATCATCTGAAGAAGTGGGTTGTGCCCATAAAAGCTCATGATACCACCTACATGTTTTGTTAGTTTTTAAGGTGCTACTTACACCAAAGTAAAAAAAAAATACAGATCCAGCTGATTGACATTAAGATTGATAGGTTACATGAGATATTTTGTCCAAAGCATCTTCGAGTTACGCATATTTGTGTCCATAAATCTGTTTCATAAAGCATGTGGAATGGGAGGGTCCCTCACACTCTCTATCAGGAAAAAAGAAAACAATATCGTCTCTGATAACACTATATAGTAGTTGTGCATGCTGACTTTTTACACATGACCATAGTATATGAGCACGTATATGATCATTCAAATTGTGTGTCTGTGCTTTATATAGTTGCGGTTTTTACACTGTATTATCAATATATGCCACACAAACTGTGCAGCTACCAGATTGAAAATGAAATAGTTCAATGCTGAAATTAGCTAGTGCAAATAGCAGCTAGTTTTCCATTCTAGAGCAGATCTGATTTATGAACGAATTACACAATTGTGAGTGACAACAATTTAGAGTTTAGTGACTGCATAATTTACATGCCGTAAATATCCTCACTTAAGTATAATAATAATTATTTTTATTTCTTGTATGAGACTGGTAGGAACAGTAAGTAAATTTTGTACTATGAGTGCATGGGAGGCACATGCCTAGGGAAAGAAGACATAAAAACAGATAATTCAAGCACACCCTACATTATGAAATCAGTAATCCTGGAGAGATTATAAAATCACAAAACTTTTTGTTCATCAGGCAGTCAGTTCCAAATCAAGCCTGACATTCAGTAGGCTGTGTCCAACAAAGTTTGATTTAATTTCCCCTATAACAAAAAAACAAACCATAAAAGTAGATCTGATCTTCATTATATATAGTGTGTAAACAAGTTCAGTATGGATATGTCTACACTACAGCATTATTTTGAAATATCTTATTTCAAAATAGTTATTTCGAAATAGCTCATTTCAAAATAACATGTCTAGACACAAAATGCAATTTGAAATAGAATTTTGTTATTTTGAAATAGTGTGTCCACACTGATAGGATGCTGAATCACATTTAAGGCTGTCTGGAACTGGTTCTGGCAGGGCATTGGGTCAGGAGTTAGCCTCAGGCAGCAGCCACACAAGGTATCTGAGGCCTGTGCTTAAAGGGACCCTCCTCCCCCAGCTGGTTCTCAGGTTTCCTTGCTTGCTTGCCTACCTCGCTGAGGGATAGCAAGGCATTTTTATCTCTGTGTGCTCTGGTTGCCCTCACTCAGGACACCAGAGCTCTTTGCAACATGGAGCCAGAGCCTCCCCTGGGCACTCTGGTGCTTTTCCTGGATGTGTTGCTACGAGCCTGGCAGCATGTTCTGCAGGCAGTAACAGTCTTCTTGGTGTACCCCACGGGAGGCTTGTGCCTCATTCCTCCCTCACGTCCTTCCACTTTCCCCTCCCTAATCCCCCTTCCTGCTGTACAATAAAAGACACGTGTTCATTACAACAAAGCCTCTTTATTGAATAAAACTGGAGTGGGATGGGGGGAGGAATGAAACTGAAATGAGTCTGGGGAAAGAAGGTGGGGGAGGGAGAAATCTGGGAGGAGGGAGCTGGTGGGGGGAGGAAAGGGGAGGAGAATCTCAGGGTTGGGCGTCTCACCGGCCCAACTGTCTCCCAGCACCACGGGTGCGGGGGCCTCTGCATTCCTGGGGGTGTGGGTAGTGTGTGGAGGAAGAAACAAGAGGGGGAGAAGGAGTGGGAGGAGGAGCGGTATCTGGGGAGACAGCAAGCTCTGCCCCGGGGTCGATGACCACCTTGGGGACATGGACCATCCCACCCCTAGGATGCAGTCCAGGGCATCAAAATAGGGGCAGGGGTCTGGGTCTGCCCCTGGTTGGGAGCTTCCCCCTATGGCCCTTGCATAGGCCTGCCGCAGCTCCTTTATTTTCATGCGAACCTACTCCTGGGTTTGCATGTGGCCTTTGGTGGCCAGGCTGACAGCCATCTGCCTGTAGATGGTTGCATTCCTTCATTTAGTGCGGAGATCATGGAATCTGAAGGCATCCCCCCAAACCTGAATTAGGTCCCTGATCTACGCACTGGCCCAAGCAGGCACCTGCCTTTTCTGGCCCCTGGCAGGCTCCTGGGAGCTGGCAGACTGCTCCTGGGGAGCAGTGGCGAGCTGGCTGGCACTGGCTGCCTGGCTCATGCTGGGGTCACTGGCTCAGGGGCAGCAACTGCTGGCTCTGGGCTGGAAGGCTTGGAGGTGGCACAGGTACTGTGGCCAAGTCTATCCCTTTAAGGGCTCCGGGGAGGGGGAAGAGGCACCCTAGGAAGGGCTGGAGGCCCCCTATTTTGAAATAAGCATCTACACAGCGCTTATTTTGAAATAGTAATTTCAAAATTGGCACTATTCCTCATGGAATGAGGTTTACCAATTTCAAAATAAGCCCTCCACTATTTCGATTTAATTTCAAAATAACGGTTTGGCTGTGTAGATGCTGGTAAAATTATTTTGAAATAATTTTGCTGTGTAGACATACCTTATTAGAACTTATGTATAGTCCCAATGCATAAAGATATTCATTCATCCCTCAGAAATCAGAAACATTTGTATGCTGTATGTTTCTAATAGGAGAAGTAACCCCTTTGGGGAGGCCTATTAGTTTATTGAGTTAAAGAGAAACTTTGTGTAGTATGCAAACAGCTAAAATATTTCTCAGTTAGGCATCAGATGCTGACTGGGAATACCTGTCACCTTTTGACATGCTCAGTTTTGCATCTCTAGAGAAAAGTCTGCATGGTATCTCTGAATTTTTCCACTGAACCCCTCTCAACCAAAGGATAAATAAGAGGAATATTAAAAATATAAATCTTTAAAGTAAATGAGCCTAATTTACATTTGCTCACACTAATCATACATCAGTGCTGATGTGCTGTGGAGGAGTGTTAAATGTTGCCTGGTAGGCATTCTCTCTTCACACAAATAATGCAGCAGAATATTAATTCTACCCTTTCAGCAGCGCTTAAAGGAAGCATTTTATCAGCCCATTTTTAAATTTAGTAAAGATGGAGCTGGGTGTTTTCTAGATATTAGGTTACATGAACAATTATAATGACAAATTGCTTCACATTATTGAAAAATGTCATTGAAGATCAGAATGAAAATATCAGTGTATTTAATAATCCCTAATATTTTATTTATTATTTAGACCTTTTCCTTTTTTGGTTGTTCATGGGGATGACCACTATCTATTTCTTTGACTAAATAGGAGAGGGATTTATTTGCTCTTATCAAGCTTTCTAATTTTAACTTGAACACTTCTAGTGGTTTTATAATATAATCTGGGAATTCCTATTTTATAGTTTGTGGGAGTGATCGGACTCAAACTCTGCCTAGGTAGTTGAGGACTGAATGTTGTCTGTCTTCTTTTCTGCCAATCTATGGTGCTTATAAATCACCAGACACACAGGCTATGTTTACACAGCAGTATTATTTTGGAATAACAGAAATAACATAGTCCGCATCTACACTACAAGCTGTTATTTTGATATAATGTTGAAATAATGTCGAGCTGGAGGACTTCTTACTCCGACTCCTGTAATCCTCATTTTATGAAGAGTAAAGGAAGTCTGAGGAAGAGTGCTCTCTTTTGGACTTCCTGCTGTGAAGACAGCGCCAACAGCTGAAATAAGCTATTTTGACTTAAGCTATGCAATTGACGTAGTTCATGTTGTGTAGTTTATTTTGGCTTTAGCCCTGCTGTGTAGACATGCCCACAATGATGTGTAGCTTTCCAATGGTATTTCATCCATGGTCTTAAGCAGTGATTCTCGACCTATTTACCATTGTGGGAAGCATATGCAACTTTCTAATATATGAGCAACATCTGCACAATATATATAACCTATATGTCCCTGAAGATGTCATATGGGCCATAGCTATGTGCTGACTGGGCCACAACCAGTCTGTTCTCAAGGAATTAATGATCTCCATATAGGTGATACAGGCAGGTGATAACTTTAGTGCTAATTTTTTTATCAAGCCATAATTTCATCAGTTTCTGTGAATCTCTTGTAACTAAAGCACATCTCCTTCTAACCTCATCTTTGATGGAATCATTGGCTCTGATCAAGTTTCTTAGGTAAACATATGATTTTACTTGTTCTGTAACTTGCTGCTGTATTTTAATATTTCATTTATTCTCCTTTTTCCAAGATGCAACCTCTGTACCCTTTTCAACATTTATGTAAGTCAGTTTAGGTAGTGGAAAGGATTTACTCCCTTGATTCCCAAATAACCTTCATCTCTAATTAAAACAAAACTCCTTTGAGATATAAATGCATTAATATAGCACACACATATGATTTTTCATTTTCTCTGCCATTTCTTATGTTTCCAATTCAAATACTGGACAAAGTCTGCCATTAATGAAATAATAGAGGCAATTCTATCCAAACCTTGAAGTACCAGAAATATCTTTTGGCTTGTTGTTCTCAAGGATTGCCATCCCAGTTTTACCGGATAATGCAGTCAAGTAGTTCAGCTAAGAATTCAGACATTTATAGCCAGTGTTCTATAACCTCTACAAGTTTTCATGCTCCAACAACTAATCCTGACTTCCAAGTTCATCCTTCTACCATTTTTGCTGTGATCTTTACTTCTCTATCCTGTATTACTACTTGCTGACCAAAAAAGAGACCATAACCGGGAGAATAGTATCAAAATTAACAAAACAATTTAAAGGAGGACAAGTAGGACTGCTGTAGAAATAAGAATAAGTTGCTGTGTAGACCATAAAGGTGATAGAGGTGCTGATTCTTCTGTAACAGTGACTGAGAGTTATTTTTAGAAAGCTGACCACCATAATTTCTTGTATTTTACAATTATTGTATTTATTAATGAAATCTATAGCAATCAAACCAGAAAGGATTACATAACATTTCATTACATAACATTTCATTAAAATTTTAATGGCAAAATATGCAGATGATTTTGAAAGTGGTAGGTTTGTGAAAATACGCTCCCAATAGAACATATTATTTCTAACCTAGTTCTGGTGCCCTTAATATCACCTTTGAACAATTATTTATTTAACAGGCATACATTTTATTTACAAAAGTTAACCAGAAAAAGAAATTAAAGTGAAAAAGAAGAAATTGTAAGAGTAAATGATAGCACTCAAGAAAAGATACTTTGCAAAAGATCCAAAGTGAAGTGAAATTGATCCAAGTTGTCATTTCTGGCAGCTGTTATTTTTCCAAAAAAAGTCTGCAAAAATTTCTGCATGAAAAAGGCTCAGTATTTTTCTGACAACAAAGGAGACATATTTGGGTTAATAGAATCTTGATTCTAAAATAATTGCTTTAGATGTTTCCCTTTATTAAATGAGGTTTTAAAACCCGTTTTCTCAAATTTTGTAGGGTTTTTCTTGTTTTTATCTTCTTAATTGGTTCAGACATATATCATTGGGAACTGGTGAAGGGTTCTGATACCACTGGAAAGGTCCAGCTGTGCAATCAGAGCATGACTTTGGATACTTGCTGTCCAAAATTATATATTAATTAACCATATAGTGATCATGGTAGATTTTACTTTAATAACAGTAAAAATACTGACCACAGAACATGTTTTCTCCAAAACATTTATAATACTTTACACTTAATATTACATTATGCTGTGTTCCTCAGATTTATTCTAAAACATGAAGAAAGCCCCACAATAACCCTGTCAGGTAGGTTTTTGACTACAACTTTTCAAAGCTAGATGCCTAAAGATGGACTCCTTAACCCATATTTAGGCACTTGACTGACTAGATTTCTAGATTCTAGAATAAGCTCCCAGTGAAGTTCCAACCTGTAATGTCTGATGTCTAGTAGATCTGAAGTCAGTGGGAGCTTAGAGTATCGCCCTTTTACAAACCAGGCCCATTATTTAGGTACCTAAATATGGAGCCACCGTCAAACATGCAGTTATGAAAAGTTTATTTCTTTCCAGAACTGAAAGATATTAACCATTATCTTTATTTTACAGATGAGGTAACAGAGGCAGAGAGCAGACAGGTGGTTTGCTCACAGTCAGATAGGAAATGAATCATACAACCAGCAATAAAGTTCTAATCTTCTATCTTCTTGTCATGGATTATGAAGACAATATATGAAGCATTACACCCCCAAAATAATTGATTTAATCTCCAGGAAGCAATGTATGAATTTCCTCTACCAGGAGTAAACTGCTCATTTAGGGCATGTCTACACAACAGGGCTGAGCTTGAAATCAGCTATATAACTTGAGTTACGTCAGTTGTGTAGTTTATGTCAAAATAGCTTATTTTGACTTTAGGCATGGCTATACAGCACTTATTTCAAAATAGAGCATTCTTCCTATGACTTCCCTTGCTCCTCATAGAATGAGGTTTACACAAGTCAGAATAAGAAGCCTGTTATTTTGAATTTATTTTGAATTAGCGGGTTTGCTGTGTAGATGCTGTGTAGATATGCCCTTATAGAGCAGTAAAATGTTTGATGCTAGGATAAATAAATTGTTATATTTAGGTGCTGTTGGATTTCTGTCAGCTCTCCTGTGATTTGGAAACTTTCCTCCATAGACATCATACTGGGGAAATTTCACCAGACCATTTATATTGTGAACCCATCACCTCTTCACTCAGTAATACATTTCTCTAGTCAGTGGTACCAGTGATTATATGCTATCATCTTCGCCATTATCCAGGACAGACTGAAATAAGGAACTTTTAATTTCGCTGTAAGATGAAATTGGAACTGAATCTGGCACTTCACATTTGCCCAAACTATCTCTAACCCAAACAAAGTATTGAACAGACACCAGTCTGAATGCACATTGTTAGACTTTTAGCCTGTAATCTGAAGACACTGTTACCATCCTTTGAGCCTACCAGTCCACACATAGGCCAGGGCAACATATTACCTTATTAACCCCTGTCAAACTGTATCCTGGACTAGATGAGGATGAATCGGTGTCATCCTATCTTTAAAATATGTTACAGATCTCATTTTATACAACAGAATTTTGCAGGGACAGTGGAAAGAAGCTCTCCCATTCAATCTTCGCGTGGAAATTGTTTTTATCTGTGACCCTAAAAGCTTTTTGATGCCAACTGGCAGAGGGCCCACCATTCTAACTCCTAACACATTGCTGTCAGAGCATTTATCTACAGAGTGTCATATGAAGTGTCAATTGAAAGCTGATGATACATTGGCAATTGATATTGCACAACATGTATGAATAATATGTGAAGAGTTATGTATTGATATGTCTACATTGCATTTCTCTTCCAAGAGAGGAATGCAAATGCAGATAAGCGAAATTGCAAATTAAGCACGGATTTGAATTTCCAGTGCTTCTTTTGCATAATCATGGACTGCCACTTTTCCAAAATAGTGTCTTTCAAGAAAACAAATGTGGACCCCATGGGATTGGTTAGAGAAAATAACCCTTACTCCTCATGGAATAACCCCATGGGGACCGTGTTTGTTTTCTCTAAAGACGCTATTTCGGAAAAGCGGCGGTCCGCAATTATGCAAATGAAGCGTGGGAAATGAAAATCCGCGCTTCATTTGCAATTTCGCTTGTCTGCATTTGTATTCCTCTCTTGGAAAAGGAATGCAATGTAGACATAGCCTATATGTGCTAGAAATAGATTCCTTAAATGTTTTGGAGGCAGAGTTGATAAACAAGTTTGTTCTAAACAAAAGAATATTGATATACTTGACTGCCTAAGCCATAAACAATGGCATTTACCTTTACATCTGAATCAACAGGAAAACAAATTGTGCCTCAGTGATATGACACTGTGCTGTCTTCTTTTTTCAAACAGCGGGGGAAGATAACTTTATCTGAGCGTGCACTTCAAAAAATGTGTTTCAAAGATTTACTGCTGGACTACAGATTGGAACTCTCTTGTCCGGCACAAGGGAGTTTGCCAGACTAGGGGAGGTCAGTTCCAGCCCCTATGCTGCTGGGCTCTCCCCAGGAGCTGCCAGCTTCCCAGCTAGGCTTCCTATATGGCTGCTGACCCTGCTGTTGGCCCCAGCCACTGGTCTCTTCTGCTGGTCCTGGCGGAGCTCCCTGCCACAGAGCTGCTGGATCCGCTCTGCTCCCAGTCCCCTGTGCAGGCTCCTGGCCACCAGTTCTGGGCTGCCACCCCCTGGCTATCAGACTGGCTCTGCTCTTAGGCTACCAGCTAGGATCCAGATTGCAAGTCCCCTGACCGTTATACTGGCTGCACTCTTAGCCCCCTAGCTGAGGTTTAGGTTGGGCCGCTGGCCTTCTGGCCACCAAATTAGCTCTGCTCCTGGCCTGACTCCAGGCTGCTGGCCCCCTGGCCATAGGACTTGCTCCTCTCACCACCCCCCAGCTGGATTCCGGGACACTGGTCCCCCAGGTCCCTGACTTCCAGGCGGCCACTTTCACAGCTGATGGGGTTCTCTGTTCTGACAACATCTGTGGTCCTGTTGGATCACAGATGTTGCTACATCAGAGAGTCCAAGACCAGAGAGGTTCAACCTGTAGAAGAAAAAGGAGGAGAGAAGCCTTTTTGTTGTTCTTCATGTAGGGGACAAAGAATTCAGCATTTTCTATCTCTTTGAAGGGTGGATCCCCTACCATATGGCAGAGTGATGCTGAAAGGCTGTTTTAGGCAAGAGAGCTATTTTAGTCAAGGATTATATCTTGTTAAGTTTTAGTCACTAGAAAGCATGAGTGCATTTTCATATCCACTTTCTGTTTCTAGTATCACTTAAATCTCTGTTCTTTATTAATAAAGTTTCTCATTATATATTTATTTCAGTGCTGCATGATTCACGTGTGGTGTTCATCCTCAGCTGAGCCAGCAGGCTGATTTGTATTCTCTCCCTTTGGAGACCGTGGATTTGGTAATTCCTAGAGGTGTCCAGTGACAGGCAGAGTACTGCAGAGGGATATTCTGCCAGGGCGGCTGGGAACTGGAGACACCCAGACTTTCCTGCCAGTCATGGCAAAGAGTTGTTGGGCTGTGCAACAGATGAGTGTGTCTGGGAGCTGACACACAGTTTAGCAATAACAAATCTCTTTCAAAGAGGCAGGCAGGTAACACAGTAATTTACAGCTCTGGAAGCCACGAGAAAGCATCACATTATCACATCATAAAATTTTAAAAAATTAGAAAAAACAAGCTTGCTAGGGTCCTGATTCAGCTTCCATTGATTTTAGTGGGAGTTCAATTGAATCCAGGGAGAGGCAATCTGGACTTGTTCTTCTTCTTCTAGAAAATGTTGCCAGGCAGCCTCATGCAGTATATATTTCTTTGGTGATCAGATTTTACTGTAGGTGCTCAGCATAAGAAAATGGATCCTCATTTGGGCATGATCTAAAGTCTACTGAAGACCGCCATTGACTTCAGTGAGCATTTGCCTACTGATTCTTTCAAGTCTTTTTTCTCTTTTCTATCACACTCCCACCTTCATTGCTTCCTTATTCTTTCTCATTTCATACCACTTGATAGTGTCTAGAATGACTTTTCTTTTTCTAAAAAGATTAGAATTAGCGTCCACATTTAAGCTTTGAAAATTGCTATTTTATTTTGTTTGTTCAAAGTGAGGGGAGCGGTAACTAGATCTGTTTGCTTTTTGGGACAGATTAAAGATGCAAAGGTTTTGTACAATATTTATAGTATATTATAATAGTGCCTGGAGACGTAGCATGGAGTAGAAAATCTTAATAAGTAAACTGGACCAAGAAATTCTTGATCTTTATTCTTTGACAAAGCATGTTTTAAAACTGAAATAATTAGGAAGAGTATGAGTTTCCATGTTGAGCTGATTCTGCCAAAATTCTGTTCTACCTGCTTTCTTGTGGTCTGTAATATAGCTTTTATGGATTTTCTTTTCAATGATGTACTGGTAGTTTGTTTGGAGCATGTCTACAGGGGAAAGTAAATTAACATTGCTTTGAATGGTGCATAGCTCTGCACCTTAGTTCCAATATGTTGGTAGCCTCTCATTTTAATGAATTATACTTTCTTACTCCAGGAAATATAAATCAACTTGCTGAAGACAAATGAGGAAGAAAATGAGAAAAAGCTAATCTATTAAAACCACCCAGACCTGCCTAAAAGATATCTGGATGCACCTTTGAGAATAAGATCAGAATTAGTTCCTAGGAATTTACAGATTCCCCCTGCTTTCTAAGCATAATTTAGAAAGCCTGGTTCCTTAGTTTAGTGGCATCAGATTAGTCAGTGTACATACATAGTAATGGTCACATTTTCTATAATAACAATGGTTTTTGGTCCTGCCCCAATGATATATCTAATTGTCACGTTATTGGATTTTAAAGGTCATTGCTGCACCCATGGGGTGTGTGTGTGTGCCCCAAAAGTCTATACAAAGGGAGCCATGTGAGGTGTCACATGAAAGCTTGTGTTCTACTGATTCTGTATATGCTATTCATGTACTTATATAATATCTGTATGTGGCGTTATAAATATGTACTCTGTGTTGATGCTGGAAAATTCTCTGTCTGAGGCAGAGCAATGTGCCAGGAATGTTTGTTCAATGGCTATGCTGATGAGCGAGGCTCCAGTGACAATAGATCTCTAAATGCCAAAGACACACCTGGGGGATGAATCTGGATGCCTGCAGACCAGCCAGAATAATGATTGCTGGCTTGGGACACAAGAATAGGCCACTGACCATGTGACCTGCTACAGCATGGAAGATGCCAGGAGAGGTATTTAAGTACTATGTGGCACCCTCCATCTTGTCTTGAGTTCAGCTCCTGATCCCAGATGCAGCCTTGCAGGGAACAATGAGCCGGGAAGAACCGTGGACCCATCCTGACATAGGATGTACACCAGAGACTTTTAAGATAGCAGTTTATAACATCTCTGCTAAGAGCCTGTATCGAGAACTGGGTGATTTGATGCATGTAATGTATTTTCTTTAACAACCTTACTCTCATACTTTTCTTTCTTTTAGTAATAAACCTTTTGATTTTAGATTCTAAAGGATTGGTTCAGCATGATCTTGTGGGTAAGATCCAGAGTGTAAATTGACCTTGGAACTGTAGCTGGTTTTTCGGGACCGGAAGAACCCATTTCGGGTAGGTGAGATTGAGTTCTATAACCCCTTACCTGTGTGTTAGGCCCGGGGCTAATTGGGGCACAGGAAGAGCTGGGGTATCAGAGAGGTTTTGCTCGTGAGGCTTCTGGCTGGACAGAATGTCAGCTGAAGCGATCGATGTAGCTGGTTTGTGTCCTGTTTGGGAAGGTCCCTGGTCTGGGGCTGTAAAGAGCCCCGAGTTTGAGCAATTAGTCCTGAGTGGACATCCTCAGCTGTGCCCAGACCCGTCCGTCACACTAATATCAGGCACTTGGGCTTCTAAACAAGCCTCTGTTTTGTGTGTTCAAAACTGCAGTGTAATTTGGGCAGATTGTGAGACTGGGATTTGGAAGAATCTGCCAGATTGCAGATTATTGTTTGGACATATGAATTGGGGACAGTAGCATCTGATTCTGAGTTTATAAATTAGGTTTAGGTCTGACAAACTGCTTAAATTGCCTGAAAAATTTGGCAGCTTCTATGCTCCTAGTTATACAGTTTGGACCTCCCTGGCCTGGCATGCTCAGGACCTGACTGGGAGGACTTTTGCCAGACCAGGGGAAGTCATTTTGGACCCCTGCTACCGTCCCTCCTGGCCTGACTCCCTACCTCCTGCTGGCCTCTCTGCTCTGATGACTCTGCTAGGCAGCCATTGCTGCTGTGGCTCCAGGATCTGCAGGACAGCCATGCGCACTGCCCTGGACAGCCACACACCGCAGCTCCCTACCGCACCAAGCTACCGTGGCTCTCACCATGTGCCAGGTGAGCCAATGCTGCTGAGTAGCCCTGCTACCACATGCTGGGTGGCCCTGCCATCAGCTCACTGTGGGCAGCCCACTGCCCTGCTGACTCTGCTTGGATCCTTGCCACTGGCCTTCCACTGTGACACTCTGGTCGTGCAACATCCCTGCTGGACCATGGATGGTGCTGGACCAGAGAATCCTGGTTAAGAGATTTTCAATCTGTACCGCTGAGTTGGGCAATGCTGAGCATTTGGTAAATTTCACCAGAAAATGAGCCATCTTCACCGTTCTCTACAAAAAATGTACCATAATACCTGTGAACAGTTCATGAGGATAAGGATGAGGAATTTCTGTTTCATCTTTTGTTTAAAGGATCATAAAACAAGACTTCATTAAATAGGTTTGTTTTTCAAATGTTTTGCATGGATTTATATCTTAAACTATTTAACAGATTGACTTGGTTAAGAAGCACAACTCGTTTCTAGCTGACATGAAGGATTTTGTGAGCAATTGATCACTGCTGCCAATTGTCAAGGTCAGAGGGATGTTCCAAATTGGCAGTCCCCAAAGTACTTGAGAAGATTAGCCTGAAAAAAAGGGAAGAGATGAGGGAATGGGGGGAAAACAGTTATCAATTCAGTTCATGCAATATTAAAAATACCTTAAACAGAGTTTTTTGTGGGCTGATCATACCCCATTATATCTTATTTTTTGTATTTAATTTTACTGAGTTTTCCAAGGGTAAATCACAAGTCAGGTCAAGGAATAGAAAAAATAAATATGCAGTGATATTTGTGCACATTTTTTCAGTGTTACTTCAATAGCAGAAAAATAAATATTAAACGTGTGATTATTGTCCTTCTGTTGGACAATAATCAATGAGACTTTGAAGACCTGTGCTCTGTTTCTGGTTCTGACACTTGCAGAACTGAACTGTGAGGCCTCTTTAAGTGAGTCAGAGATAAAGATTTGCACATGCTGGTTCTGAATGAGAAATACTTATACTTCTGTGAACACAGTCAAAGGTGAGTATAGAAAAATGAGATCTTCTGAGATTAGCCTGGATTTGGAAGAAAATGAACATATGTTCATATGAGTTGCTGCTGGTTTCATAGTTGTACTAATAAATGCCTATGTACAGATATTGTCTTGTCACATTCATCATCTCCTACTGATATGGATAGATTGGAGTTATTAGAGTGATTCATATTTTTTGGCACTAGAGCCTGAATGTGCACTGAAGTCAATGGGAATCCTTCCATAGACTTTAGCATGTGTTGGATTGGCCCCTTAGGTAGTAATGACATGGAATAAATAATACAATTAATTAGTACTTAAAATACATAAAACTCTTTTCTAGTTAGCTTATGGTAATACACTGGAATAGGAGATGCTTGTCCAATGGCTATTGGATGTAGAGACCCAACGCATAGACTGGAATATAGAATAGCTACAGAAATGAGACACAAAAAGCTTTGGCTTTTGTAGATATTAAGGGGGCAGAGGCAAGATTTTTGGAATCTCTTCCTATTGGTTATCATGACACTTAAACCCTAAAAGCACTGAAGCACTCTAAAAAAGTCTGATGGGATTGCTTGAGCACCATTAGTCTGTTCTAGAGCCTCAGTGAATGCTAACACTGTGAGCGAAATTCTCATGTGGTATGAACAGGCATAGTTGCACTGACTTTAACAGAGCTATGATAATTTACATCACCTGAGAATCAGTCCCACCAGCTTTATAGATGACTGGGGAGGAAAAAGTCAAGTTTTAAACACAAATTTCTTTGGACATTAGCGGTACATCTAGACTACAGGCTTTTGTCGACAGAAGTTTTGTCGACAGATATTGTTGACAAAGCTTCTGTTGACAAAGAGCATCTAGACTACATCCAGTTCTGTTGACAAAGCAAGCTGCTTTATCGACATGACAGTGTAGATGCAAAGGACAGTGTAGATGCAATACCGCCTTCTGTCGACAGAACTCTGACAAAAGGTGTTATTCCTCGTAAAATGAGGTTTACAGCCATCGACAAAACTGCTGAGTTCCATTGACGTTATATCGACAGAACTCAGCAGCAGTGTAGATGCAGGTATAGTTTTGTTGACAAAGTCCACTGTTGTCGACAAAATCCTGTAGTTTAGATACACCGAAGGAGAAGTAGAAGTGCAGTATTTGTAATTACTGGTGTTACAAAAAATTGTTGCTGGAAAGTATAATAACTTTGGGCTCTCCTCCATATTTCTTTCTTTCTTTCAAATGTTGGAGTTGTCTGAACCCTTTGTATAGAACTTAAATGGCCTTGCCGCTAAGTAATTAGAGTGGTACAATGGCCATCTATGACACAACTGTCTCATTTTTGTGTTTGTCCCTGCAATGGGAAATTGCAGGTTGGAACAGTCTTTCAAATGGGATGTGCAGTGTTTCCCATTTCTGGCTGGGACAGAAATAATCTTTTTATGTTAGCTCACCACAGGCATAAAAATTAAATTAACCAACTAGTCAAGCAACTATACTTTTCAAACCTCAAAAAGAGAGATTGGGTGAATGCTGAGACTGATTCTTATTTTATCCTCATTGCTTCACCCATTCCAAGTTTGATCCCTTCATGTCTGATAAACTAGGGGATGGTTATTCCATTGAGAGCCAGCCCAAATTTTTTGTAAACGATAGTATTTTTTGTTACTTTTCTCAGCTCATTTACAATCTTGGCCCCTTAAAATTGCTACAGCCTTTGGGGAGTTTCTCTTTTAAGGAATGTAGCGCTATTCAACCAAATGCCCCCTTAAAGAGCAGGAAAATCCCTTGCAGAACTGGGGGAGTTTTAAGTGTTCAGGACAATAGTATGTAATTAGGACTGGCAAACAACTAAAAAAGTCACAATAATGAGATTTTTAAAAAGTCATGATTAATCCCAGTTTGCACTGTTAAACAGTAAGGGCATATCTACATAGCAGGGTTAAAATCAAAATATGATATGCAACTCGAGCAACACTAACTGTGTAGCTTAAGTCGAAATAGCTTATTTTGACTTTTGGCAATGTCTACACAATAGTTATTTTGAAATAGAGCACTCTTTCCCCTACTTTCCTTACTCCTCATAAATAAGGGTTACAGGAGTCAGCGTAAGAAGCCCGTTATTTTGAATTTATTTCAAAATAACGGGCTTGCTGCGTAGATGTGCACTATGTTATTTTGGAATAACTGACGTTCTTCCAAAATAATGTTTCTGTGTAGAGATAGTCTAAGAGAATGCTAATTTAAATGTATAATATATATTTTGGATGTTTTTGTATATCGTCAAATATCTTGACTCCAGTTACAACACAAATAAAAAGTCTACAGGGCTCATTTTATTATCTTCTATTACAAATACTTGCACTATTAAAAAGATAAACAAAAATAATATTTTTAATTCATAGTGTTGTAGTACAATCTCTTTATCTTGAAAGTGCATCTTACAAATGTAGAATTATTTTGACACATAACTACACTCTAAAATAAAGCAGTGTAAAACTTAAGAGCCTGACAAGTCCACTCAGTCCTACTTCTTGTTCATCCAGTCACTAAGACAGACAAGTTTGTTTACATTAATGGAAGATAAAGCTACCTGCTTCTAGTGAGAACAGGCATTCACATAGCACTGTTATACTCTGAATCGTGTACACTTTGCGTTCTGTATTTTTATTGAAAACAATATAATTAAAATGTGGCAAAACATTTAAATATTTGTAATGCTTTTAAATTGATATTCTGTTAGTTTAACAGTGTGATTAAAACTGTAATTAATCATGATTATCTTGTAAAATATAGTTAATCTACTTTGCATTAATCACTTGTGTTAGATATGGTTAATTGATAGCCCTATACATAATATACGTTGTACATATTCTATAGAGACTTCTTCCTCCACATTGGACTGCCAAAATTAAACAGGAAATGGGAGTAGAGAAGAGAATTACTTGGCTTCTAAGTTAGACTTAAGGATTAGCCATAGCTGAACCATGGATGTTCTTGGAGTCTGCCATGAAAATTGGACACAAGGCTGAACTGAGTGCTTGGTTAGCAGCAAAAATGTACTTGAAGTTGCCTTGATCTCTTCATTCTCTCTGAAGCATCTGGCACTCCTCCGCCATCACAGACAGGATACTGGCCTACAAGGACCATTAGTCTAACCCAATATGGCTGTTCTTATATTCATTCCAAAGGCTTGTCCAAAATGGTGTTTCTTCTCACATCATAAATCTAACTGGAGAGATTCTGTTTGTAGCATAGATTGTTTAAACCCAGAGGGAAAGCTACTTCTGAGAGCCCTTACAGGATAATGTTCTAAGAAAATTGTTCTTTTGATGCCTTGATTTAAAACCCATGCTTCTCATTAACACAAGCTTCAGGGTGCCTGAAGATCTATCACTGAAAGGGATCTGCTTTAGAAACCGTGTGAATTCACCATGTGGCTGTACAAGGTTAAAAACAAAAGAAGGAAAGAAAGGAGAGGCTAAAATTACGTATCTGTTACTAATTTCAGAGCCACATGACTTAGAGAAAAATCTGCAATGTGCTGATTTTCAGGAAACCAGCCATCCTTACAGATTGGCCAGTGCACTGTCATACCAGAACTTTAACTCCCATTTTTTCTTTTGTATTTAGAGCAATATTTTTCTTCCCAATTGTGCTTGCTATATAAACATTCCCATGAAACCTATCAGTCAGAAAATAAAAAAAACCTTTGCACACACTATAAAAAGATCCCCTCCCTTTCATAAAGAAACAGAGGAACTGCAAGGGATTTTCTCTCTGAGTCCCAAAGGCTACACAGCACAGTGCAGTTTTGTTTTAAAATGTGACTTCTCCGGGTTAGAGGCTTAAGGTCTTGCTTGTCTGTGGAAGAGTTACTAGAGGTTTATTTGAGTTGGCACTAAACATGTTTAATCTGGACAGCCCTGATACCGACAATCAGCTGGGAGGGAATGGTATAAGGTGCACTATCCTTGATATGAAAAAAAAAAAAAGAGATTGAGATTAATGACAAGGTAAGTGACTACTTCAGTTTCAAAAACTGACCTCCGGGAAGTGGCATGTCACACATTAGATTCATGAAGTGCATACATTTGTTTTCTTTTTTTGATACTGGATAATCCTCTTTTTTTTCCTTCTCCTTGACTTGAGCACTCAGCCAGGAGGTTGGGTAACAGGATGCTTCACAGTGATTCCCTCCCCCCCCAAGCTATTTTAGAAATAGTTTGTTGGTAATATGCACTACTTCTACTGGCTAAATTAAAGGAAGGAGTTAGATGGGAATATGTCCACATTGAAATGCAGTGTAACATATGTATGTGATGCATTCCAGTTTACTGCAGCATAACCTGATACTGGATATCCAGATGTAATTTAGAATAGTATGCTGTCAACTATAAACAGCACAGATATAACATATACAGGTTGGACTGCCATTGTCCGGCACCCATGGGACCTCATTCGTCCCAAATGAGGGGATTTGCCAGATGAGAGGAGGTCCCTCCCAACATGGCCTGTGCTTCCTTGCTGCCCCTTGCCAGAGCTCCTGCTCATCCTGGCACACCCTGTCTGGAGCTTTCTGGCTAGTGGTGCTTGCTCCTGAGCTCTGTGGACAGGGCCAGAGCTCTCTGCATGCTGCTGGCCTCCAAGCTCTGCAACCAGAGCTGGAGATCTGCAGCTGCCACTACTGTCCCCCAAGATCAGGGCTCACCCCCTGCTATCACCCAGCTGCAGGGACCAGAACTCCCTGCACAGGCTCTTGGCTGAGTCACCAGTCCCCCCTGTGCATCTACAGAGACCAGGATATCAGAACTGAGTTCAGCAGTCCATTTAGAAGTGGAGAATAACAAACTATTGTTCTTTGATTGTCTATTTGTGCATAAGGACTAAGAAAGATCTGTTTTATTAGGACACAGTTATCGTACTCCAGTGGAAACAGCTGATATATTCATCCTCTGTATCATGGTGGCTATATTTACCAACTATCCAAGTCCCAAACAATAATCTTCAGAAATTTGAGAGCCGAGGTACACCTGCTAGGGCCCGGGGCTTTAGCTCTACAGGAGGCACGTGATGGTGCTTGGAGGTTCAGTCTTGCTCTTGCTAAAGGCCCTGAGCCCCAAAAGGTATGCATGATGGGCTGAAGCCCCAGGACCTCTCTCCCCACTGGGAAGAAGCCTTTACCCCATGAACCCACTGCAAAGCAGAGGTTCTGAGCTCTGCCACTCAGTTTGGTAGGTGGAGAATGGGGAAATAATGGCGAGCATTATTTAATCTCCTCAAGCAGCATTTTAATAGTAAAAGAGACACATGTGACCTGTGAGACACAGTTTGACCATCCCTGCTCTATGTTCTCAAGGTCTAATCTTCACTAGGAAAAATGTTGCACTCGTACCTTGTGTTAGAGCTAACTAACAAGAGGTAAGATCTTAATGAAGACAGTGCAATTTTCATATGAGTTTGCAGGTTGAAGTAAAGACTACTAATGAGCCTTGGGTTTATTTGGACCTGTTAATTCATGTTAGTGAATTCTTCATGTTAACTATGTGTTTTGTAAGAAAAGTATTTCCTTTTACTAAGTGAACATTTGTTGCCTTTTTAATATAATTAGTTATCCCACTCTTATTGTAGTACAAGAACAATACAAATTAACGCTCAATTAATGTACAAAAATCATATGGGACTATCCTTTTTTCTGTTTAGTAATCCATGAGAATCTGTTAAACAAATGTATGCTGCATGTAATAATGATAGTTTGGGTACCCTAAAATCCCCCCAAAAGCATTTCAGAATCGAGCAAAGAACTGAATTTTGTGTGCTACCATTGCCATCTACTTCTTAGTAAGACTCAATTAACAATAGCGTGCATATTTGCCTGTTGTGGTTGTTACAACAAAAAGTATATTCCCAAGCTAATGAGGGTTTTTGTAAGTGTCTGGAGCTCGATCCAGTATAGCAGTCATTAATTGCCTTGGATTTTTATGAATTTTAATTATTAGAATAATTATAATGCATTCTACTGATCTGGAATCTTTTGATGTGTTTCACAATCAGAGATCAACTTCAAGGGACCTGAGTAGTTCATTTAACATCCCTATGGTAAAAAATAGTTTTAGATTAATATATTATCAACAAAACATACTTTTTGATGCACTATTATTTGCTTACAACGCATCTTCTTCCAACAGGTGATTTACAGTTTTTCCTCTCTTTCTTGATGACACTTCTTTAAAAGCTATGAATAGAGATCACTGCATGACACTCAACCTGAGCTTCCTAATATTATGCTTATTCTCTCGCTGTTTCTTACATAGGCTTACACAATCGTCCTTTCTGTTTTCAATTATGGAAAATTATTTATAAACAAGAGGGAGAGGGAAAATTGTAACACGCGAGATGCTACATAATAGCATGATAGAGATATAAGTTCCACTTGATTCATTGCTTGTAAAAACATTTTTTGTTATGTTCTTCACTGCAGTTCACATTCTTCTGTGTTGAAACCTGATCCTAAAAAAGAGTCCATAAAGATCCCGACATTACTGCAGCATATTAAGATATCATAGAATCATAGAATAATAGGACTGGAAGGGACCTCAAGAGGTCATCGAGTCCAGCCCTCCACCCTCAAGGCAGGACCAAGCTCCGTCTACACCATCCCTGACAGATGTCTATCTAACCTGTTCTTAAATATCTCCAGAGAGGGAGATTCCACCACCTCCCTTGGCAATTTATTCCAATATTTGACCACCCTGACAGTTAGGAATTTTTTCCTAATGTCCAATCTAAACCTCCCCTGCTGCACTTTAAGCCCATTACTCCTTGTCCTGTCCTCAGAAACCAAGAAGAACAAATTTTCTCCTTCCTCCTTGTGACACCCTTTTAGATATTTGAAAATCGCTATCATGTCCTCCCATAATCTTCTTTTTTCCAAACTAAACAAGCCCAGTTCATGAAGCCTGGCTTCATAGGTCATGTTCTCTAAACCTTTAATCATTCTTGTCGCTCTTCTCTGTACCCTTTCCAATTTCTCCACATCTTTCTTGAAATATGGTGCCCAGAACTGGACACAGTACTCCAGCTGAGGCCTAACTAGCGCAGAGTAGAGCGGCAGAATGACTTCACGAGTTTTGCTTACAACACACCTGTTGATACAACCTAGAATCATATTTGCTTTTTTTGCAACAGCATCACACTGTTGACTCTCATTCAACTTGTGGTCCACTATGACTCCTAGATCCCTTTTCGCCATGCTCCTTCCTAGACAGTCGCTTCCCATCTTGTATGTATGGAACTGATTGTTCCTTCCTAAGTGGAGCACATACCTGCTTTAGCATATACCTGCTTTAGGCTAGAAGAAAATTACTGTAAATTAGCGATTATAACCTGCATCTATGTATAACATGCACTTGTGTATTACCCGCGGTTTTTCTATGATGTGTGGAAAAAAAAAAAATTAGATGACCTGCACACATATATAACCCACAGAGACTTCTGCCGCCTTTATAAAAGGTGGTCTTTGATGCCGCAGTGGGAGATATGGTGGCAGCGGAAGTGCTGCTGCTTGGGCTGGTGCAGCAGCCCTGTGCACTTGAACAGCAGCCCTGAGATGAGGAGGTAGCTGCCCAGCATAGAAAGCAGACACAAGGCGATGGCCATACCACTGCCAGCAAACTGGCCTGCCTGTGGTGGGGAGAGAGCTGCCCTCGCATCCAGGCCCAACCTGTGCATCCACAGCCAGGCACCACCCACCCTCCTCCAGGTGGGGGGAATGGAGAGCGCAGCGCAGGCGTGATGGAAGCTTGTCAGGCCCTCCCTGCCCCCCTGCAGCGGAGCTGACCCAGTTCTAATGGGGGGGGGGGGTGGGCAGAGCTGCTTAGGGGAACTGATGCTCTTGGGGGGACTCCAAGGAGTAAAAATCAACTTGTATAAGACTTGGACATGTATACCCCATGGCGGGAGGGCGGGGGGCAGGGTGTTGTAAAAACGCGTATAATCCATGGATTCTATTCGCTAATTTACACTGTTCTACATAATTCATTTGGATTATTTTTAAAATCTGTCCATTTGTAGTATTTTCCAAAGAACTTCTGGTTCTTTCTTCTAACACCTTGGCTACGTCTAGACTGGCCCCAAATTCCGGAAAAGGGATGCAAAGCAGGTAAGTCAGCATAGGGAAATCCGCGGGAGATTTAAATATCCCCCGCCGATTTAAATAAACATGTCCGCCGCTTTTTTTCCGGCTTGGGGAAAAGCCGGAAAAAAAGCGTCTAGACTGGTGCAATCCTCCGGAATAAAGCCCTTTTCCGGAGAATCTCTTATTCCTTATTTCAAGTAGGAATAAGAGATCCTCCGGAAAAGGGCTTTATTCCGGAGGATTGCGCAAGTCTAGATGCTTTTTTTCCGGCTTTTCCCCAAGCCGGAAAAAAAGCGGCGGACATGTTTATTTAAATCCGCGGGGGATATTTAAATCCCCCGCGGATTTCCCTATGCTGATTTACCTGCTTTGCATCCCTTTTCCGGAATTTGGGGCCAGTCTAGATGTAGCCATTTTCATTGGCTTGATAGTAATATTCTTCAGAAATTATGTGATGATTTACTCTAAGACATTTTTGTCCAGCCTTATTATGGCTTAAAGCTTTCAGAAATATCTGCATGGAGCAACTTGTTGGATGTGTAACTACCTATGCAGGACATTTTTTTTTTTTTTGCTTCCTCCAAGACACTAGGGGTACGTCTAGACTACATGGCTCCTTCGATGGAGACATGTAAAATAGTTTACTCGGCATAGTCAAAGAAACCGGGATTTAAATAATCCCCGCTTTATTAAAATAAAAATGGTCGCCGTGCTGTGCCGACGATCAGCTGATCTGGCACTGCACGGCAGTCTAGACATGGTGCAGTCGACAAGGGCGGCAATCGATGGAGCCATGTAGTGTAGACGTACCTTAGGTGATCATGTAATTACAGATGAAATGGCTGAATCAGAATAAGTCCATTCCTATAATACTGCACTTGATCAGCTATAGAATATCAGACTAGGAAGAAAAGATTTCATATACAGATGATGATTCTTGTGGCTCATGTTTAGTTTAATCTACAGTTCCTACCTCCTTCCCCTAAGTGACCATGCCTCAGTATGTGTGCATTTGTAATGCAAACAAGGCCTGAAATGCTGAGGATACTTAACTCCTGTACCATTCTGATGGGGATGTAAGACCAGCTTATTTAGCAATTACATTTAGCTTCCCTATACAAAAAGTGCTGCTGATTCTGGACAGTAATGTCTTTAAAAAAATTGGAAACCTTTTACTTTGGCTGACTGAACTTCACACCTTACAGGAACCCCAGAAATCTCTGCATTGTTCTTCCTTTGTTTAATTAAAACATGATGCAAAATAGTAGAAAAATATTTTTTTTAAAACTCAGTGCATATAAGATTTCATTTTCATTTCTCGTGCTTCAATCTCCACACAGATATTTTTGGATTGTGAGGGAGATTTAATTTCTTTTGGTGTATAGGCGATGTACAGGATTTATTTAAATTATAACTTTACCTATCTCAAATTTAGTTTTAATGAAAACTGAAGCCTCTTCCCTTAAAATACATTTTAATACTAGATTAGTGTGGTCTGTAAAAATAGGTCCATTTTTAGATCCCTGGGTTCTGAATTTATTTAGCTGGCTAACTTCTCAAATCTCCTGAATCACTTACTCCCTATTTTTCCTTCTTTGAACATGGCCACTACCTCTGCTACTTTGGGTGATAGCTGCTAATTCTCAAATTATTTGCATGAGGAATTAAGGCTCGCAGCATACCTAGGTGCTGGATTTAGGAAAGCTTGCACTGCATGGAAGAAAGTGGGAAAAAAATTATACAGAACAACAATGAAAGCAGTCATCTCACAATTTCACAGCCTTACGCATAGAGGTTTCTTTCACTATGTATTTAATTAAATGACTGCTCCCTTACTGGCTCCTTTGCTGAATGAAGATATCTTGTTTCCTGTGTCCATTTAATTACTGAAATGTTCATTTCATTGGTTGGCCTACAACTGAAAAACAGAAATTGATGTTAAAAAAACTAGTTTTCTCTACCTGAGACTGTCGGCCTACTTTCCCCACCTGCTGCACTCTCCCTCTCCATCTTCCTTTGTTCTGTTCTATTTCCACATTAGAGCTGATTTGGTTTGAATCAGAATTGCTCCTCTCCCTAGGAAATATGGTCCAGCCAAGCACACAGCAGCATCAGGGAAATCTTTCACACTGTTGAGACACTAATGGCATAAGATCATGCTTTAATGTGCAAATCTGAGACAGTCGTAAGAGAGGGGTAATTTTAAAAATCCCATTGAGGGACCGCTCGTGCTAAGTCTATGAATAAGTATCACATCAGAGGAAAGATAAACTACAAAATACTGCATCTGGAAAAGACTTGACCTAGTTATTATTGTTGATAAAAATTTAGCTATCAACTATGGATGTCTAAAGGCCTTTAAGTATCTTAACATTTAAAAAAACCCACAAAATTTAAATTTAAGCAAAGAAGGGAATGTACTCAAAGAAATGTCCTATAAATCTTGAATAATAAAGAAGAGAGATCTCAACAAAAAGATTACTCTAAACCACAAAACACCAAAACCGTAAACCAAGTAGGAAAAAAAGTATAAAAATTAAGGGAAAAAGTCCCTCGAGGCATACCCAAGGTCTGTAGGTCATATTGTTAGGGGAGTGGCACTATATGTGAAAGAAAGAGTAGAATCAAATGAGGCAAATATCTTAAACGTAGCCAACTGTACCATAGAATCTCTATGGATAGTAATTCTTTGCTATAATAAGAATACAGGCAGTCCCCGGGTTACGTACAAGATAGGGACTGTAGGTTTGTTCTTAAGTTGAATCTGTATGTAAGTCGGAACTGGCGTCCAGATTCAGCCGCTGCTGAAACTGATCAGTTTCAACAGCGGCTGAATCTGGACGCCAGTTCTGACTTACATACAGATTCAACTTAAGAACCCCAGGCATCCCCAAGTCAGCTGCTGCTGAAACTGATCAGCGGCTGATTCCAGGAAGCCTGGGGCAGGGGCTTCCTGTAGTCAGCCACTGGTCAGTTTCAGCAGCGGCTGACTTGAGGACACCTGGGGCAGAGCAGCTGGGGTGCTGCTGGGTTGGTCCAGTAGCGCCGCCGCTCCTCGGCGCTACTGGACCAACCCAGCAGCACCCAAGCTGCTCGGCCCCAGGCGTCCTGATTCAGCCGCTGCTGAATCTGACCAGCAGTGGCTGAATCAGGACGCCTGTGGCAGAACAGCTGGGGTGCTGCCCGGTTTGTCCAGTAGCGCCCAGAGCGGCGCTACGGGACCAACTGGCAGCACCCCAGCTGCTGTACCACAGGTGTCCTGAGCAAAGCCATGTAGCACAGGGGCAGCGGGACAGCCCAGACGCGCCGTGGCTGTCCTGCTGCCCTCGGGCTCCGTGGCTTTGCTCTGCTTTGCTCCCTGTCCCCCTGGTCTGCAGACCAGGGGGACGGGGAGCAAAGCGGCGGAACACGCGGGCAGCGGACAGCCCAGATGCGTCTGGGCTGTCCGCTGCCCGCGTGCTCCGCGGCTTTGCTCTGCTTTGCCCCCCCCCCGTTCCCCTGGTCCGACGTAAGTCGGATCCGCGTAACTCGGGGACTGCCTGTATAGCAGTAGGGTTATATTACTGACCACCTCACCATGATGGTGATAGTGACTGAAATGTTCTGGGAGATCAGAGAGGTTATTGAGACAAAAAACAATAATAATGAGGATTTCAACTATACTTATATTGACTGCATACATGTCAAAACTCACTATAGGATGCACTATAACTCACAAAAGGAGGGGCAATTCTTGATTTATTCCTAAGTGAGGCACAAGATCTTGTCTAAAAAATGAATATAAGTGGACTGCTTCTCTAGGGTCACCATAATATAATGAAATTTAACATCTCTGTGGTAGAAAAAACAGAAAAGCAGCACAACACTGTAACATTTAATTTCAGAAAGGGGAACTACACAAACATGAGTTTAGTTAAACAGAAATTAAAAGGTACGGTGGCAAAAGTCAATTCCCTGCAAGCTGCATGGAAACTTTTTAAAGACACTGTAATAGAGGCGCAACTTACATGTATACCCCAAATTAGAAAAAAAATCCAAAAATGTGCAATAAAATAAAGAAGCAGTGAGAAATAAAAAGGCATAGTTTAAAAAGTGGAAGTTAAATCCTAGTGAGGAAAATAGAAAGAAGCATAAACTCTGGCAAATGAAGTGTAAAAACATAGTTAGGAAGGCCAAAAATTTTTTGAAGAATAGCTAGCCAAAATCTGAAAAAATAATATGGATTGGACTCCCCGGTCCGGTTCCCTTGGGGCATGAGGGAATTTGTCAGACCAGAGGACAGCTCCTGCCACCAGTCCCTCAGCCCAGTGTTTCTCAGCCAGTACTCTCAGGGGTACTCGAGAGAAGTCTGGAGGCGGGGGAAAAGGGGGACTACATCAACACAACTGAAATTTGGAGAAAACTGAATTTTTGTTTTAAGTTTTACAGCGCTTTATTATTTTTGTACTTTTTACACCCAAAAGTTTCATCACCTGTCCAGCTACAATTAAGTTGTTTAAACAAATGTGTTGCAATGGTAGAATTTTTGTGTGTGTGTCTGAAAACTGTAGGTACTAGGGGTACTTATAACAATTTTTTTTTTGAAAAGGGTACTTATAATTTTTTTTAATAAAGGGGTACTTTATAAAAAAAGGTTAGGAAACACTGCCCCAGCCCACTGCCCCTCAACACAGCTGGATCTGCTACCACCGCGGCCAGCCCCCGCTGCCTCTAGCCCCCCCACAGCTGGCCCTGGTCCTGGCCAGTCTGATATGCCATGGGCTCCAGATCTGTGCAGCCATGGACCGAAGAGGGGTCTGGCGTAGTCCCATGCAGTCGTGTACTGCTGACACTCTGGAGTCACCAGAGAGTATTCCGTAGGTGGAAAGAGCTTGAAATCAGACTAAGGTTAAAGGCCACCACAGATGATCAGCCTCAAGAGAAGATTGCATCAGAGTCTCTTTACTGGCAAAATGTTCTGAAAAGGCTCATTGCCATTGTGAGAATGCATGCTTATCCAAAACCTAGCATTACGTGGCATTTCAGATCATCTATGTTCCAAACAATGAAAATGTCTTTAAAATTGTGGAGCTGATGGCTGAGTTTGATGCTGTACTCCAGGAACATCTAAAAAGTCACCACACAAGAAATGTACACACACCACTACCTTGGAAAAACAATTCAAAATGAGATCATACAGTTACTGGCAACAAAAATCAAACAGAAGATTGTGGCAGATCTGAAGTCAGCAAGATATTACTCTGTTATTCTGGACTGCACACCTGACATCAGCCATACGGAATAAATGACTTTAATGGTACGTTTTGTAACAACAACAGAACATAGTGAAAAAGTCCCTGCAATGGTGGCTGTCAGAGAGCATTTTCTAGAATTTATTGACATTGATGATACTACAGGAGCTGGTATTACAAATGTGTTTCTTAAAAAGCTGAAAGATATAGGAATTGCGATAGCTTACATGAGAGGTCAGGGCTATGATAATGGTGCCAACATGAGAAGAAAGAACAGAGGAGTGCAGACACTGATCCGAGAGGTTTTTTTGTCCCATGCAGTTCTCATTCATTGAACTTGGTGGTCAGTGATGCAGCATCAGCTTCTAGTGAGGCTGCTGAATTTTTTAATGTAATTCAAAGCATCTATGTATTTTTCTCTGAATCAACTCATCGATGGCAAATTTTGAAGCAATATCTGGGAACATCCTCTCTGACATTGAAATCACTGAGTGCCACACAATGAAAAAGTCTAGTGGAGGCGATAAAGCCTATCAAACACCAAATTGGGAAGATAGATGATGCCAAAGGTGCCATTATGGAGGATAATGCTATGACAGGAACTATTTATGGGAGAACAGTGGCAGAGGGAAATGGAATAATGAGAAACATACATAAATTCAAATTTCTGTGTGGCTTAGTGTTGTGGCATGACATACTGTTTGAAATACATGTTGTAAGCAAGAGACCCCCCAAGGTGTTGACCTTGATATATCTGGAGCAATGGAACAACTGGACAAAGCAAAGTCATACCTACAGTCTTACTGGTCAGATGAGGGATTTCAAAACGTTCTAAAGAATGCACAGAAGTTGGTAGAGGAACTTCACACTGAAGCTATTTTCCTACCCATTCAAGAATACAAGAGTCACCGAAGAAGACATTTTGATTACGAGGCATGGGATAATCCCATAAGAGACAGCAAACAACAATTCAAAGCTGACTTCTTTAACCAGGTGCTAGATTGTGCAATACAGTCAGCAGAAGAACATTTCATGAAGCTCAAGGAACACAGTAGTATATTTGGGATGTTGTATGATATTCCCAAACTCCTCATTATACCCAAAGAAGACCTACACCAGCAATGCAGTGCACTAGAGACAGTGTTGACACATGACGATATGCACGATATTGATGCAAGTGATTTAGGTGATGAACTGAAAGCCCTTTCAAGATTCATTTCAGCAAGATCAACTCCAAAGGCTGTTCTGGAATATATGTGCACTAATAAGATGACCACCCTCTTTCCAAATGCTTATGTTGCTCTGCACATACTTCTAACACTTCCTGTAACAGTTACCAGTGGAGAACACAGCTTTTCCAAGCTGAAGTTAATAAAAACACATCTACACTCCACAATGACACAGGAGAGGCTGGTCGGCCTTGCAACCATCTCAATACAGTAATTATTCATTTAACACGTGTCCACTTAGCATGTTTTGGCAATAGCACGATTTTTTTTAGGGAACTTTTTCAACTAACACAACCGTCCCCGAAATAACACGAAAATAATCAAGTGACGGACTACTTCATGCAGTGGTATAAGTTGATGAAAACAGTGGTAATGCGCATGAGCGGATGAACACACGTGGTCACAGCGCTCCTCTGCTCACTCACATGTTTATCTTTGTGTTTTAACTAACTGTGGCTACTTGTGTTGCTAGATATTTAATGTTGACGTTGACAACCAAGCACCAACAAAACATTGACTTTGCCACCACTACCTGAAACGCAACCCCCACATTTTCCATTATTTTTAATGTGAAAATTGACCCCTTATAGCATGTTTTTTCTTAGCACGAACATTTTCAGGAACACATCTATAGTGTTAAATGAGGAATTACTGTACAGCATGAGCTGGCCCAGACTGTGAACCTTCAGGAAGCAATTCAAATCTTTGCAACCAAGAAGGCACGGAAAGTACCACTTTGATTATTCAAACAGATAAAAATGCCAGCGTTTACTATGCCGACAAGAAAAGTCACATTTGCTGTTCAGGCATTTGAAAGTTAAGTGTTACTTAACACTTTTGAACAAGGCATTTTAAGTTGTCAGTTCTCCTTTATTGGGGTAGGTAGCAGAGCAGTACCATGAGAGGAGTAGAATAGGAAGAAGGCAGAATTGAGACCTTTCAAAGTTTTGGCCCAAGAGAGAGGTCATCGGGGTGTCATTTGAGCTCCTCGCCTCAAGTGCTAAAATATTGTGGCCGGTCCTGCTCATATTATTTTATTGTGTTCTTTATGTGTTTCTATACAGTTTCAGCAGCTGGGAGCCCAGTCAGACTGGTGGCAGGGTGGCTGGAATTAACTTCCTCTGGTCTGATATATTCCCTCATTTGGAACCAGTGAGGACCCCAGGGTGTTAGACCGGGAGGTCCAACTTGTACTATTCTCATTGAGGTAGTATCTAAGTGCCCGCCATCTGTCACGGGTAGTTAATTTTCATTCTTATTTTCTCCCCAGGTTGAGTACAGTGTAGGGTTTGTTTATTTTGGTAGGATGGGGGAGAAGGCGAGGGGAGGTTGGATTTTTTTTTTTTAGTATGTACGCATTGCTCTGTGTTTCATATTTGAGAAGTCAAGTGGAAGCAGCACACTTGAAATGACAGGCAGTGAGGTTTGTGATGGTCCTTTGTTCCTGTGGCAGTCCCATTGTATTTGGTTAGCTCTTGGCAAGGCTGTCTCATGGACAGACGAGATTTACTGTTGTGGTAGAAAGTTCCATTGTGCCAGAGGAGTATAGTTGTCAACCTGGGTCTCAATTCCAGAACTTTATGTTGGGGGTTCCCCCACCTGATATCTGGGCTCAGGTTCTCAACCACCTGAAGGATATGGGCCAAGACCTTGAATATGACTTGTCCAATCAGCACAGGCAAACCAGGCAATTTATTCTGCAAAGTAACTTGCAGTGATACATAACTAGCAGAAATGCCAAGCTGTGGATCTGAAGCTCTGCTGGTGCTGATTGGTCTCATGCATCTGCTTGAGGCCTAAATTTGTCTGAAAAATGTTCCTGCCCTCTGCTTTTCATTGCTAGTTTGTATTGTGAGACTCACTCCACTTATTAGCTCAGCAGGGGGAGAGAGCTCCACAAACCCCTCCTTAGAGCCCTGGCACAGAGGCAATTAAATGAACCAGACAGAAAGATTTGACTACACCCTTCAAATCTGGGACCACACACACAATTGTTTTGTGCGAATAACGTTAGTGGTGACAGAAAATTACAGACCAGTAAATGCAATGCACATGGTGTGTTTTATGGGGGGAACTGATTGACACAGTAGGGGGACAAGTTCCTAACAATCCTCCTGAGGCCATTGGCATAGAGAAAATGACTTACTACATGCATGACACTGACTGCACCATTTTTGCAACTAGAATTCAGACACACTAAAACTCTGATTCTCCCCTGAGAAATGTAGATGCACCTTTACATGTGTGAATGGATCTCGTGGGGAGAACGGCTCTCAACTCATTCCTGCTATGGGCCACAATCTACATTGAAAACCGCTTGAATGAATCTCTGTGTTTAGGTGGAATCTCATTGAGATCACTGCTCGGCTATATTGTTTTTGCTCTGGGGTGATGCATAAGTGGTAGATACAGGAAAGTCTCAGCTAGAGGAGAAAAGAAGGTTTCAGAGAGTAGTGCTCATTCACTGCTGGCTGCTTATTTGGATGAAACACAGCCAGTTTTTGGGCTGAATAATTTGAAAATCAAGATTTGAAGTTATTTGGGGTGAAGTTTTTTGTACAGAGTTGAAAACAAACTTTTATGAGCTTCATTTGAAAAGATCCCCTGTAAGCAGAAACCATCTCTCAGCATCACGCCAGAGACCTATCCAACTGTATGCCACTCGCATGGTAGCTACTAGTATGTGCTCCAGCAATATGTGGCTGCAGTCTAAGTCAATCTCCAGTTGTATGTGAAATTACACAGCTGCATAATTAAAGTTACAGCATGAATTACAGCTATGTGTAACTGCTGTAGCATAAATGATATCCAGAGAATATTTATACTGCAATTGGGAAATTTCATTTCTAAGACTGCTGTGTAAAAATGACTTCAGAAGGCTTAGAATTGAAAGTTGGCCCTCTTCCGTAAAACAATGCAAAGACTCTGTGAACAATGGTACACAGTGATTTTCTTACAGCTTGACAATATTGCTTCAAGTTAAATGGCTCAGTTAATGTCACACAGCTCCAAGTCAGACTGCTGAACAGAGGTCAATGGAGGTTGACAAATTATTTTGTATTCTTTTTTGGTTGTAAAGAATAACAGTGGTACTAGCCTCTTTTGTCTAAAGTCTTATATGAGTACTGACAAACTAGAGTAAGTGCAGAAAAATGAGATACTACTTATTTTAGAAGAGATATTTATAGGTTTGATAGAAACACACAGCTCTTCTTTAGACATATTAATATGTATTGGGTAGACATAGATCATATAGACAGCACTGACTATCTCAAAGCAGAATTAAGTTAAAACTTAAAAAAAAATTAGGGAGCTGCCTCTCTATCTATTGAAGCAGGAGGATTTTCTTGTCAGCAAAAACAAGGATATTAACTATTTGGCTGGCAGTTTCTGAAATCCTCACAAGAAATCTATTCAAGTGGTGAACCGACAAATAGAAATTCAGTATGTCAGCTTTCTTGAGTAGGAAAATAATGATCAGGGTCACAATGGCTTTTGGAATCCAACTCAAATCAAGCATATCAAAGCTGCTCAGAGTAAATTCTCAGATGGTTAAAATGTATGGCAAGTTGTTTTGTTGATTCGTGAGGGCTCTAACAGTGAGAAAAATGCATCCTTCCATGGTACACTTTCCAAAGGCATCAATTCAAAAATAAGTTGTTATGATAGCAAATTCAGGATGAAGTCATAAAAGGTTTTAACTTTCTACAATTGCCAATGAAAACAAGAACCATAAAATTGCTTTCTCTGACCTGCAATGTCTCACATGCAATCTTACATTCATTTACAAAAGTTATTCCAGAATAAAGCAATTATACTTGGTGAAATACATATGGAGACTGAGGCCCCCTCAGACTCCTCCAATTCTGTCCAGTCTCTCTTTGTCCTCTCCTCCTTCTTACTCATTCCTCCTCCCACACAACATATACGTAGAGCCCATCAACAGGTTCCAGCTGGCTATCTTTTTAGAAACAGTTTTGAAAAATAAAACAATGCAAATACCTCCTAGCAGTTTGTTTGATAAAGACTGTGGAATTGTTAGTCTTTTACAATGAAGCCTAAAAATCAATACGGCAGTGCCAAGTTTTCTGCTGACAGAGAAATTTAGCTGTCTTTTGGACCAGTGTCTAACAACAACAATACCACAATTATTAAGAGCAAGACTGATGCAGCTAAACTTTTACCTCACTGACAACAAAGAATGTGCCAGTTGCAATCTATTAGACTTTCCCTGGACAAGATTAAGGCACAGTAATGAAACAGTTGTATGTGAAAGACTGCTAAAGTAATCCATCGGATAAATCAGTGTTATAAGCTATCCATGCTTGTACTCAATACCTAAGACTAAGAAAAAAACTCTAAAGGATGGATGGGAAGATGGAAGCAATCATCATTGTCAATTGGTACTTCATAGGCTGTATATTGCCTGTTTCTTTTTGTGTGTGCAGTCTTTGACATGGATTTGTAGTGTGAGTGTCTTGCTCTTGTCCTTTTCCTTTGTCTCTGATTTACCCTTGCTCCTTACCTTGTGTAGTCATTTACATTAGCATAAAATGTGGGATGGAACCCTACCAAATAAGAATAGTAGAGTTTTCACCCCCTTTACACTGCTATTACATGGGTCTAAATAACAGCATAAAGTACAGTGCAATGATGAGTCAGTCCCAAGTCTAATCTGTGTATATTCCTCCATGCCACTCCTGTAACTGGGGCAGCCTACCACTTCTGTCGAGGATCATGTTGTTAAATATATCATAATCTTTCTTCAAATTTCTCCTGAAATAAATGCACGTCCGTGAAGTATTAATAATAATATTAATAATCCACCCCTTAAAATAGCATCCCTTAGTGACTGGACTATGAACTGGTTATCCAAGACATTGTATATATGAACTGCTTAGTTTGTACACTTTTGATACCCAATTTTTTGAGGAAAGGACCATTTTCCTTTGTGGACTGTATAGTAACAAGCAGCCTCATTAATAATAATACACGGTGCTATTACGAATGTTCAGGAATATGTTGAAATTTGAAGGCTGTCAAAGGGAAACTTCCTGTTATTTATCTAGCTAGCTAGTTATGAAGATATTAAATGAATCTGATTGTGCCAAAGGGGCTCAAGATTTCATAGTTTCATTTAATCTGGTCTCTTTCATTGGTGGTGACAGGAACATGTGCAAAGACGTGTTCATTTATAAATAATTCCTTCCTTGCTGGGATATTGCCATTGGTGATTTTCTGGATTGTTTCACACATCATATATGATTATTCAATGGCACATTTGAATCAATGTCTTAAGTGTCAAGTATTTTTCCTTATATCTTTCACATTCCAACAGTTCATCAGAGTATTTGTGAGCACCATCTCTGTGAAAAGAATTTAACCCTTATCTTTCTATGTGCTTCTCCATGTGATTTGGATAATTTACTAATAGGGGTACTACCAGGATTCATGAATATTTCCCATTCACTAAACAAAATGACCCACAGATGGATAAATCCTTATGGGTATGTCTACACTACCCCACTAGTTCGATCTAGCAGGGTAATGTATGCATACCGAACTTACTAATGAAGCCCGGGATTTGAATTTCCCGGGCTTCATTAGCATAAAGCCGGTGCCGCCATTTTTAAAAGCCGGCTAGTGCGAATCCCGCGCCGCGCGGCTACACGCGGCACGGGCTAGATAGTTCGGACTAGCTAGCTATTCCGAACTATCTGTACGCCTCGTGGAATGAGGTGTACAGATAGTTCGGAATAGCTAGCTAGTCCGAACTATCTAGCCCGTGCCGCGTGTAGCCGCGCGGCGCGGGGTTCGCACTAGCCGGCTTTTAAAAATGGCGGCGCCGGCTTTATGCTAATGAAGCCCGGGAAATTCAAATCCCGGGCTTCATTAGCAAGTTCGGTATGCATACATTACCCCGCTAGTTCGAACTAGCGGGGTAGTGTAGACATACCCTATGTGGTTTTCTGATTCCCACAAATACTTGATTCTGGAAAGCAAAGGGAAAGAGAAATAGAAATAAACATGCATGTTAATACAAAACCTTTTACCCTCTTGCTATTATTGTAGTGTTATCTGTTTGAACCATTTCAAATAAAGCTCAGGTTCAATACAGAGCTCTTTTTAGTGCATTTTATGTAACTTGGACCTACATGTTAACTACATGCTTATACACACACAATCTCAATCTAAAACAATTTTTAAAATTTATAAAATCTGAAAAAATGTAGCACACTCCTAACTAAGAGAAAACAAAATATATGTTTATCAGTGTCCTTAATACCACCATGAGAGTAACTGGAGAAACAGTGGAACTAAGCTGTTTTACCTATGTAGGAATTAGATGGTGACACCACGGTAGATATCAAGCTGCAAATGTCAAAAAAAGCAAACAATTTTCATAAACTAAAAGATTTGGATAAGTAATATGATTAGGAAATTTTTAACATGTCTCCTTTTAACATAAGGAGTTCATGTGCTAAAATTCCATTACAATTTATACCTGGCTTTATAATGTTGGGAATTTTCCTTGTCTTAACTATGTGTGCTAAACTGCTAGTAATGCGAAGAAGGGAGATGCAAACCATAAGCAGTTAAAAGTAATGTAAGATAAGAACTTGGACTTGCAGAATTATATATTCTGATGAATAATATAACCTAGAGGTGAAATTTACTATATATGGGTAAAATGGGAAAATAATGACCATTAAATATAACATTTGAATATGCAAGAAAATTATGGTTTGCAAATTGCCAGGCATTTTCTTTACAATTTTCATTTAATAGCATGCTACATAACTAAGTATTATTACTGATCATTTCAAACATACAGAAAAAGTGGCTAATGAACCTTAATGTTGAAAAATCAAATGCAAAGAATTAGTAAATTCGGGAATTAAGGTTTCCTCTAAAGTCTAATTTTGATCCTACTTGTGAGTATGCATTATGATTAAAATTAGGTGGATAACTGATTTTTCAGTTTGCTGGTAGATATGAAAAATAAAACTGTTTTGGGACAAACCATATTGAATGTTGGTGAATCAAGAGAGTCAGTTTTGGGTCAAATGAAATGTGTTTGAACTGACACATTTTGTTTCTGTGCATTTATAAATGGCTAGACTCACACAATGGCCAGCAGAGGACACAGTGGTTTGTGTTCCTCACCTAATTTATAACTTGTAGCTCAGTGATTAGGGCATTAGTCTGGGATGAAGGAGACCTCACTTCAACTTCCTGCTTCAATGACTATTTGTTTATACAAAGTGGCATAGCTTTAATAGGAGAGATTGAGGGTGATGTAGCCTAGAATATCCCAGTGGCTAGCACATTCTCCTGAGAGGTGGGACACCCATACTCATATCTCTTCTGTGCATTGTGTGCTGGGGAAATGGAACCTTAGTTCCTATAGTTTCCTATTTTCTAGATAAAGGGATGTAACAATGGGGATAATTATTATAAGACAGCACTGCTACTTCCTCCTTTATGGATCTAGTGCCCCTCACTCATGATTTTTTTCAGGCCAAAATTGTGTAGCAAATTCATGACAAATTTGCCATTAGTTTTGTGTTGGCTGAAACATATTAGTGAATAAACGGTATGAAAAATTCCACTCAGCTCTAATTATGTTAGAAACCATAATTACATGATTTCATACTAGTTTTTTCCATGGGACCCCGACAGTCTTCCTATGATTTTAACTGCCTCTCTTGACCTTTTCTACTACTTGCTAATTCTTTACATACCTCTATATCTTTTTAGAAACAATGGTATTTAAGGAATAGCATTGGTTCATGTAATGGCAATATAACATTGACATTATTATTTTGTATCCATTTTTAAATAAAAGCTAATCTCTTTGAAGTGGGAGAATCCCGGAGAATGGCCTCCAACCCAACTCTAGAAGTTAAAAGAACAATGAAAAACATCACCACAGACTGAGGCCGGTGAACCTGAATTGGCTGGCACAGGCCAGCTACAGGTATCTAGTTGTAGAGCAGACATACACTCACTGTCTCTATAAGTCAGATTGTTCTTTTTAATTTGCATTGATTTGTCTACGTTTAATTTCATGTGTACTCGATTTGCCTGGTCACCTATGTTTCTTAGCTTTTTCTGAAATTTTTCAGCATTGTTTAGTCTTGATTATCATTTTTTCACATACTAATAATCTGGGAGATATTGTAACTACATTAAACTATTTATACTAATGTCAGTTAACTTGGCTTTTACAATGATTAAAAGGGTCCATTAAACAATCTGTTTAATTGTCTGCTGACAAAGACATTGATAATGCATGGCTCATCAGCAAGTATTTTTAAAACAACTGATCACGGTATATTATTATTGCTTCCAAAGCTGGTTTGAGTATTTAGCCTTCAAAAAAGTGTATATCAGAGTGTGGGATTTTCTTTCATACATAGAGCACCATTTTGTGTTTTTGAATTATATGTATAGTTGACAGAAACCATTTAGAGTCAAGGAATAGCTCTGAGCTCTATTAACTCTCCTCTCCTTTTCTGAGCAATCAAGCAGCTTACTGTCAGCCTCCCTTCCCCTAACAATACTCCCATCCCCTTCTACACTGCTAATTGCAATCTTCAAACCTCATGAACCCAGCACTCACTAAACCTGGAATAAATTGGCCTACCTTAGACATACAGAACTCTGCACAGGCTGCAGGGTATTACTAACCAGATAGAAACACTGAAAGAACAGATTAGAGAAGGAGGGGGGGAGGGAGTATTGAAAGCTGATGTTGGATGCCTGTGTTTGTAAATACTTTTTCTGACATCACTTGGCTGATTAGTAGAATAATTATTTGTTGTTGCTGGTGAAACTGCTAGCCTATTAGGGGCTAACACCGGTTGTAGGTTTGCTTTGAGTTATCTATAAAAGAGTTTAGCTAGCAAGTGTACTTTGCAGAAGTACAGGGAAGCCAGGGACCATGGCAGAAATCAAACTCTTGTTTTTTCTTGAGTCAAGGACCCTACACACTGCTTAATAACTCAGTGAATGGCGGTCCAGGGCTCCTGGGAAAGGGATGGTCAAGCTGTGGGATAGATGATTTTTTTCTCTGGAGAACTAACCCCACTTCAGGGCTCATTCAAGGATGTAAGAATCTAAACCATAAACAAGGTCTCAGCATTGACTAAAGATGGCTTTTCTAACACTGCTCAGAGTTATACTTTGTCGTGTTCCCCCCCCCAACAGTGGCCATGTCATGAGGCAAGCACTCACCCCCATGGTACCTCCAGCTGGCCTCTCAGGAAATCAGCTCTCATGCCTCAGAGTGCCCTCTGCCGGTGAGTGTCTCAGCCTCTGCTTCAGATCCTCTGCAGGTTCAGCCCCCTATCCCTTCCTGCTCACGGTGCCCTTTCCCTCTCCTATGTTATGTCTACACTGGTGGGTTCTTCTGCAAGAACGGCTGTTCTTGCGCAAGAACCTACAAAGCATCCACACGGCCTACCTGCTTTTGCACAAGAAGATTTACAGTAAAGTGTAGGAAGAGAGGGCTTCTTGTGCAAGAACTATACCCTTTTCTAACAAGTGTAAGCTCTCTTGTGCAAGAGGGCAGTGTGGATGTGCGGCAGAGGTTTCTTGCTCAAGAAAGCCCTATGACTAAAATGGCCATCAGAGCTTTCTCACGCAAGAGAGCATCCATAAGAACCCGCAAGTGTAGATATAGCCCTACTGTCCTATGTCAGTGCCCCTGCATTCTGGGATCCTCCTCTCTGAGGGAACCCCTAATTCTCTTATATCCACCTTGCCTCAGTGACCCACTGCCAGTCCTCATCTAACCCCTGCCTCAGGGGCACACTGCAGTCTGAATGGCCACTCACTGGCAAGGGGTTGTGGACCTGCTGCCTTTGTCTGCCCTGGGGCTATGTCTACACTCGCGGCTCCTTGCGCAAGTACGGCCGTTCTTGTGCAAGAATCTGCAGAGTGTCCACACTGCCCGCCCGCTCTTGCGCAAGGAAATTTACAGTACGGCATGGAAGAGAGGGCTCCTTACGCAAGAGTTACTCTCTTTTTTTATCAAGTGTAAGCCCTCTTACACAGGAGCTCTTGCGCAAGAGGGCAGCGTGAACGCTCGGCAGGGATGGCTAAAATGGCAATTAGAGCATTCTTGTGCAAGAGAGCATCCACGCTGCCATGGGAGCTCTTGCGCAAAAGCACAGCGTGCACATGGCAGTGTGGATGTTGTCTTGCGCTAGACTTCTTGCACAAGAACCCTTGCGCAAGATGTTCTTGCACAAGAAGCCACCAACGTAGACATAACCTGGCTGTTTCCCCACAACCCTAGTATTCTCAGGCCTTGCCTCAAGCGCTGCAGCCTGGGAAGTGAGATCAGGCTGGAGCTCCCCAGCTATTCTGTCTCAGGAGGCCTTTAGTTTCCCTGTTCTCCCTCCTGCAAGGAGATTTTATTTATACAACCCTAGCTGGAGCCTAATTGGCTATATCTGCTGCAGCTGCAGGCTTCACTTACCCAGCCTTCACCTAGGGCCTGCTTTTAACTGTTAAAGGACCAGTGCCGGGCAAATTCCCCATCACAGGCCACTTGATTCTTAATTAGTATGATCTCCCCACACAGTGATAGAAAGTGAGATTGTCAACAAAACAATCAGTTCTGAGAAGGAGACCGGCATTCTGACCTCACAAAGGCATAGTCATAGTTTATACAGAGAACTGGCTCAGCTTTGCCACTGGTTTAACCAGTAAACATCATATTAATCCAGGCTGTAATTCATTGCTCTCTGAGAACTTCTGGAATGTAAGTGATGCTTACCTAAACTCAGGCAGAGTAAACTTCAGGATGGCAAAAATTTTGGTCTGACTTTGAATGAAACCAGCCCTTTCTGCTTTTAAATATAATCCACTTCATTTTGGGGGCTGCTTGAGATTGGCCAAAGCCATCCACAAATTCAGCTTCTGGTATTTCCTCTTCAAAGGGTCACTGCTGTGGTAACTTGGTAGGGTACATGGAGCAAGAGCCTTTGAAATTGACAGAAATCCTTGCTGCATATTATTGCTTACATAAGAATTTCTAGTTCCGGTGGTATCTATTTTGCCTTCTTTGTTTATTTACTACATCTGTGGTAAAACAACTACTGCATCTGCAGCTGTGATCGTTTGCAGCCTCAGTCATGTTGGTTTGAAGATACTGGGACAACTAGTAAAGTGCACTGTGGGATCTGTAGCTATTGTAATTAGTAAAGTAGAAAACATTGAATATGGTGACAGGTGTACTTTCTAGCATATTTTCCAATTAATTGTAGAAATGATGGAATAACATCCCTGAGCTTTTATTAATTTCCTATGTTTTTAAGCGAATGAATTTTAGGTACTTACTTCATCCTCTCCAGAAAAATGCCAAGCAACCTCATGTATAACAAAGTGATATAAGAACAAAAAAAGGCTACTGTCTTGATAGTGTAGTAATTATCATTGGTGCCTATACAGTGTTTTTTGTCATAACCAAAGAGTAACCTTAGAGAGTTTGAATTACTTCCTAAGTTAATAAAAAGAGCAGATTAAAGTAAAAATAAAGTCTATATAAGGGAGAACTCTGTATGTATCTCCCGTATATGGTAGGCTGCAGCAACTATTGCAACAGAATAGATGCTTTCTCTGTACATAGGCATGATTGCTAAATTAAAGGATCAGTGCAGAGAAATCAAATACCATTGTTTCATTATTCATTATAAAACATGGTATTCTCCTAGGGTATGTCTACACTACAGCGTTATTTCAAAATAACAGGTCTATACACAAAATGCATTTCAAAATAGCGTTTTGCTATTTCGAAATAGCGCAGCCACACTGATTGGATTCTGAATTGCATTTAAGGGCTGCTGAAACTGGTTCTAGCAGGGCATCAGGTGAGTAGTTGCTTTGTGTGGCTGCTGCCTCAGGCTATCTGAGGCTTGTGCTTAAAAGGACCACCCTGGACAGCTGGTTCTCAGCTTTTCCTGCTTGCTTGCCTATCTCGCTGAGGGACAGCAAAGTATTTTTGTCTCTGTCTGCTTTGGTTGCCCTGACTCAGGACACCACAGCACTTGGCACTATAGCTCCAGATCTGCCCCGGGCACTCTGGTGCTCATTTTGGATGTGTTGTTGCAAGCCTGGCTGCAATTGCTGGAGAGGAGAATCCATTGATAGAGATTCTCTAAGTTGTAGTCAGAAAGAGAGGAGGGGAGAGGACAAACCATGGGCCAGAGCAGACAAACAACCGCATATAAAGGAATCCAATCCATCAGGGAAGGGCAGACAAATAAACAGTGGCAAATTTTTAAAGTGCTTCTACACAAATGCTAGGAGTCTGACTAATAAGATGGGTGAACTAGAGTAGCTTGTATTAAACAAGGAGATTGACATAATAGGCATCACTGAAACCTGGTGGAATGAGGAAAATCTGTGGGACACAATCATACCGGGATATAAAATATATCGGAAGGATAGAGCAGGCCGTGTGGGTGGCGCAGTGGCACTGTACGTGAAAAATAATGTAGAATCAAATGAAATAAAAATATTGAATGAATCAACATGTTCAATAGAATCTCTATGGACAGTAATTTCATGCTCCAATAATAAGAAATTAGCAGTAGGGATATATTACCGACCACCTGACCAGTCAGTGATACTGACATTGAAATGCTGAGGGAGATTAGAGAGGCTACCAAAATAAAGAACTCTATAATATGGGGGATTTTAATTATCCCCATATTGACTGGATACATGTCACCTCAGGAAGAGAAGCAGAGATAAAAATTCTCAATGGCTTAAATGACTGCTTCTTGGAGCAGCTGGTACAGGAACCCACAAGGAGAGAGGCAATTCTTGATTTAGTCCTGAATGGAGCGCAGGATCAGGTCCAGGAGATAACCATTACAGGACCACTTGGGAATAGTGACCATAATATAATAACATTTATGTTCCTGTGGTGGGAAGAACACCTCAGCAGTCCTGCACTTTGGCATTTAATTTCAAAAAGGAGAATTACACAAAAATGAGGAGGTTAGTTAAACGGAAATTAAAAGGCACAATGACTAGAGCCAAATCCCTGCAAGCTGCATGGAAACTTTTTAAAGACACCATAATAGAGGCCCATCTTAAATGTATACCCCAAATTAAAAAACATAGCAAGAGACCTAAAAAAGAGTCACCGTGGCTTAACCACCATGTAAAAGAAGCAGTAAGGGGCAAACAGGCATCTTTTAAGAAGTGGAAGTCCAATCGTAGTGAGATAAATAGAAAGGAACATAAACACTGTCAAATCAAGTGTAAAAATCTAATAAGAAAAGCAAAAAAAGATTTTGAGGAACGGCTAGCCAAAAACTCAAAAAAACAAACAAACAATGTTTAAGTACATTAGAAGCAGGAAGCCTGCTAAAAAACCTGTGAGTCCCTTAGACGATTGAGATATTTAAAAAGGGCTCTAGAGGCGATCCTGGCAATTACAGATTGGTAAGTCTAACTTCAGTACCAGGCAAATTAGTTGAAACAATAGTAAAGAATAAAATTGTGAGGCATGTAGAAGAACATAATTTATTGGACAAAAGTAAACATGGTTTCTGTAAAGGGAAATCATGTCTTACTAATCTATTAGGGTATGTCTACACTACCACCCTAGTTCGAACTAGGGTGGTTAATGTAGTCATTCGAAGTTGCAAATGAAGCCCGGGATTTAAATATCCTGGGCTTCATTTGCATCTTGCCGGGCGCTGCCATTTTTAAATCCCCATTAGTGCGGACTCCGTGCCCACGGCTACATGCGGCATGGAGTAGGTAGTTCGAATTAGGCTTTCTAATTCGAACTACCGGTACGCCTCGTTCCATGGGGAGTAACGGTAGCTCGAATTAGAAAGCCTAATTCGAACTACTTATTCCGTGCCATGTGTAGCCACGGGCATGGAGTCCGCACTAACGGGGATTTAAAAATGGCGGCGCCCGGCAAGATGCAAATGAAGCCCGGGATATTTAAATCCCGGGCTTCATTTGCAACTTCGAATGACTACATTAACCACCCTAGTTCAAACTAGGGTGGTAGTGTAGACATACCCTTAGAGTTCTTTGAAGGAGTTAACAAACATGCAGACAAGGGGTATCCAGTAGATATAGCATACTTAGATTTTCAGAAAGCCTTTGACAAGGTCCTTCACCAAAGGCTCTTGTGTAATTTACATTGCCATGGGATAAGAGGGAAGGTCCTTTCTTGGATTGAGAATTGGTTAAATGACAGGAAACAAAGGGTAGGAATAAAGGGTAAATTTTCAAAATGGAGAGGGGTAACTAGTAGTGTCCTCCAAGGGTCAGACTTGGGACCAATCCTTTTCAACTTATTCATAAATGTTCTGGAGAAAGTGGTAAGCAGTGAGGTGGTAAAGTTTGCGGATGATACAAAACTGTTTAGGATAGTCAAGACAGAAGCACAATGTGAGGGACTCCAACAAGATCTCGCAAAACTGAGGGATTGGGCAACAAAATAGCAAATGAAATTTAATGTGGATCAGTGTAAAGTAATGCACATCGGGAAAAATAACCCCAACTATACGTACAGTATGATGGAGGCTAATTTGGCTACAACAAATCAGGAAAGAGATCTTGGAGTTATCGTGGATAGTTCTCTGAAAACTTCCACACAGTGTGCAGCAAAAAGGCAAATAGGATGCTAGGAATTATTAAGAAAGGGATAGAAAATAAGACACAGAATATCTTACTGCCCCTGTATAAAACTATAGTACGCACATATCTTGAATATTGTGTACAGATGTGGTCTCCTCACCTCAAAAAAGATATTTTGGCCTTGGAGATGGTTCAGAAAAGGGCAACTAAAATGATTAGGGGTTTGGAACGGGTCCCATATGAGGAGAGGTTAAAGCGACTGGGACTTTTCAGTTTAGAAAAGAGGAGATTGAGGGGGGATATGATAGAGGTATATAAAATCATGAGTGGTGTGGAAAGGGTGGATAAAGAAAAGTTATTTTAGTTCCCATAATAGAAGAACTAGAGGACACCAAATGAAATTAATGGGTAGCAGGTTTAAAACTAATAAAAGAAAGTTCTTCTTCACACAGCGTGTAGTCAACCTGTGAAACTCCTTGCCAGAGGAGGCTGTGAAGGCTAGGACTATAACAGAGTTTAAAGAGAAGCTAGATAATTTCCTGGAGGTTAGGTCCATAAAAGGCTATTAGCCAGGGGATAGAAATGGTGTCCTTGGCCTCTGTTTGTCAGAGTCTGGAGAGGGATGACAAATCACTTGATCATTGTCTTTGGTCCACCCTCTCTGGGGCACCTGGTGCTGGCCACTGTTGGCAGATAGGCTACTGGGCTAGATGGACCTTTGGTCTGACCCAGTACGGCCATTCTTATGTTCTTATGTCTTCCCTTAAGCCTTGGAGGGATCCAACTCTGTCCTAATAGAGCTGCAAGGAGAGGTGGCCTTAGAGATGGATGAGGGCTCCTTTAGGTAGCTTTGCTGGGGCATTGTGGGCCAGGGATTATCACTGTAAGGGGAGGATGTGCTCATTCTTCACAAAAATGACAATGGTTTCCAACTGATGCAGAGGGCCACAAGATGAGGGGAGTAGCTGGATGGCAGCCAGGAGCTGGGCTGGGACAGTTCATTATGTGGATGGTGGTGAATTAGAAGAACACATTCCTCCTAGCAGTTATCCTGAACTTTTCATACAGGAGGTCCATGTGATGCATTCAGCTTTGGCTTATTTTAAGAGGGATAAGGGATCTTTCGGAAAAGGCTTTATTTTCCGAAAGATCCGTGTCTAGACTGGCGCTTTTTTCTGGCAAAGCTCCATGCCGAAAAAAGCGGCAGCCATTTTTATGCTAATGAAGCGGGGGAGATTTAAATCCCTGCTTCATTAGCAATTGCGGTATGTCTAATTTGCATCCCTTTTACGAAAAAGGGATGCAATATAGATGTAGCCATAGAATAGACCTACTGCTGATCAGAATATCTGATGCTATTTAGGAAGCATGATAAAAGAATACAAACAGAAGCTAAAATGAAATTAGACACTTTTAGTTCATTTGGTAAGGTGTTGTAGCTTTCATTTTGAGACAGGTGAAATCCTATTCAACAGAGTAATTACAGTTAAAATGTATCCAGAGCATGGTAATAAATGTAAAATTGAAAGCGAGAAAGGGCTGTGCAGGATATTTGGCTTTTTAAATGCTTATACATTTTATGTAAAATATACTCTTTGGCTGTGTCTAGACTGGCAAGTTTTTCTGCAAAAGCACTTGCTTTTGCGGAAAAACTTGCCAGCTGTCTACACTGGCTGCTTGAATTTCCGCAAGAACACTGACATCTCATGTAAGAAATCAGTGCTTCTTGCGGAAATACTATGCTGCTCCCATTCGGGCAAAAGTCCTTTTGTGCAAAAGCTTTTGTGCAAAAGGGCCAGTATACACAGCTCAGATTTGTTTTGTGCAAAAAAGCCATGATCACGAAAATGGTGATCGGGGCTTTTTTGCGCAAAAGCGCGTCTAGATTGGCATGGACGCTTTTCCACAAAAAGTGCTTTTGCAGAAAAGCGTCCATGCCAATCTAGACGCTCTTTTCTGCAAGTGCTTTTAACGGAAAACTTTTCCATTAAAAGCATTTGCAGAAAATCATGCCAGTCTAGACGTAGCCTTTGAGAATGTTTTTGGGGAAGGAATTTACATATGGATCCCATCCTGCGGGAGGAACTATAAGGTGAGAGATTAAAGGCTTAGCACTAAGCCAGTGTCATGCAGACTTTAGCTACAGGGTGTGCATTACAGATGCCAAGCCTGTGTGCCTGGTCTCCATTACTGACCACCATCCCATTCACATGCAGGATCATTCAGTGTTTACACAGGTCAATTTACAGTAAGAATGTTACATCAGTTATATAATGCACCGCGTATTCCTGTGGCACCAATTTACAAGGAAATGCACATTCCCAAACATCTGTCAATAGCATCAGCATAATTGCCTTTGCAATTACCAGTCTCCTGTCATCACGGGTCTTTTTATTTTGAAAAATGGCAAACAGGGAATTGAAATCTTGTTCTTAGGTCACCTACATTAAGCAATATACCTATTGCAGGCAGGGAGAGTCTGGTCAGTTCAAGTGAATTTGGTTGCTTTTCACAAACACTTCTTCCAAATATTGCCTGTATTTATTGCTCTGTGTGTATTTTAAACATTAGTAAAATGCATTTAGTTTTGCCAGATTATGCTGTCTGCTACCAGAATTGGCATGCTACTGGCATTTGCAGTGGAAAGACAAATGGACTGAAATAATAAGAGAATCCAAATAATTGTATCCCACTGAGAGTTCTTCCAGGTCTGGGTTGGAACATATTGCCAGGGCTGCCCACTCTCTGTAGGTACATAGAGGATTTGCTTTTATATGTCTATTAATCATTCATCTTTCACCAGCACTAAATTGAAAATGGGGGATGAAAGCTAAAGAATGACAACTCCTTTCAAAAGGTCTAATCCTGAAACATGTTTACAGACAGGTTAGTGCACCCATGGAGAACACTGTTTACTTCCAAGTTCTCCTGTTCTTACTAGAAAGCACAATCACTTCATTAAAATAGTCTTAGCCTTACTTTCATATCCTGTGGATAGATGACACAATGATATATATCAGAGGGGTAGCCGTGTAAGTCTGAATCTGCAAAAGCGGCGAGGAGTCCTGTGGCACCTTATAGACTAACTGAAGTGTAGGAGCATAAGCTTTCGTGGGCAAAGACCCACTTCGTCAGATGCATGTAGTGGAAATTTCCAGAGGCAGGAAATTATACCTGCCTCTGAAAATTTCCACTACATGCATCTGACGAAGTAGGTCTTTGCCCACGAAAGCTTATGCTCCTACACTTCTGTTAGTCTATAACGTGCCACAGGACTCCTCGCCATATATGAGACCAACCTTGGGTTTGCTACTATAGGTTGGACCTCACTAGTTCGGCACCCTTGGGATCTGACTGATCTCAAACAATGGGATTTGCCAGACCAGGGAAGGTCCCTCTTCTCATAGCCATGCTGCCCCAGGCTAGGGATCCAGCCTGCCCCTGCTACTGCCTCAGCCCCCCCGGGCAGGCCTGCGCCTAAAAGGGCCCTGCGCACTGAACCCAGAAGTGTGTCGGCCTGTGCTGCAGGAGGTTTGAGTTTAGCGCAGGGTTTCCCTGTGCTGCGGGAAGGGGTGTGTGTGTGTTGGCAGGGGATTTTTGGTGTGCTGGTTTGTTTTTGGTTTTTTTGCTCAACCAAAGTTGCTGCGGGGCCCCATCGAAATTCTTTGAATTGGGCCCTGCACTTCCTAAAGCCGGTCCTACACCCGGGGCTCTCATAGGGCCCACTACTGCTGGGACCAGAGTGCCACAGCCAGAGCTGTGCAGCTGGGGCAGAGCTGTGCATCCACCTGGCTCCGTAGCTGGGGCCGTAGCTCTCTGTCTGGGGTGGAGGGACGGGGCCTGAGCTCCCAGGCTGTTGTTAGGGCTGGAGCTGGAGTTCCGCGGCCGCTGGAGACAGAACAGGGCTGAGCACCGCAGCCAGGGACGGGGCCAGAGCTCCCTGGCTGCCGCTGGGGTTGGAGCTCCCTGGCCGAGGTCAGAGCTCACTAGCTGGGGCTCACCAGGAATCTCCTGGAAAGCAGCTGTAGTGTCCTACAAATGAAAGAATCATTTGGTGTCTCTAATTTTGTTAAACTGATACAAAAATGGGCTTCCCCCAATGTTGGTGTCACTTGCAAATTTTATCTGTGATGATTGAATACTTTCATCCTGGTCATTGAAAAAAAAGTTAGATAGAGTAGGGTCAAGAACTGAACCCTGTGGGAGAACCCCTTTTCAGTTACATTTTGACAGTTATCAGTCAACCAGTTTTTAATCCATTTACTGTGTGCCATATCAAGTTTACATTATTAAGGTTTTTAATTCAAAATCTCATGTCATATCAAGTCAAACATCATACAGTTGTCTAACCATTACACCAACATTACTACCTTTATCAAACTTGTAACCTCATACAATAAAGACATCAAGCAAGTTTAAGAAAGATCTATTTTCCTTAAACCTATGTCAAATTGCATTAATTGTTATTACCCTCTTTTAATTCTTCATTAATCAAGTCCCTTGTCAAGTGCACTATAGTCTTGCTCCAGATTGATGTCAGGCTGATAGGCCTATAATTACTTGGATCATCCTCATAATTACCCTTTTTAAAGCTGTTACAAAATTAGCTTTCTTCTCTCTTCTAAATTATCTGCAGCACTCCAAATCTTACTGAAACAAATCATTCTCTACCTCCAGAGTTCTCACTGATAAGATAAGCAGTATAACATTTACCTGTTGTATATTATGGAGGTAACATGAGGCTTCTCAAAATGCTTTACAAATGTGAATTCTCTTGGGGTAAATGTATATGATGTGAAAATGGTAAATAGTGTTATTTTAATAGCATGAAGTCCTGGGCCCAAAATTCTGCCTTGAATAATAGCAGATGGGAAAACAGCTTATTTATCTTTAGCCAAAGAGGCCTGTCCACAAAAATCTTCTGGTTTAGGACTTCTCCAGTCACACACTTTATTTAAGTATGTATAGTTATGTCTCCAAAGTAAAGCCTGGCTTTTTTGATTTCTTACAGGTAACAACTCACATTTGTTTGAAGGGATTTTTTTAGCTGCCTCAAAGGGTTTTTCCTTTCTGTAGCATTTTTTTCTGTCATTGTTGGAAGCTGTTCTAATCACAAAATTACATGAGCCAAGAAGGTGTTATATAGTGTATTTGATGGTTAGATATAGAGTCTGGCAGTGCTGGTGAAAAGCCCCCATGAAAATATATGCAGGATCTAAAACATCTATTCTGTTTCTGAAATTTTAGGGAGAGGGGAGATTAAAGTTGTGGTGAATAATTTAATAAATCATATACTATAGGCTATTTTACTGTCAAAATCCCATTAGACACACATAACAGTTATAGAACTGGTAAATTAATACATTTCTCACTCTGGAAAAGGATGCAAAATGAAGCCAATTTGATATTGGCAGTGCACAATACATCATGTAACGACAATTATTACACTATTTTCAAGCTCTGAATATCTAAATTGTTGATGAAGATATTGAACAGAGCCGGTCCCAAAATAGACCCCTGCGGAACCCCACTTGTTATGTCTTTCCAGCAGGATTGTGAACCATTAATAACTACTCTCTGAGTACGGTTTTCCAGACAGTTATTCACCCACCTTTTAGTAGCCCCATCTAAGTTGTATTTATCTAGTTTATTGATAAGAATATCATGCGAGACCATATCAAATGCCTTACTAAAGTCTAGGTTTACCACATCCACCGCTTCTCCCTTATCCACAAGACTCATTATCCTATTAAAGAAAGCTATCAGATTGGTTTGACATGATTTGTTCTTTACAAATCCATGTTGGCTGTTCCCTATCACCTTGCCACTTTCCAAGTGTTTACAGATGAGTTCCTTAATTACTTACTCCATTATCTTCCCTAGCACAGAAGTTAAACTAACTGGTCTGTAGTTTCGTGGGTTGTTCTTATTTCCCTTTTTATAGATGGGCACTACAGGCAGTCCCCAGGTTATGTACAAGATAGGGACTGTAGGTTTGTTCTTAAGTTGAATCTGTATGTAAGTCGGAACTGGTACATATTGTAGGGGAAACTCTAGCCAAACATTTCTCCAGAGCTCAGTTTTATTCTCCCACACCTCACTTCCCTCAGTCCTTTATTCTCAAGCTGAGGTGTCTGCTGAGAAAAGCCACTCTGCGTCTCCCTGGTCTGCTGCGGGGGGGGGGGGGGGGGGGGGGCGCTAGCTTCGCGTCTCCCTAGTCTGCTGGGGGAAAGCAGCTAGTGCAGGGTTGCCTCACCCCGTTTGTAAGTAGGGATCCGATGTAAGTCGGATCCATGTAACCCGGGGACTGCCTGTATATTTGACCTTTTCCAGTCCTCTGGAATCTCTCCTGTCTCCCATGATTTTCCAAAGATGATAGCTAGAGGCTTAGATACCTCCTCTGTCAGCTCCTTGAATATTCTAGGATGCATTTCATGAGGCCCTGTGACTTGCAGGCATCTAACTTTTCTAGGTGATTTTTAACTTGTTCTTTTTTTATTTTACCTTCTAAAACTACCCCCTTCCCACTAACATTCAAGGTACGTCAAAACTACATGGCTCCGTCGACGGAGCCATGTAGATTTGTTGTTTTGGCAAAGGGAAATGAAAAGGCGATTTAAATAATCGCCGCTTGATTTAAATTTATATGGCTGCCGCGCTGAGCCAACAAACAGCTGATCAGCTGTTTGTCCGCTCAGCGTGCTAGTCTGGACGCTCCCCTGCCGACATCAAAGCCCTTTGTTGGCAGCCCCGGTAAACCTCATCCCACGAGGAATAACGGAGCTGCTGACAAAGGGCTTTGATGTCGGCAGGGGCGTGTCTAGACTAGCGCGCTGAGCGGACAAACAGCTGATCAGCTGTTTGTCGGCTCAGCGTGGCAGCCATGTAAATTTAAATGAAGCGGCGATTATTTAAATCGCCGCTTCATTTCCCTTTGCCTATAACCCTAATCTACATGGCTCCGTCGACGGAGCCATGTAGTTTAGACACAGCCTCACTGTGTTAGGTGTTCCTTCAGACTTCTCGGTGAAGACCGAAACAAAGAAGTCATTGAGCATATCTGCCATTTCCAAGTTTCCTGTTACTGTTTCTCCCTCCTCACTGACCAGTGGGCCTACCCTCTCCTTGGTCTTTTTCTTGCTTCTAATGTATTTCTAAAAAGTCTTCTTGTTTCCCTTTATTCCGGTAGCTAGTTTGAGCTCATTCTGTGCCTTTGCCTTTCTAATTTTGCCCCTGCATTCCTGTGCTGTTTGCCTATATTCATTCTTTGAAATTTGTCCTACTTTCCATTTTTATATGACTCCTTTTTTATTTTTAGATCATGCAAGATCTCGTGGTTAAGCCAAAGCGGTCTTTTGCCATATTTTCTATCTTTCCGACACATTGGAATAGCTTGCTTTTGGGCCCTTAACAATGTCCCTTTGAAAAACTGCCAACTCTCCTCAATTGTTTTCCCCTCAGTCTCAATTCCCATGGGACCTTATCTATCAGCTCTCTGAGCTTACCAAAATCCGCCTTCCTGAAATCCATTGTCTCTATTTTGGTGTTCTCCCTTCTACCCTTTCTTAGAATTGTGAACTCTATGATTTCATGATCATGTTCGCCCAAGCTGCCTTCCACTTTCAAATTCTCAACCAGTTCCTCCCTATTTGTTAGGATCAAATCTAGAACAGCTTCCCCCCTGATAACTTTTTCAACATTCTGAAATAAAAAGTTGTCTCCAATGCAGTGCAAGAACTTATTGGATAGTCTGTGCCCCGCAGTGTTATTTTCCCAACATATATCTGGATAGTTGAAGTCCCCCATCACCACCAGATCTTGGGCTTTGGATGATTTTGTTAGTTGTTTAAAAAAAGCCTTATCCACTTCTTCCACCTGGGTAGGTGGCCTGTAGTAGACTCCTAGCATGACATCACCTTTGTTTTTAAACCCTTTTAGCCTAACTCAGAGACTCTCAACACTTCCATCTCCTATGTCCATCTCCACCTCACTCCAGGTGTGTTCATTTTTAATGTATAAGGCCTTTTTTTCCCTGTCTATCCTTCCTGAGCAAGCTGTACCCTTCTATAGAAACATTCCAATCGTGTATTATCCCACCAAGTTTCTGTGATGCCAACAGTGTCATAATGGTACTTATTTATTAGCACTTGCAGTTCTTCCTGTGTATTTCCCATACTTCTCACATTTGTATATAGGCATCTAAGATCCTGATTTGACCTTGCCTCCCAGTTTTGCCCTGACCCTCCTTTCTCTCTGTCATTATGTAACCTCGCAGGCAGGAGGGGGCAAGTCCTGGGAGGCTACACACGGGAAGGGTGCCCCAGTTCGCGCCTGAGGCTGCCGGTGCCACAGGGGGCAGGGTGGAACCCCAATCAAGTCCAAAAGTACCTTAAAACCTTCTTCTGGATGAAAGGTTATCCCATGGAAAGTTTGGTTGCAGTACCTCTTATAGTGTCCAAGTTATTAGCGTACAAACATACAAACGTTCTCCTTTATATATTAGATTTTCAGGAAAATTGTTGTCGGACCTGCAGCCTTACCATGCTGGACTCTAATGTTGTCATATTTGACATTTGTTTTAAAAATAAAACATAGGATTGTTTTTTTCAATTTGCTGAATAGCGTTGAGAACTCGAACCCGTCCCCCCCCCCCCCCCAGGAACTACAGAAACTCATATTTGCAGCACTTTTAGATATAAAATTATACTGAGCCAATGCTACAGAACTGAATAAGAAGCTGTGTTTAAAAGAGATATGTGAAAAATGCAGTTTGACCAATGTCCCTGATAGGTTTTTCCATCCATGTGCAGAATAAATTTTATGTGCACCAAAACATGTGTGTATGAACACCACCAGTAAAAGTATATGCCTCTGGCTGTGGGTGGGCACTCTGTTAATTAGCTGGGAAGCATCTGAATCTCTTCTGAGTGGCTGCCCAACCATACAGTTTCCAGGTATCTTTGGTCTTGATCATTTATGATCATTGCATATCCATGACACTTTTTGCAAGGCTGTTAATACTGTTGGCTTGAGGCTCTATTTAGATAGTTTCATTCTGGTTACATAAATTCCTTTATCTTAGTTTGCAGTGCTTGAACTCCACTGTAACAAATAAAGAAGTTAAAAGGATTAAACAAGCAAATAGCAAAGAAATCTCAAAAACCAGATTTTTTACTTGAAAGCATTAGGTATTGCTGTGTTTTTTTTGCACATTATTTTGAAAACAAAATCCTAACATCATTGCACACTTTGTGTACCTATTAGAATTGTAGATCTCAACTCTAGCAGAGTATATAAATGAAAGTTGTTTACTAACTACTTGTTTTTCTGTGCTTAGTGAGGTTGGCTGGGATTTTTAATATTCACTGCCCAGAGATATACTATTAGAATGATGGATAAGTTCTGGTTCTGTAAATGTTCACCAACGCTAATTATCACAGCTATTTGCTATTCTGAATAAGGGAAGTGAGAGGTATGGCAGAGAGAATGAGAAGGAAAGCTTCTTTTTATCATGAAGATTTGGGTTGCAGATTTCTGAAACATCCCCTTATGCTCTGTGGCCATGACTGCAGCTCCCAGTTCTGATCCTTTAGTATGATGGAATGATCTCCACCAAGGTTAAAGATTTCTTATGGAACAGACAGCTTTCTCATAGGTTGATCCAAAATTAAGAAACTCTTTTCTGCTGGTACACTTCTTGAACCATGCCCTCATACCCACAAACACAGAGTATCATAATAAAAATAAAAAAAGGTTTCACAATGGAGAAGGAATTGCACGTGATCAGTGCAAACTGTATCACTTAGGGCATGTCTACACCAGGAAATTATTTTGAAATCAATTATAACTCCTGAAATAAATAACTATTTTGAAATAAGCTTATTCCCCCAAACAAAGCAGGAATTATTATTTTAAAATAACCAGCCCCTTATTTCAAAATAACAAGCTTGGTAATATGGACATTCTATTTGTTATTTCAAAATAACTCCCTAGTGTAGACTAGGGCTCATACAGTCCTGAATAAGAATCAAAATAGAAAAGACTGGAGCAATATCCAGAGCTAGTATGTGATGTCATTGTCAAGTGCTGTTTTTTTCATGCAGCCACTTTGTGTACATTATTTTCTATAGCAGAAACACACAAGAATTAATATAAAGGATTTTAGAGCAGTTTGTGTTGGATAGATGAGAAAAGTGAGCACTCAGTATATTGGCAGGAAAGATGGAAAAACTGAGATTTATATTGCTAAAAAATACAGTCCAAAGTGTTTAGAACCAGTCAGATTTTTCTTGATTTATACAACTTCAAGGTAAAAATAATATAAACTGTATGGTGTACCTTCTGTAACTTTGGTTTTCATGGTGAATTTTATGGTAAGAGACTAAGGAGTCCATACATGTTTCTACAAGCCAGGGTTTTCCCCCATGTGATATTTGGACACCTTGCCTAGAGGTCCAGAAAGTCTGTGGTACTCCAGTCTATAATCTGAGGGGAAGGGAAAAATAGCAACTGCAAATCTCTGAACATTGGAGCGTACAGTACTACAGATGATAATACTGAATTGTGACTCGTGGATCCTGTGAACCCAGTTCCTAATGATTCATGGATCCTCTGAACCCAGTTCCTAATTACTTTCCAGAAGAGAGGTGAACAAGAGAGGGCCATCCAGGTAGTAAGCCTGAAGAGCCTAATGGGGCATGGTTATCTTGCTACTCTTCTATTAAACTGCCTCCTGGGACAGGACTAAAGAGCTTCTATGTTGAGTTGTTAGTGTAACAGTATGAGCTGTTATATTTAGGGTATTTGTATCCTTTTCTTTTTGTCACCTTCTATACTGGGAAGGTACATATTCAGCTAAAAACCCACCAAAGCCTTGATTCTGTAGAGACAGTTATTAGTACCCCGGCAGGATTAAAGTGTTCATAGGCCCTAGGTGCTCTCATAGTGGTAGGCCTTTACATTAATTTGTATATAAATATATAAGGGAGAAATGCTCTATTGCCTATACGCTGAATATTTAATTGCATGTTATACCTATGCTTTGTTTGCTGACTAAAGACAGCTAATTATTATGTTTGATTTAGCAGTTTTCCTATTTTCAAGTCAATTATGAATTTTTCTTAAGGCCCTGAATTTTTTGTAGGCCCTAAATTTTTTCGTAAGCCCTAGGCAGTGGGCCTATTTTGCCTAATGGATAATCCAGCCCTGATTAGTACTGCAGTAGTACCTGGGGCTCTAATTGAGATTGAGCCCATCATGCTAGATACTATACAAGGGTAATGAGAGACAATCCCTGTTCTGAAGAGAGTCTAGTCTGAGAGTAGACAGGTGAGAAGGGAAACAGGCAATGAGAGATGAACTGGTTTGTCAAAGCTATACAAGAAGTGAGAGGCAGAAACAGAACTTGGGTCTTGGCCCAACTCCTTCTTCAGTGCCCTAAACTAGACCACATTCCCTCTCCGGTACCATGCTTGTCTGACTGAGTAGCATGCAGATCAGAGCATTCTCATGGAATTAGGTGTAACAGTTAATTCGAACTAAAGACTTAGTTCGAATTAATGTTTGACTGTCGCATGTAGCCGCGGGCAGTTAGTTCAGACCAGTGGGATTTAAAAATGGCGATCGGATGGGAACATGCAAATAAAGCCCGGGATATTTAAATCCCGGGCTTCATTTGCAAGTTCGAATGCCTACATTAGCCTCCCTAGTTTGAACTAGGGGGCTAGTGTAGACATACCCTCAGACTTGGGCTTGGATCTATGACTCTGAGGAGCTGGAGAGGCTGTGCCTATGTCAATACTCAATCCAGGGTTGAGTCCTGTTTCTTTGCAGTCAGGGGAGCCAATAGCTTCATGCAAGCCCCTGAGCAAGATGGGGGGTTGGATCCATGACCCAAAAGGCAAAATAGATGGGGCCATGCAGCAGCCAGTTCTCAGCACTTCCAGGACCATGGCACGCTGCTCCCCCAGCCCTTAGAATCGCCCAGTGTGGTGCTCTGGCAGCAATTCAAAGGGCCTGGGCCTCTGGCCACTACTCTGGCAGTGGCTGGGAGCTCAGAGCCACTTTGAATCACAAAGCCCCGGGGCAGCTGCCCCTTTTGCGCGATGTTTTCAGTGCAGATGCAGCCCTGCTTGATTCGTGCCCTGGGAGTCTGCCTAACGTTTCCCCCAGTCCCGTGGAATGACTTCCTTTGTCCTTCTCGGCGCAACAGTCTCCAAGAGACCGTTGAAAACAGAAGCTACTGCCTTTGGCATATAGCAGCAACACAGTGAATCACTGTTAACCCTTCTATTGCCTTCTGACCTGCAAATGTCCTATCAAACAGCGTTCTGTGCGTGCATTGGAAACCAAACCAAGCAATGCTTGTGTAAAGTGTGTGGTTTTGTGGTCACAAGAACATAGTCACATTGTGCTGAATGTCTGGTTTGAGGCCAGCAAAACAGTGGACTTCAGCGGAAGAACCAGGCAGCATTAGTACCAGCAGATAAGGAAAAGCTAGCAGCTTTGCAAATTTTCCAAATTGAAGAGCAGAGCAGGGAGCAGATTAAGAGGCTGAAGAGTGAAGACCAAGAACCAGAACTGAACCATGGTCACCTTTTAAACTTAGAGCCTATTTTGTGAGGTACCAGTGGTGCATGATGACCTGGTAAGTTGAGATATACCGGCTGGACCCTGAATTCAGCATGGGGATTGATGGGAGCCAGCAGCAGGCTCCAAGGGAGGTCCACAGAGTGACTCTGTTACTGAAACTGGTCTCGGAGCAGGCTGTGAAATAGGATCAGTGGCAAATTCTGGGTCCATGCTTGGAGAAACTGCTTGAATGGTCCATTTCCCTTGAGAAACACCTGATGCTGAGTCTGCAGCAAACTTGGAGGAGACAGTGCACTGAAAGTTTCTGACTCCAATTTAAAATATATTGCTACAGTAAAGATCAATGCAAAACTTATGAGAAGCCCTGGCTATTAACATATATCTGCAAGAGAGGACTGTATCCCAGCATCTTGACACCTGCATCTGCTCCCCCTACCATGTGGAGTTCAAAATGGTGACTGGGAAATGCAAACAGGAAAGAACAGTATTAAAGAGTATTTCTATTGGAAAGACTCATGTTTTCATTTTGTTTTCTTTAAAGTAATAAAAGCTGTAAGTTTGCTAGATAGTAAACATCCAACTGTTTATGGAGCCACCTGAAAACCATGAACTGTGTTCGTGCGCGCGTGTCTGGGGATATTTCCAAATCTGTTCTATTTCCAAATCTAGTCCACTTCAGTTAGTCTATGGGTGACACAATCATTTCTCCCAAGAACAAGCAAGGTGTCAATTTTTATCCAGAAACGTACAGGGACGGGGGAGGAGGAAGGCTGTGAATTTCTACATGTTGGCATGCTCTCATAACAGACTAAGCCTTGAGGAAACTAATTGTTAAATCCTGCATGAATTTTGACCAAATCTGGCTGCTGGTAGCTGAAAACTTTTCCTGAAGCAGAAACTCCATATAGGCAATCATATTGCAGGTAAGAGCATATTTTTTAGGGCCACCTAGATAGCTGATTAGCTCACTCCACTCATATATGTGCTGTTCAGCCATTATATGTTTCAGCTGCATACACTACAGGTTTCCCACTAGCAGCTGGAATAACATCTTCCTTTGCCAATAGGGCGCCACAAGAGCAGTTATGTCCTCCAAAAGTGACAGTCTGAAATGATAGAAAAACCTTTTGCAAAAAGACATTTGCCACCTTTCCACAAGCCAAGTACTTATGGAGTTTTTATAAAAGGAAAAATAACTTGTAATGTTAAACTTACCATTGTCTCTGCATTTCGTTCACTGGTATTAACCAGGTGGTTCCAGGGAAGCATCTCTTTCAAAATATGTTGTGGTTCATTTTTGACATGTAACATTTTATGTCCTGGAACTTCCACAAGAATTAATATTGTGCTCTTCCGCTGAGGTATTTTAGGTAATAAGCCTCTGTTTCTTGTCCTCTTTCAGGCCCTGTGATCTCTACTGGCTGCTGTACACCTAAAACTAGATCCTTGGCCCTACATAGCTTCACGGACTGGACCAAAAGGAAGCGCTTCCATGGTTGAAACTCTTTAGAACGCTGACATGCAGGTCCAGTAACAAAGGTACTAAAGTCTGGAGAAACCACATGTTGAGAGGCAGGAGGAAAGGCTGAGGCTCTGTGTGCAGCTGGAGGGGAGGGTTTGAGTAAAAGTGCAGGGAATTGCAACACGGTTCCTGGAAAAGGAAGAGTGTTGCAAGGTAGTGGGCCCAATACAGAGAGCGGTTTGAGTGACTCATCTCCACAATGGACTGTTCCCCCCCTCAGCAACTTACCCTAAGAAGCTTGGACAGTTCCATGTTGGGGTAAGCCATGCCTTCAAGCCTTGTGTACAGCTGTGAGAGCAACTAAATACTATGCAGTTCTTCCATCTTGAATCCCTCTCGTGTGGATACTCCCTCCACCTTTCTGCCAGTGCCATGTGTGTGGAAAAAGGAGAATGTGGAACCAGGGGACAGGCAGTGGGAGTGGGGTCTGTGTCATGTTTGAACCATTTCCTGCGCTCTTTTTGCTTGTTTGTTTTGGAAATATTCTCCTGTTAGTTGCTTTGGGTGTGGTCAGTGGGACAAGTGCATAATGCAGACTGCATTGATGGCAATGGTGTCTAAACGGGACTGCAGATGTCTCCAATGAGATTTCAGTTTGCCAAAACCACATTCAATAACTGGCTGAGAATGTAATAGGCCTTCTTTTGTCAGGACATCTGAAACTGGGGTATGGTTTCATAAGCCAAGAGAAAAGGGGGCATGTGGAGTTTCCCAGAATAATAGGGTAACAGTAACTCCATTCATGACAATGACTTTGGTGGCTCCCAATGGAGATTTCCAATCAGTGTAAAACTCTGGCATCATGAACTTTTCAGGTGCAGCCCATGTTGGCCTTTCATAAATTGGCCTGTGTGGTCCATGAAGGTCTGCATAACAACCCTTTGAGGATTAGGCAGGCATCTGCTCCTTGAAGAGGTCAGTCTGTGAGTATGAGTCTCATCAATGGCTCCAGTGCAGTCAGGAAACCATTTTCTCTGAAAGTCAGCTATTGTCTCAAGAATATCTTCAATTCCCCTCTACCTTGGCATAAACCACACCGATTGCCTCAGAAATCTTTGCCATCACTTTACGCATCATCAACTTTCCAACACAAAACTGGTTGGCAAGGACCTGCAGCAGTTTGGGGGTACCTAACTTCCATAGAGTTATAGCAACCTGCTTCTGGACTGGTCAGGGTGATCTCATGTGAGTGCCTTTAAGCAGGAGGGTTTGGACAGTTTTCATACAAAACTCCAGAAATTTTCTTCATGCAAAAGTTCTGGATCCACTGCTAGTCATCCTGATTTGCATGATGATGTGGTCCCACCAGTCTGTGCTCATGGCCCTGCTCTACAGAAGGGCATCAACAACAATGATGAGTGGAGAGAGCGGCATCAGCCAATGGGAGTTCTCCATGCCAGAATACTCCTACTCCTCTGCCTTTTCCTCCTACTCCATCATAATATCTGTCAGATGACATTGGTGGGTCAGAAAATGTTTCTGAAATGTCCACTAGCATCTCATGGAAGCTCTACTTGTTTCCTGACACAGGTGCAAATATGCAACCAAAATAAATTCTTCAGAAAACACCCTTCTCCATGTTGCTGGCTCTGGGAGCTAACAGACCAAAATGGTTCCTTGGCGGGCTGTGTGGGCAGGCTGTTCAAACTACTTGTAATGCATAGGGTGGACTCTCTAGTTTTCCTTTGAAGCATCACTGCCAAAGGGCTATAGCAGCCAAGTTTCAGGAGGACATTAAGGAGTCTGGCATATGTTTGGTTTGATGCAGCAATGTGTGGATACTAGAGCTCCATATTTTAGGCCAGGTTAAAAAAATTGTTAACACAGGGTTAAGAATTAGTGTGGTTGCTCAAGACCCAGCTTCTTTAACACAGGTCAGTGCCCTAAAGTCCCAATAACCCAGCGTTTATGCTGCATTGTAGATGTACCCTCAGAGACACCCAGCAATAGGGTCAGGTACAGGACCTAGCAATCTAAAAAGGTCTTTGGGAAAGTAGCAGTAAATAAAATAGACTGGATGCCTTTCACAAAGATTTTGGATTGTAACACAGGGTGGAATGTGATCCCTGTGGATGTGGACCTAGGTGTATCTATTTTACGAGAAAATAATGCACATGAGTCAGTTCTGAATACAGAAAATTAAAGATCTGAATCTCCAAGGTTGAAGGTATTGATTACATTATGGATAATCAATTACTAGTAACTGTCATAGGTGCTGTATATGGCAAATCCATAAATGCCACTGTAGCAAATTGGAATGGCAACTCATTCCAAATGACCATAATCCTTTGCAGGCACTTGGTGGTAGCTATTCTGAAAAGTAAGAGAGTTACAGTATGTACACTATGCTGAATATATTCAGTATAATTCTTCATTTTGGGTGGAGTATGATTTGAAGCTGGAGTAAAGACTAAGATTTTTAAGGATTGACACTCTGTGTTGTCCATAATTTGGTGTTTGTATTATATGAAATCCTAATGGAAAACTGAGGTGAGTTATAATTTTTGATATTTGTTTTAAGCAGAAAAATTGTGTGTTGAATGTATGATAGGTTCATTGAGAGGTAGAAATAAATAAAATTACTTAGCCCTTCTGCATTTGGGTGGTGCATGTTTTTCCTCGGATGCTGCTTTTTAGGCATTTCAATCCCACTAAAGTAAATCACTGTCACAGGGGAAAAAAGTAGAAATGGGTGAGTGGATAAAGATAATTAAACTCTTCTAGGGACATGATGAGGCTTATGTCCAACAATGTACTCTGTGAAAAAAAAAATTCACACTGTCAGTACCAGTGGGACAGTAGTTTTCTACTACAACCATCAATTTTAGTTAATATCTAGTGTTTTATATATATTATCTGTAGTAGTACATATACTGTCTATGCTTAATCCAGCCCTGACTGATTTGCCCTCAGTGTACTTATACAGTTATGTCTGCTGGAGTCTGCAGACAATCCAAACCAATAATTCTAAGGAATTGTGAACTACTTCATCCATCTTAACTCTAAAGCCTGCTGGCACCCCATGGAGGGTGTGGCCATAGTGTAGGGTGTGCTAATGCCTGAGATTGCCTTAATTCAGTTCTGAAATAATAGTTTAGAGAAGTGGGTCCCTGGTATGGAATATATTACTACTAAAACACAGCATTCATTTTTAGACCAGGATCTGGTTTTAAATCAAATTTGCAACAGGATAATTACTTCATAGTAATGCCAGTGAGGATTAAACACAGATCTGGGTATGGAGAGCATTAGTTTGAGTCTTTGTGTGCCCAGTAGTTATTTTTAGGAAGTATTTTTTTAAAGGAGTTAGAATGCAAAAATTTCTTTCTGCAATGGAATGACATGAAAAGTCTGGTTTTCCTTAAAGTGGGTATTTACACCCATTAAGGTTGATAATAGTCATAGGTGCTGGCTTTTTCTGGGCCCCTGGAGGGTGCCCTAACCCTTGCTCCACCGCAGGCATGGCCCCCTCCCAAACCCTTTACCCATGTCCTTACCCAAACCTCACCTTGTCTTGGCCCAAATCTTGTATTAAAATATGCACAGTTCTGCTCCCTATAAACTCACAGAGTCCTGTTCTGGTTCTACACTCATCTGCATTTCCTATGATACAGTCACTCCGATAATATCTTTTTTTGCCCTAGAAGGTACATTTAATCTGCAAACAAAGATCCAGCCATAGCAGGTCTGGGTCAGTGGACTCAAACTTACAGGGCAAAACACTGAAGTGTAGACTTTGAAGTTTGGGTTGGAGCCCTGGCATTGAGATCCTGCAAGGAGAATTGGTCTCAGTCCCCTGACGCCAGCCTGAGCCAAGTTTTTTACTCCAAACCCCTTGAACCTGAGTCAGTGGATACAGGCTCTGAGATGTGGTGCCACGGGGTTTTTATTGTAACATGGACAAACCTTTAGAAACAACCAGCATTTTCTCTTTGGAATAAAGAAATAAAGGTTTATAATTGCACTACAAAGCACTTCCTGTTGTTTGGGAGAATTGTAGTTCACTTAATCAAACATCAACACTAATTTATTTTGGCGAAACAGTTCCCCTTTTAAAAAATCCCAGAAATACACACACAATTAATCACTTTTGAGAACCTGCTGTAAGGGCCAACTTCTTCCATCAAGTGAATGTGTAGGTCTTTTTGCGAGCATATGCAAGGGAAAAGTGTAGCCCCATGTTCCAAACCAGTAACCCAAACTGTATTTAAAAAGCTTTTGTATGGCTGAGTTTATAAGAGAAGAGGGAATAATAAGGAAAACAAACTCAGTTTATTTTTGAAACAAAGAAAACGAGAACTTTTTTCAACAGCTTTACCAAAGCCTCTCTGTTTGTGTGAGATCCCCCAAACTTGTATGGGTTGTTACCTGAATAAAAAAGAATAAAAAACTGTTTTAGGTTTTATTTGGTCAAAGATTGCTTTGGACATCCATGGGGGTAGGGAGAAAGCCATGAAAACAAGCCTATGTGAGGCTTGGAACCCTAATGTCATTTTTCTGGGTCAAAACCTTTGTGTCAGATTCTGCATTGACTTGCACTCAGGCTGCGTCTAGACTGGCATGTTTTTGCGCAATTTTGCGCAAAATCTTGCCACCTGTCTACACTGGCCGTAAGTATTTGCGCAAGAACACTGACTTTGTAATGTACCACATCAGTGGTTCTTGCGCAAATACTCTGACGCTCCCACTCAGGGATAAGCCCTCTTGCGCAAGTATTCTTGCACAAGAGGGCCAGTGTAGACAGCAACGTTAATTTCTTGCGCAAGAAAGCCCGATGGCTAAAATGGCCATTGGCGCTTTCTTGCGCAAGAGAGCATCTACACTGGCACAGATGCTTTTGCACAAAAGCAAATCTTTTGCACAAAGGCACATGCCAGTATAGACGCTCTCTTGCACAAATATTTTTAACGGAAATACTTTTCCGTTAAAAGTATTTGTGCAAAATCATGCCAGTTTAGATGCAGCCTCAGTGTAATCCTATTCTGTCCAGTCAGGTTGCACACAGTCAGTATAAACTAGTCCAGAATTTGGTCATTTATTTTTATCCTGATAATAAGTTTAAAAATAATCAATATAGAAAAAACTAGAGTTGGCACATGTGTGTGTGCGTTTGTGTGTGCATGCTCCTGTGTGTGTGCCTAATACTTCAGAAGCTGTTAGCTGTCAGGATGGCCCGTTATGGGATAAGAAAATGAACTCCATTGTTTTAAAAAAGTGCCAGATGTCATAACATGTCACATACTGCTGTCAGCAAAAGTTTTATTTAACATCAATACTGAAATGTGGTCTTGTGTCAATGCTGTACAAATAATTAGATGTCAGTTGTATTCCTACCCAACCTATTTCATAGCTGTAGTTCTAGTTAGTGGTTGCTATTTAAGATGGTTTTTAACATCTTCAATCATACCGTGATGGAGTGTCCACAGTGGAAGTGGCCAGATAGACCTATTAACTGCTGAGGTTGTACCTGGAGGAAAAGCTAGGGAAGGCTGGTAGTTACTGGCTGATAGCACCTAGATGAGGAGAAACAGGGTTTAGAGCTGGTATACCCACAGAAAGGAGGAAAGCCAAGAGTTGTAGAAAGCATTCTAGGGAAGGAGCTGTGAGAGGAAATCTCAGAACTTCTGGTTTGGGGATCCCTGCAGTGAACCTGAGTCCTAGGCATGCTCAGGCTTCCTGACAGGCCCCTGCAGAAGTGTCATGAACAGGGTAGTACTGGAGAAGATGGCCTGGAATGGCTTGTGCAGAAGGACTTTGTGACTCAGCTTTCTGGCCAACTCACTATGTGGTTTCCCCTTCTGGGAGTTGCTCAAAGAGGAGACGGTGGTTCCTGGAACAAAAGGATCTTCAGGGTAAAATGATGATGGAAGGAGCACTGCCAGAGAGGGCACAGCACTGAGCCAGAGTTAGTCCCCAGGAGGAGGTGCCACCTGCTGTGAATGCACCCTATGGCACAAACAAAGCCTCTTCTACAAAGTAAAGTGCTAAAAAAGACTAACATCAGTCATCAAAGCTAGAGCGAAATGTTTTCCAGAACCAGTCTCATTTTGTAATTGAATTATTTTTGTCAAAGAAAATTAGCTGGCTGGCACAAACTGTGACTGGGTTGAACTGCATTAAGAAAACATGTAACTGTACAGTAGTCACTTAAAATCATTGCTGTTTTGTCTCAACTACCTAGAACAGGGGTGGGCAATACTTTTTGATGGGGGGGGACACTTCAAGATTTTGGTAAGTGGTCAAGAGCTGCACTTTTCTATGGAGGTGTTACAGGGTCTGGGACAGAAGTTGGGTGCAGAATGGAGCTCAGGGTAGTGGATTGGGGTAGAGGGTGTGGGGTCTGAGAGGGAGTTTGGATGAAGGAAGGGATTGTAATCTGAGGCAGGGGATTGTGGTGCATGGTCCAGGAGAGAGTATGGGTGCAGGAGAGGATTTTGGCCTAGGGGAGGAGTGTAGAAAGGGGTGCGGGGGCTGAGAGGGAGTTGTGGCCTGCAATAGGGAAGGATGTAGAGGGTTTGGGTGGTGACCTAAGGCAAGGAGTTGGGGTTCCAGAGGCAGGCTCTGGTTGGGAGATGCTTACCTAGGCAGTTCCTGGCCAGTAGCCAGGACTCGAGGCAGACTCCCGGCCAATAGGAGCTGAGAAATTATGCTGAGGGCAGAGGGCAGCATGCAAATCCTGCCCCTGTCCCTGGTTCCTGTAGCAGAGAACACGACAGGAAACAGCCAGTTGCTTAAAGTAGCGTAGAGTTGCTCCCTGCCTGAGGGTTCCTGCAGGTCGGATCTGATGGCTTGGTGGGCTGGATCCAGCTCGTGGACCATATTGTGCTTGCCCTGACCTAGAGAATGTGAGAGTTGTTTATACTTCAGCATTTGTAGTTTTAGTAACATAGAGCTGCCTAAAATAATTGAGAATTTTAATTATGAATACTATATGTGTATGTCGAGGAGCACCTTGTCCAGCCGCCAGAGAGGGTGGGAAAAGTCTGCTGCAGCCCCTCAGACTCCTGTTTGATTTATGGTGGCCTATCAGTCACAAAATCTATGTACTGCAATCTGCACTCAGGGTAGTATGGCCTACTGGCTTCAAAGTCCACATGCAGTCCCTCAAGGATCAGGGCAGTATAGCCCAACGGACACAGAATCATTATATTCCCCTTCTGGGATCAGGGTAGTATATCCCAATGGCCAGAGTCAATATGCATTCCCTCTGGGATCAGGGTAGTACGGCCCAACAGTCACAAAGTCAATATATAGTAGACAATGCTCCCCCGCGTGGGAGGTATCTGAGGAAGTGGGTAGGGGACCTAGGCTCTCCCTCTCCACTGGGTCCCAGTCCAGGGCCCTGTTAGCGGTGGTGCAGCCCACTATTAGCTTGCAGAGCATCATACCACAACACACCAAGCTCTCAGGGATTAATTCCTCACTGTGGGCTGCTTCCAACCCACATCTTGCCTGAAGTCCTCTCTGTCTTCATGCTCAGCTCCCATGGCTTCTACTGCAGCTCTTCTCATCCTGGCTGCTGCCACTTGGTCCAGCTGTGCTTCCTCTCTCGTGCAGCACCTCTTCCCCCTGAGCAGCTCCAGAGGCTTTTATAGCCAGCCTCCAGTTGGATCATGCCCGGCAGTGCTGTGGGTGTGGGGCCTTCTCACCCAGCAGGGCCAAGTTAACCCCTTTAAACCCAGTGCAGAGTTGATACACCCTGTCACAGTGCACAACAGTGGAAAATTTTTATAATGAAATAACTTTACAGCTATCTTAGAACTAAAAAAGAGGTTCACTGTAACTACTACAACTTTCTCATGGATGCCTAAATTGTAACCATTTGTTGTTTTACCCATCTGTAACGTATTCAATGTGCCATTGATATTATACTGCCATGAATAATGTATTGAAACAACTTCTCTTTCATTTTCAATGAGGTATCAGTATCTCTGAGTTCACTCTGTGGCTATGTCTAGACTGCAGGCTTCTTGCGCTTCTTGCATCTTTTTGGGAAGATCTCTTCCACAAAAACTTCTTGCACAAGAGTGCATCAGAAAAGCAATGCACTTTTGTGCAAGAGAGCGTCCAGACTGCATGGACGCTCTCTCGCAAGAAAGCTCTGATTGCCATTAACAAAATTGCCATGAGGGCACCTGTGCTTCTTTCGATTGGCTGTTTTTGCACCAAAAACCCCTGTTTCCCATCCACACACACCTTTTTGTGCAAGAGCTCTTGTAGAAAGAGGAATAACTATTGAGCAAAAACCCCTCTCTTCTGATTTACTGTACATTCTCTTGCACAAAAATGCGCTTGCAGTGTGGATGCTCTGCAGTCTAGATGTAGCCTAGGAGTGTGTCTACACAGCAAAATTATTTCATAGTAACGGCTGTTATTTTGAAATAACTATGCGAACGTCTACACAGCAATTCCATTATTTTGAAATAATTTTGAAATAACAGGTGGGTTATTCTGACTTCTGTAAACCTCAGTCTATGAGGAATAACACCTATTCTGAAATAGCTATTTTGAAATAAGGTGTGTGTAGATGCTCCACTGCTGCTATTTCAAAATAACCCCTCACCAGGGCCATTCTAAGTTATTCCTCTTGGAGCACTCAATCAAAATAGGATGTCTATACGTTAGGGAAGCCTGCCTTGGACTAATTTTGAGGCTTCCCTGCAGTGTAGATGTCCTATTTCAAAATAAACAATTTCGGACTAACTATTGCTGAATAGTTTATTCTGAAATAACAGCAGTGTAGACGTAGCCTAAGTGAACTCCACCATATTTTCCTTGCTGCTATATTAAAAGTAGGTGTTCCTTTAGGCACTGATAGTTTCATGTTTATTTCACACCTGCTGAACTGTGTGGTGAAGAATAATGCAAGTTCCATTGATATTCTTTTTTATGTGTATTAACATAGTGCCTAGAAACCCCAATGTAGGGTAATTCGTGCTAGGCTCTGTACCACAAAAGATGCTGTACACACAGCCCTTACCATTGATGTTCAATTTCTCCTTTGTAGTCAATTGCTTTTCATGTGATGGAAGAGTGTTCATTTTTCATTCTTTTGTTTGTTTGCAATGGATTTTCTTTTTGTATTTAACAAAATGTGACTCCTGCTATGTGAGCAGCTAAATGTCCCAGTTGGTTAATAATATGATTAACCTTTCCCCCTTGGAGACGTGAGTTCTAATTTTGTTAGTCACAACTGAGAATGAATGTTGTGGCTTCACCTTTATAGTAGACATTTACTCATATAACAAAACCACCCACCGATCTGTTACATCTGTTAGCTGGCATTCAGGAATAACAGATAAGGAGGATGCTGCACAAACAGAGTAAAGTTCATTTAAACTATCTCTAAAGCTGTTGTTTTTCCATGTAGGCAGGGCATTGCATACCACATTTGCCTAGAGAAACTAAACAAACCTATTAACAGCTACTGCTTTATAAAACGTTTGCTAAGATTGTGTAATTAAGGCTACATCTAGATGGCAGTGCTTTTCCGGGTTACTAGAGGTATCCCGGAAAAGCAATGCCGCGTCCAAGAAACAATTTTTTTTCGGAAAAGCGGATGCGCTCTTTCACCATCCCCGTAAACCTCGTTCTATAAGGCATAAGGGATGTGTCAAAAGAGCAGGTTTTTCTGAATTTTGGTGCTGTGTAGAGGTGCTGAATTTCAGAAAAGCCTCTTTCAAAAGAACATCGGAAAAAAATACGCCATTTGTGTACCACAAATTGCGTGTCTTTTTCCAATTTAACTCTGCAGTCTAGATGTAGCCTGTGACTGTCAGAGATTTTTGATTAATTTAGCAATTAGAGCTGCCAATTTTAGTTGGACATTTCCTGGAGGTTTCATCACATGACAATCTTTACATAAAGATAAATCATCTTTAATTCCTGGAGACTCCAGGACTATCCTGGAGGGCTGACAACCCAATTAACAACATTAATCAAGTAAAATCTCTTTTGCCAGACACCCTATTTTGAGATAAAATATGACAGTTATTGATATTATTTAAAATCTAAATATGTCCAACCTGGCCATGAAAACATTGTAAACCAAGGATGTAAAACACTTCATTTTTATTTGAGGTGCAGATTACTCTGTTACTTTGCAAATGGAAAATATAGTGTTTGGAGTCACATATGTTTTGATAACAGAACATGAAATGTTCTGAAAGAATATCAGGCACAGAATTATTGAATATTTTTTTCTAGCATCTTGCCTCTCATAGTTGCTATCACAATGCTCGCTGAGGGCTGAACTTGTTCCCTGGCTTTGTTTTCTTGAGAACTATGTGCTTGTATAGGAGAAGTGAGGTTAGTGGTGCTACGTATTTAACTTTGCAGAGTGAAGAATCTTAAAGTGCACATTTTTGGAAAGTAGAAGTTTCTTGATTTGGGAAGAATTTTGGGCACGGGAATTCCCAGGGTGTCTAGTACAAAGGAAAAAAAAATATTGTCTTTTGTTGAAGGGCATAACAAATTTAAGTGGTCAAGAGGATTAGCATACCCCACATAGCAGAATGTTGAAGGCATCATGCTAGAGTTGCAAGGTATCAGGTTTTCGATTGGAACACTGGCTAAAAAAGAAGCTTGCCAGCTCTGGTCAACACTGCAGGCCATTAAAAGTCCAGTTGATGGTGCAGCAAAGCTATGGCAGACTCCCTGTCTGCCTTAGCACCATATGGCTCCCGGAAGTAGTGGCATATTCTGCTTCTGCTCCTATGTGCAGGGTCAGCCAAGAGGTTCCACAAGCTATCTTTTTCTCAAGAGCTGGCTCTGCTGCACCAATTGGCCAGGAACAGCAGTCAGTGGGAGCTGCAGGGGTGGCGTCTGTGGATGGGGCGGTGAGTTGAGCTGCTTGGCTGCACCTCTTCTTTATTTTCTTATGATATATTTTAGGAAAAAATATACAACAATTATTGACTCTCATATTGCTCAAAGTTGAGTACTTTTAAAATTATGTTAGTATTTTTTTCTGCTGTAAAGTTCTTTAGCAATATTTAGTCAAAACCATAGTTCATGAGCAGGATTTCTGTCATTTCTACCATGATTATCTTAAGTAGAATGTGCAAATAAAGAAGGAGAAATAGGTGGCATAAAATGAAATTATATTAACTGTTCCGTAAAGGTTTAATCTGTTTAGTATGTTGTACAATTTCCATTGATGCTGAAGGAATTTTTTTGGACCATACTCTAAGCGAGCACACAGAAACACTGATAAAAGATGATTGGTGTGAAGTCCAAAATTAGGGATGGTGAGTTGTGTTAAAAAGGTAGCATTCAACTCTTCATAATACTCGTGATTGTAACTGGCCACAGCAGCTTCCATACAGGGCAGGCAAAGGTTAATTAGTACAAATTAAGACACCTGGAGCAGGAAAGAGGCTTTTAGAGAGGAGCTAAAATAAGAGTCCTGCTCAGTTTCGAGGGAAAGAAAGGAATCAACGGAGTAGGTAGAAGGAGAGCAGATATGAGTCTTTTGAGAGAAAACTGGCTAGGTCCAGGGTTTGGGAAAGATAGGTGCCAGGCAGATCTTCTAGAGGAAAGGAAAGAGGCAAATCATGGGTGGTGGGCATAAGAGGCAAGGGGAGGCAATGCCTTCCCTGGGTCTTAGTGCTCAATCCGTCTCCTCTTCCTATCCCTATTCTGACCATTCCTGAAAGCTCTTGCAGGAAGCTGTTGCTGCTTGCAGGCTGGTGATTCTTCCTCAGAATAGGCAATGCAACCACAACCTAAGTCTATTTTATTGCAGGAATATTACCACGAACGAATCCTGAGGAGCCTTCGTAACAAAAGTTTTGTCAATTTTGACAAATCAGCAGTTTCTGACAAAAACATTTGGTAAACTTCCTAACTAGCTCTAGTGGTGATATATGAGCAGGAGAGCTAAGATGAGCTTTAAAAGCACGGGCTAAACTTTCAAATGGAAGGAGATGTGGAGGCAGCATAAAGATCAATATCTAGATCCAAGACATTGTAAACCAAAGAGCAAGGGGAAGTGCCATTTTTGTACCTTTTGTGATTGACCTCATACCATTATCTTCATGAATAAAATTGCTACTTCACTGCCCTTGCTTGTGCATGCAATAGAATTGTTCAGCAAAACCTTTCCAGACCGCAAGAAATTTTGATGGAAAGAATATGTTTTCCAAGTGGGCCCGAGGTGAAGCCCAGCAGCAGAACAGGCAGCCCAGCAGCAGAACTGTGCCAAAGTAGCAATTTCCCAAAAGTCAGAACAATTTTTGTCATTTTCACCAGAGAAAACATCTTTTCACACTGGGGCTACGTCTAGAGTGCTTTCTTCTGCAAAAAGAAGACATGTAAATTCAAAGCTAATTTGCATATCTTCTTCCCATCACATTATCAGAAGAGGTTTTTGTCAAAAAAGAAAGCGGTTTAGACACGGTTCTTTTGAAAAAAAAAAAAAAAAACCCTTTCTCAAAAGAACCTTTCTTCCTAAAAAAATGAGGTGTGCAGGGTTATTTTGAAAAAGGGTTTTTTTAAAAAAAACCGCATCTAAACTGCTTTCTTTTTTGACAAAACCTCTTCCGATAACGCAATCGGAAGAAGTTATGCAAATCAGCTCCACATTTGCATATCTTCTTTCGGCAGAAGAAAGCAGTCCTGGGAGAAGTGTGGAGAAGGGGATAGAAGGTACTGGAATACCACAAAACATGAAAGGGGAGAACAAACAATATTCGAGCTGAACAGAAATTGATGATTATTTCTTCCTTTCACTCACTGAACAGTTGAGAGTTGCTTTGTCACCTCCAACCACTCTCATATAGGAGCTGCAATTATCTACAACTATGACATCACTCTGCTGTCACAGGGCCACAAAGCATTGAGGGGAGATTCTGCAGATCCCAACAGGATTCATACATCTTAGTACCGATTCTATCCAGACTTATTTCCATCTACTTAAAGGCCTCCGATGTATTTGAATATTTGCTGGGTTACTGAAATTGCCCCCTCTCCACTTTCTGCTGAAATTTCAGAAAGGCTAGGCCAAAATCCTTTCGGACTCATTCCTGGTCTTTGTGCCAAAGCGAGATAATCAGGTAGCTGGCAAATGGGTTCTTCCTGTACTCTTGGGGGAAAGGATTTTAATGACTTGGATGAAAGGATGGATTTCACCCTCAGCAAGTTCACAGATGACAGTAAGTTAGGGGGAGGGGTAAATATGTTGGATGTAGGGATAGGATCCAGAGTGACCTAGACAAATAGGAGGATTGGGTCAAAAGAAATCTGATGGGGTTCAACAAGAACAAGTGCAGAATTCTGCACTTTGGATGGAATAATCGCAAGCACTGCTATAGACTGACTAGCCAAACAGCAGTTCAGCAGAAAAGAGCCTGGGGATTACAGTGGATGAGAAGCTGGATATGAGTCAACAGTGTACCCTTGTAGCCAATAAGGCTTATGGTATATTAGGGTGCATTCGGAGGAGCATTGCCAGCAGATCTAGATAAGTGATTATTCCCCTTTATTTGGCACTGTTGAGGTCACATCTAGAATATTGTGTCCAGTTCTGCCCCTCCCCCCGAAAGGATGTGGATGCATTGAAGAAAGTCCATCAGAGGTCAACAAAAATGATTAGGGGGCTGAAGCACATGACTTACGAGGAGAGGTTGAGGGACTTGGGCTTGTTTAGTCTACAGAAGAGAAGAATGAGGGAGGATTTGATAGCAGCCTTTAACTATCTAGAGGTTCCAAAGAGAATGGAGAGAGGCTTATTCTCAGTAGTGACAGATGGTAGAACAAGAAGCAATGCTCTCAAGTTGCAGTTGGGGAGGTCTAGGTTGGATATTGGAAAAAAATCTATTTTACTAGGACGATGGTTAAGCACTGGAATTGATTATCTGTGGAGATGTTGGAATCTCCATCCCTAGAGGTTTTTAACTCCCGTTTGACAAAGCCCTGGCTGGGATGATTTAGTTAGGGTTGGTCCTGCTTGGGGTAGGGGGTTGAACTCAATGACCTTTTCAGATCTCTTCCAGTCCTATAATTCTATGGTTCTGTGTATACTTCTCACCCATCTCATGCTTGTGGCCTCTGATGTATCCACTGGCTTTGACCCCAGCCCTTCTCCATATCCCCCCAATGTGCTGGGATAGGGATATTTCATAGACTACCCAGTGCATAAAGGGTACAGACAACTGAATGAGTTTTCTGCATCTGGCTTCACAGACACACAGATTCCATTTACTGTTCAAGGATAGATGTCCAAAACTGGGTGGGGATTTGTTCCTTAAAGACCTAGTATCTCCACTGGTTTTCTTAAAATTAACAGCCTGTTCAGAGCACTGCAAAGAGGGAATGATCTGGCCTTGTATGCCCATCTAATAGCTGCTGCATGCTTGCTTAATATTACAGTCAATGCAAATGCAGTGTACACACAGGTCTAACACCTGTAAGCAATTATGGAATGTTACGGATTCTGCTAAATATTGCAGATGGGGAAATGTGTGGGCACAGTTATTACCTTGGGTGTTAGCTCAATAGGAATTGAGTGTACTTGGGTTGCTAAGACACCAACACTATCATGACTTTTTGTAGTAGCGAAGTAGCAATTTTCCTAATGGAAGATAGTGGGGTGAGCCAAAAGAGCTACGGTACTGATTTGTGCTTCCATACATGTATTTACTATCAAGTTGCTCTGCTGAAAGGAGAATGAATAGTCATGAAATATAGCCACTTCTGCTGTTCTCTGATGATTTGTAGTATTTTTTATCTCATTTTGTATTAGTCTCTGTGCTGCCTCCACTTCTCCTTCCACATGAAATTCATACCCTTTGCTTATGAAGCTCTGCATAGCTCTCTTGCCTACGTAGCATCACTAGAATCAGAAAGGATTTTTTTTATGTGATTTCTTTGGTTGGAAAACGAGGATTCCTCAAAATTGAAACTCTTTGTGGAAACTTGAGAGGTGTATTTTAAATTTTTTTTCCAGAAAGGCTCTTGTGGTCTGGCTTGGAAGATAGAGAGAGAGATGCCAGAATAGCTATTAGGTGTGATGCCTGATTAAGAGGAGGTATTTGAACCTCAGGTGAGTACTATGATCATTCTACCCTATTCAGACTAGCGACCTGAACGTAGGTTAGTAGCCTGGCGATGACCCCAAAGGTTCTTTCATGTTTCTCTGAAGCATCCAGTATAATTTTGGATGTTGTAACAGTTGCTAGTCACTTGCAATCTCCGCTTCAGGGCCTATGCTTTGGTAATTCATGCACCTTTGATCCTCTTCCTCTCAACATGCTTCTCTTCCTTCTCCTGTGCTCACCCTTACATTGGAATATCTTTCCTGACCTTGCATGCCAGGTTTACTTCCCTGTTTACCTTCATATCACTCTTCTTTTCACATAATTCACACAACAGAAACCCATTCTCCTGTGCTAATACTGTAAATTATATGGGGAATAAATGTGATGTAGAATGCCACCTGAATAAACACATAGCTGGGTCAGGTCTTGTATGCAATTCATATTCTAAAGTTTAGTGTTTAAGACACAGACTGCAGCTAAGTGCCAAGCTCTTTCTGGAATAACTGGTCAAAATTTGCTTCCATTTTTTGTGGAGATACACTGGAGTTAAGAGCAATGCGTGGACTTTAGGGCTGATTTTTAACTTTGTTATTGATTTGGTCTAAGAGACCTCTGAGATATGAAGTTGGGATCTATATTTCCTTGAGCCTTGGATACTCAAGACCTGGAGAGTGCTGAGCAATGCAGTTTCAGGTTTCAAGGTGAAGCCCATCTGTTTTCACTTCAGAATTAACTTGCGTTACCTCCAGTCTAGTTGGTCCTCTGGAGTTAGCCTTCCTCAAATGAGAAGCCCCACTGTGAAAAACAGTTGAGGTGTGCATGTTCACACTGGCACAACTCTCACAAAGCTGTTAGGGGCAAGTATGTTGCTTTGCACTGCAGTAAATTGAGCCACTTTGCTTCTCCCATGGACCAAACAACTTGAGATAAAAGCACCATTACAATGCGATTATGCAAATGAAGCGTGGGAAATTCAAATCCTGGCTTCATTTGCAATTTCTAAGTGCCTAATTTACATACCTCTGTCAAAACAGGGATGTAGTCTAGACATACTGGCTGTGTCTACATTGGCACCCCTTTCCGGAAAAGGGATGCTAATGAGACCAGTCGGAATTGCAAATGCCGTGGAGGATTTAAATATTCCCCGCGGCATTGGCATGAACATGGCTGCCGCTTTTTTCCAGCTCGGGGTTTTGCCGGAGAAAAGCACCAGTCTAGACGGGATCTTGCGGAAAATAAGCCCTTTTCCGGAAGATTCCTTATTCCTACTTTCAAGTAGATTTTATTGGGCTTAAAGGGATTATTTTCCGCAAGATCCCGTCTAGACTGGCGCTTTTCTCCGGCAAAACCCCGAGCCGGAAAAAAGCAGCAGCCATGTTCATGCAAATGCCACAGGGGATATTTAAATCCCCCGCGGCATTTGCAATTCTGACTGGTCTCATTAGCATCCCTTTTCCGGAAAGGGGTGCCAATGTAGACACAGCCACCCTGTTTGTCTGTAAATGGGTGACAGGAGAGGGATCACATGAGGATTACCTGTTGTGTTCTATCCTTTGGGGGCATCTGGTGCTGGCCACTGTTGGCAGACAGGATACGGGGCTAGATGGAAATTTTGGTCTGACCCAGTATGGCCATTCTTATGTTCTTAAGCTTATTAACCACAAAAGATAGATTGTAAGTGATGGCAATCAGATTACATAACAAACAAAAATACAAACTAAGCTTCATATACTAGATAGCTTGGATGTGAATTAGTGGTTTCTTACACTGAACGATTCTTAAAGCACAAGCGTGCACCTTGGCTTTCCCAGGTTTTCCCAGGCTAAAAATCCCATTAGCTTGAGCCCACCACTTCGCCTAGTTAGACTTTGTTCCTCAAAAGTTTCCAGGAATCTTCTTGTTTGGGGAGGATAAACTCCCTACCTTATATAGGTTTAACTTATGGTGGGAACTGTTTGCTTTAATCTCGGTTCCCAGACCAGTTTGTAGAATAATACTGACATTCCAAGATGGCGTCATGTGGCCTGGTCACATGCCCTTGCATACCTTGAGTCACAGCAGCCATTACTTACAAGCTGGCTGGAACATTTTCGGGAAGGGAAAGTTCCTTTAGGGTCCATTGAATTTGCTGATGGGCCATCAGCACTGTCTGGTTTCTTCATTGTTGTACCTAAAAAGCTGGCTGTGAATAGTTTTCAGAACCTATTTGAAATATAGATCCTTAGTCAATATGCATAACTTCGGACACAGAATTATACGTATATGCCAAGAGGATAATCGTGTCCAGCAAGATATAAGTATCTCCCCTTAATCTCCAAAATAATGAAAATAATGATGTGAAAGAAATAAGTGTTGGGTTCTTTTTATTTGTGTCTTGTTTTCTGCGTCTTTGGGTCATATTTAAATAATGTTTCTAGGTTTTATTCCCACAGCCATGAAGGCTAAGAGTTTTTTTTAAAATGAAAGCTGAGATTCTTATATAATCATATGCTTCCAGTAGCAGAGATTTTAAGAAAAACATCTGAAACAAAACTTGTGCTTGGGCTGGACAGGAATGTTCTATTATTGTCTTTGATTTTGCCAAATGGTTTTGATTTTCTGATGGGAAAATCGAAAGTAGTATTTTAATTTGGCTCAAATCAACCTGAATGGAAACCTTTTGGTTTGTTGAACTGCCATGTTTTGATTTGTCTTTTTTGACATTGAATGTGTGTCCGCTACAGCCTCTCATGGAAATTATAGCTCCCTGTTTTATGTTCCCATTCTCTTCTATGGGTCAGAATCCTTACCCAGGCTACTATTGTCTGAATTAGAACTCTATTCATACGCTGCAGCAGGTCATGTGCAGACAGATTAATGTTGAATTGAGCTGAAAGAAAATGTGAATAAACTGAAACAAAACATTTTGATTGAGGAAAGTCACTGTTTTTGATCACAACAAATGATCTGGTAGCACTTAATAGACTAACAAAACATGTAGATGGTATCATGGGCTTTTGTGGGCACAGCCCACTTCTTCAGATGACCGGAGTTTTGAGTTTAGGATGTACAGACCCAAAATAAATAGGAGAGAAGGGGGAAGGAAAAAAAAAGGAAGGGGGAGGGAAACAAGGAGCAGAAGGTATGAAAATATCAAAGGGAAAAACAAGTAGGTAGAACTGGTAACCTATAAGCACCTAAACATTGGATAGTTAAAAGAAGCAGATAAGGATTATAGGATAGCAATTAGATAGGAAGGGTACTAATTCAAGAATCTACAAGGCAAAGCGCTATTGGCACCTTCATTGAATGTTAGATTGATAATGTCCCAGCCATCCATTATGTTGACTGAGGAGGTCATCAGTGTGAGAACTGAATTTGTGGATGAAGTGTAATTCCAACGCTTCTCTGTGTATTTGGCATGTAGAATTGGTTTGTGACAAGACAGCCACCTGTTTTTGATCAGATATTTGAGACTGTCAAATTTCTGAATCTAAATATTTTCAAACTTTCCATTCTGAAAAAAAAGAAAAGAAAAAGAAAATTGATCTTTCAACTTTGCATCCTTATTTGGAACAATATCAAACTTGCCATGGGATAGAGATCCTGCTTTCTACGTGCTGAATTCATAATAAAATCATGAGACCTTTTCAACATTATATCTGTCTTCTCCCCAATTGGGTAGCTTCACTCTTCTACCTTTCCAGAATTCATCAGTGACTTGGGAACTTAAAGAATGTCTTACATTTTATATTAAAAAAGACTTCCTTGGCTAGTGACTCTCCACACTTTTACAGCTCTTGATAAAATGTGCTGCTTCTTAGCCACCACTGTGAAGGCGAGCAGTTGTGTGGTATGCTTGAACAATACTGAGCTTGCAGTGAAAGTAACTGTATGTACCAGCAGTCTAGCATGTCAAACAGCTATGGGTTTATTTTTTGGGTCACCACTTGGGTCAGGAATTTCAATGACAAAATTAAAAGCCAGTTGCCACATATTGGTGTGTCAAGGAACCTGTGGCTTGATGGAAGGAAGGGTTTTCTAACCATGCACCATGGAAACAGCATGTGGTTTTAACTAAAGGGCTGAAAAGCTTCATCCATAGGACAGGAAGGTTCATTTCTGAGGAATGATGAATGCAATAGGTACATCAGTCACAACTATTAATGACTATTTTGACTAGATTAAATACCCAAGACCAAAGTACAAGTTGGGCAAACCTGGAAATGTAAGTATACGAAGATAATTGTGTTTCTGTCCTCACTGAGGGTATGTCTAGACTACATGGCTCCATCGAGCCTAGTCGACTAGTTTACCCGGCATAGGCAAAGAAGCAGGGATTTAAATAATCCCCGCTTCATTAAAATAAACATGGCCGCCACGGTGTGCCGACAATCAGCTGATCCGGCACAGCAAGGCAGTCTAGACGTGGATCAGTCAGCTGGAGAATCCTTTCCCGACCGATCCTGTAAACCTCGTTTCACGAGGCATAAGGGTTGGGTCGGCAAAGGCTTCCCCAACTGACAGATCCGCGTCTAGACTACTGTGCTGTGCCGGATCAGCTGATCATTGGCACAGCACGGTGGCCATGTTTATTTTAATGAATGTAGTCTAGACATAGCCTGAGTCTCCTATTTTTCCCAACTAAATTCTACTCAGATTGTGTTGAACAGGACACCAATGAGAATTCCTGGTTCTATTATACAGTGTCTCAATATGTGTACTATAGTACCCATTAAAAGTCTAAAACCTTCCCTTTATGTTGTTTGGTCATTAAAGTACTGCTCATTTTCAACTCTTTCATTACTTGGACTCACATCTGAGAAATCTTTTTTTTTTATCCTTGACTGTCTAGCAGTGGTTGTCAGCCTGAAGCCTATCAGGATTCTGTTCCCATGAGACATTTTGTTTACCATTGCTCATGTGCAGGGTTGCCAGATTCCGCTGCTTTTCATCCACATAGGTTATTTTTTCCCTATGCGTATTATGAAACTGGCATACATGTAAAGCGAGGTGTGTGCTGACTGCACACAACATTGACTGTGAGCCCCGTGTTCCTCTGCATCCAGTCGGCACACCTCCAAATTCTAGGTACATAAGTTCAGTTAGCAAAATTATCCCATCCCATGAGACTAGCTTGGTTATGACAATCTTACAGCCCACAAAGATGAAGGAATGCCAGTCATGTGGCCCACTACCAGCCTAGGTTGCCCCTCAGTGCTGTACAGGAAGATGGAATGATCAACTGAATCCTTAACAGTGTTAGAGCCTCAGTAACAGCTTGAAAACACTAGATGGCACAAGAGAGGTAAGAATGAACTAATCGGCTACTGACAGAAGTCTGTCCATATGTCTTTAAGCAGTTTCCTAATACAGATAACCAAATTTAGAAGGTTATCTAGCTTCTAGAGTGACAACTCTTCTCTTTAATTTGATTTGTATCTAGACCAACTGAAGTCTTTGCACTGTAAGTGTAATATCTTTTCATGGTGGGACATTTAGAGAACTAAAATTACTTTTTTCCTTGAGATTCACACACATCCACTTTTTTTTCTGGTAAATGAAAAATGGAGACTATATATGACTCTAATAAATATATATTCAAATGTTAGTTCGATATCCATCTGTCACAATTATCCCAGCAAATAGAGGCTGAGCTCTTGGAACCATTGTGTCAGGAAATGGCTCACTTAAGAGTAAACTTCATACTCTGTTATGTTGTGTAGTTCAAGATAATGATCAAAAGCTTTTCTCAGTTCATGTTGTGTATATTGTGTGTCCCAGGAAGTTATTAGGTATTTGCCAAACTCTAAAATACTATTTTATTGTTTCCTCTGACTGAAGAGGGAAAAGCTACAATATAAACAGGCCTGTGGGGATCAGACTAATGATCATAAAAAAGCTCCATCCCCTTCCTACAGAAAGGCTGCTTTCTATGTTTTATTTTTCCTTTCAGAAGTGCTGGGGAAAAGTTCCAGATTAAAGATGCTAGGGACTTCAGCTCTTGAGGGAATATATTCTTTTGCTTAGCAAGGCACCAGGAATAGTAAACTCATCTCAGTTTTGCCACTGACTTGCTGCATGACCTCTGGAAAACCACATATGCCCTGGGGGCCTTGTTTCTTAATTACTGCACTTTGCATATTTATTATGTAGGACTAGAAAGCTACCATTTTTTGATCTGGTAGCATTTTATGCTATGTATGGCTGTACATGGAGTAGAGCAGAGGAGAATCAGGTCTTCAGTGCTTCATTTTCTGCATAGCCTTGGATGATTATTTAGGCTAACATTTATATAGTGCTTTTAGCTCTACAAGCTGCCCTTTGTGTTTTGGAAAAGTTCCTTGTAAACATCTGCAAAGTTATTTTGTTGTTCTCTTTCAAATCCCTTTTTAAAACTTTCTTTTGCTGCAATGCCTACAAAAAACTTAAGTTAGGCTGCTGATGGGCTTATCATGCTGATCAGTATTGTCTCATTATTTCCTTAGACACTCCCATTTGTCTGTATCTATTTGTTGTCTTTTGTCTTGTGTTTGAATTATGAGCTCATTGAGGCAAGAACTGTTTGTTGGTTCTATGTTTTGTGCAGCACAATGGGCTCCTGAATCTTGACTAGATTTCCTTGGGAAGAGGTGGGCAATAAAATGAGGCTATTCACCAGGGTGGGCCAGTGACACTTTGTTTATCTGTGCTTCTGCAAACATGGGTGCTTGCTGCTCCCATTGGCTACAGATTGCAGTTCCCAACCAATGAGAGTTGCCGGAAGTGGTGTCCCAGTCCATGACATTTCCAACACTTCCTATTGGCTGGGAACAATGATCTGTGGCCAAAGGGAGCTGCAAGCATCTGTACCTGTGGAAGTACAGGTAAATACAGTGATGGCATATTTATAAGAAAACTCAATTTTCATATTATTTATACCAGTTTTAGGATAAGATAAATTACCAGTGCAATGTGCAAGCTTGAAGACTCACTGGGGGGGGGGGGGGGGGGGGTGTCTTAAAAGTAGGTGTGTTTTTGACAAATTAATGTTAAAATTTTAGTGAAGTTGAGGTGTATAGGTTTTGCAAAAGTTAGCATAACTTGAATTAGCCTTTAAAAAATGAGGATAAGGCTGGTGGAACTCAGGTATGTTTGAGACAGATTTTCTACTACATTCTGTAAGACTTTGTCAAGTATGGGAAGCTGGGAGACAAGATGGGTAGTTAGTGAGGTACAGTGCTTGTATTCAGTGATGATTTTTTGATTTGACAATGATTTTTTTTTTTTACTGTTGTGGTTCCTGGTCACAGGTGATTTTACTCTAAGGGAGTCATAGTCTAGTCTAAACAAAGGATCCGGATGTTTCTTGCATGGTCCAATACCAGGAGTCACCTTGCATGTTGTAGCATAAAGATTATTCAGTGGCTCTTTTTAAATATTAGGACCATACTCTGATTGGGAGATTGGTATTTATTAATTCTGTCCCTATTCTGCATCATAGAATCATAGAATACTGGAGCTTGACGGGGACTCAAGAGATCATCAAGTCCAGTCCCCTGCTCTCATGGCAGGACCAAGCATAGTCTAGACCATCCCTGACAGATGTCTGCCTTCTAATCTGCTCTCAAATATTTCCAGTGATGGACAGTCCACAACCTCCATAGGCAATTTATTCCAGTGTTTAACCACACTGATGGGAAGTTTTTCCTAATCTCCAACCTAAAGCTCCCTTACTGCAGTTTAAACCCATTGCTTCTTGTTCTATCAACAGAGGCCAAGGAGAGCAATTTTTCCCTTTCCTCCCTGTGACACCCTTTTAGACATCTGAAAACCGCTATAATTTTCCCCCTCAGGCTATGTCTAGACTGCAAAAAGTCGGAAAAATATAAGCAAATTGCGAACCGCTTTTTTTCGGAAGAGGCTTTTCCGAAATTGGGCCTGTCTACATGGGGCCAAATTTTGGAAAAAACTCCTCTTTCAGAACATCCCTTCTTCCTCAAACAATGAGGATTACAGGGATGGTGAAAGAATACCTCCACTTTTTCCAGAAATTGGTCTGAAAAAGCAGATATGTTCCTTGGACGCAGCATAGCTTTTCTGGGATACCTCCCAGAGACATAGCCTCAGTCTTCTCTTTTCCAAACTAAACAAGCCAAATTTCTTCAGCCTTCTCCTGTAGCTCAAAATCAGATATATCAGGTCGCATCTGCACTGTTTTTAAGTGACCTGCATGTATTATGACTTTCCTACCTTTATATTTCCCCTATTCTTTTATTTTCTGTCTTAAATATGACTCAGGTTGCATTATTTTTCCTCCACTTCTCTGGTCTACATTCAGAAGATGCTACTGTTGGGGTTGTTATGTGCTGTGCTGGTAATACAAAAGGTGATCTGTATCTAGTGCTGCAGTAAAGGGTGACTACTAGATAGGAGGATCCTCTGGTGCGGTGGAGGTGGCATAATGATCATGCCAATTGCTGTGCTGGGCATGGAGGGTTGGTTGATCTGTCCTGTGCCTAGTCATCCCCAGTTAGTATAACAGTTCCTTGGAGCAACTGATATCTGATTTTATTAGAGCAACCTAATGGCCACAATCAGATATGCTGGAGAATCCAGCACGATGCAGAGCTTTAGATACGAAGGGGCATAAAGGTGAGTGAGTGGCATAAGATGCATTTACTACATTCACATTTTATTTGTGCTTCTGTAGCACTTTTAATCTAAAGAGCTGTAAACACTTTGTCCCAGTGAGGTGTATAAATATGGTTGCATCATTTTGCATACAGCAATGCATAGAGGCTGAGGCTAAGTAACTTGCCCAAGATCACACGAAGTATGCAGAGCTAGAGAGAGAATCCAGGTTTCCTGACTTAGCCACATGACAATCTGAAGTGGATAGACTATCGAAGGCTCACTTGCTCCTGAGAAGCATTGGCTTGACTATCCTAAAAGCTGATGTCCTTTACTTATCCACAGAGCTTGCACAACAGCTTCTCCTAAGCTTTCTCCACTCTGCTCTGTCAAAATGCCTCAGTCTTGATGTAGGTAGAAATGTGGGGATTATGTCCAGAGCTGAGAGGACATTGCAATACATTTGTGTTCATTCAGTCCTCATCTGACTACTTAATATGGGTGCCAGTTAGTACCTGTCCTCATACTGACTTTTGTATTGTGCATGCCTCATCACAAGGAACAGTACTGAAACCATCTATGCATTTTGCCCAACTGCCTCTTGGTTTTTACTTTAAAATTGCCAGCTTTAGAAAGCACTGAGTTTTCTATCCACTGCAACTGATCATATTTCAAAGGAGAACCCTGAAATGAAGCTGTATAATTTTTCCTTGGGAATTACTTTAAATAAAAACAATGTATATGTACAAAAGTGTTACTGCATGAAGAAGAGTAAACTGTAGGGTGGAAAATCCATATCTAAAATCTGTTCTCATGTGATCAGTTAATGAAAAACTCTAAGAATGTTAATGGAAATGGAAAGCATGAAAAATACAAAGAATTTGTTTAGTTGAAAAAGGCTGTTTGCTTTTTTGCCCATGTCCTCCATTGGCTCTAGATAAGAGACTGCTACAGTTCTAAAGATGCTTGGTTCTTTATTAGTTAGTAAAGTAGTCATTTAATCAAATCACACTCACTTTATACAGAAAGAAATATTTTTAGACTTGGAAGAAGAGGGCAGCAAATTCCAATATTGCTTTGGTCAGTGAAGGAGCTGACAATGGATTTTGTTCAAATGAATATTAGTCTCTCAGGATTTCAAACAAATAGTTTGACTTTTGTGTTTTAGATTGATAATTGTTTTGTTGCCAGTTAGGAGTATTATCAAGAAATGTGAGAATATGCAGTGATTTCCTGGTTTTGGAGGATAAAAAGCAGTACCCAGTTTTTTGCAGCCTGCTGGTATTCATTGGAACAAAGATGCTCCAGGTACATAACTTGCATGTAACAGTTTACTCCCATGACCATGGTCAAGGCACTTCCTTTGATCAAGTCAATGCCTCCATCCATCTCACTCTCTACGTAGATGTTATCAGAAACGTGCTATTGAAGCTGTGCTCCAACAGTGTCCACCAAGCAGGTTGTGATACTCACCACTGCAGCATCACCTGCTGGTCACAATGGCCTCAGTAGGGCACCCCCATCTGGCTGGTGTGTCACCCATTGTCACTCCACACTCTCTGCATACTTTGTTCAGGACTCACATTGCTGCTCAGATCACCCTCTTTAGGACACTGCCCTCTAGCAGTGCCCACCAAACTGGTCTCTTGCCCGCCTTCCAGGGGTATCAGCAGTTGGCAGCCTTGCACCTGCCACTGTGGCCAACTGCAGCATCAGTCTAGCCCCTCACTTCAGGGGCAAGCCACAGTCTATAAAGGCTACACCTCACTGTGTCTAGGTGCAAGTGCAGGGGAAAAGAGGGAAGGACATAGGTCCACCTACTACACTCTGGATCCCAGGCCAGAAACCCACTGGCAACAGGCTAATCCTGCCCTCTTTCTGTCCCCCAGTTCTGCCTCCTTTTCCCTGGGACACTTCCCCAAAGACCTCTGCACCTCCCTAGCTCTTGCATCAAGGTCTGCAGGTGTCAGGCTGGTTACTCCCTTTCTCTAGATCCCCTGAGCCCATCTAGCACTGCTTTCACTAAGGTGCCTCCCTGGGAATCAGTCCTACATCCTCCCTGGTGAGGACCTAACTGCTCTGGGTATGTCTACACTACCCCGCTAGTTCGAACTAGCAGGGTAATGTAGGCATACCGCACTTGCAAATGAAGCCCGGGATTTGAATTTCCCGGGCTTCAGTTGCATAAGCTGGGCGCCGCCATTTTTAAATCCTGGCTGGTTCGAACACCGTGCCGTGTGTGGAATGAGTAGTAACGGTAGTTCGAACTAGGAAGCCTAGTTCGAACTACCTAGTTTGTGCCGCGTGTAGCCGCGCGGCACGGGGTTCGAACCAGCCGGGATTTAAAAATGGCGGTGCCCGACTTATGCAAATGAAGCCCGGGAAATTCAAATCCCGGGCTTCATTTGCAATTGCGGTATGCTTACATTACCCCGCTAGTTCGAACTAGAGGGGTAGTGTAGACATACCCTCTCTTCTCTGCTGAGCAGCTCTTTATAACTAGGGCTACTTCAGCAAGCTGCTCTCTCATTGGCTCCCTACAAGCTCTTTTCTGATTGACCAGGGTGCTGCACAGGCCCCTTCCAATCTGTTTTAACCTCTTCTGGCCAGAATGGACCAGCCACTCTAATACACTCTGGTGAAATTAATAACGAATAACTAATTCCAATCTCCTGTTCCAGAACCTTCTCCTTATCAACAAATAAGCAAAAGTTTTGAAATTAGAAGCATTCAATGGAGTGTGCTAAAGGGTGTAAGAATCAGGAAGTTTTAAAACATTGGGTTTGTCTTTCTTCAAGACTGGGGGGGGGGATGTGGAAAAAATAGCAAAGAAAAATAATGTCTTTTAAAAAGGATTAAATTAATGTGATAAGATTAATGCCTTTGAAGCTTGCTCATTACATGACATTAGGGAAAACATGTGGTAGAATGATGAATGACAACCTCTGACTACATCCTACCCTGCAAATGTAAGAGAATCACTGAAGTGTTACATATGCGCAAGAGACTTCTGTAGCAATTCTGCAATATATAAACATTTTTGAGTTGCCAGACTACTACTGAAAAGTTCACTATAACTTTGAGCATAATAGATAAATATAAACAGAAAAGTGTAAAAATACATTTTTTGTGTTTAAAAAAAAATCAAGCCCCCTCTCCCTCAGTGATTTTTCTGAATACTGATGAGCCACAGTTTCAACTATGATGAATCAATTTAGACTAATTCTGAGTAACTATGTGCAGTCAGATCTTGTCAAATCAGTATAGTCTCAGTTCATATAAAATATAGTGTCCTATGATGGCTGTTGTATGAGATCTTTCTTTTCATTTGAATTCCACAAAAATAAAGTATAGATAATAGATGGTGACAGATAAATCAAAGAAAACTACTAATGATCTACCCAACACCGAAGTCTCTTTTCAAAAGGTCATCCCTCTTGTATAGTTTCCTTCTGTGGAGGATATGGTCATTCAGAAGACACTACTTGTCCTGTCTCTGGGCAATACTGCAGAAACACAATTACCAGGCCAACTCGCAATGTCTACAAGAAAGTCTTCATGGAAGGCCTATACCCTGTATTGCTATATGATGATTGAAATGAGTACATTCTTCCTGTAAGCTGTAGTTACACAACTCAATGCCAGCTTGACCCTAGTTTTAGGTACATACTACTTAAAAGCAGAATATAGGCTACAGCTGACTGAGGAGATAAGAAGCATATGTGGGAACCAAACTTGGTTTATTAGTTGGGGCTCCATAGTAAAAGAAATACTGAGTGTAATTCCCCCCATGTTAGCCTCTTACGGGCCAAGACATTCCAGGAGAATAATTCTATTTTCTATGTCTAGCTTGGAGTCTATTTTTAGTAACGGCTAGGCTTATTTAGTGACTTATTTTCACTTAGAAAAGGTACCTGTCTCATTCTCTTGGATTTTATACAAAAATAACGAACTGGTGGATTCTACTCATGTCATCATAATTTTAGTTTTCATGAAAAATATTTATGGTTTAATAAAACATATAACCATTTGTTGTTTGGCTTGTACAGCAGTACTCGGTGGTTTTTTTTTTAACCATAGGTTGTTTAAAATTTGATTTCTGTATCCTGTTAATTGTAGGAGCCCAATAGAGAGACATTACTCCACCACTACTCAATGTGACATTAATTCCTTCGGCCTGGTCTACACTGGAGTGGAATGTCGACGCAATTCCAGATACGTTAATTGTGTAGCTGGAGTCGACTTATCTTAAATCACTGTCCACACAGTGGGAGATTGATGGGAGCAAATGCTCCCATTGGTTTCCCTTCCTCCTTGCGAGGAGCAGGAGTATTTGTGTTGACGGGGGCACCCTCTGAGTTCAATTTAGTGCATCTTCACTAGATCCACTAATTTGAATCCTGGAAGATGGACTGCAGCAGCATCAATCTTCCCCAAAGTATAGATGTGCCCTTGTAACACAAGGTAAAAAGTAGGAGTTTCACATACCATGTGATTTTGATGGTATTTGTGTTTCAAAATATTAGGACTCCCATATTTGAAAATACTGTCACGGATTTCTAACAACCAAATGTAGATGAACAATTCACAAACAATATGTTTTCAGTGGGAATTGTTTGTATTCCAGCTTAACACAATGAAATAAAAGGAACAATTATAGTAACATTCATGGTTTATCATTAAAACATGAACAAAATCTACTCATGTTTTAGAGGACGGTGAAAATGTATGGGGGCAAATTTCTACATTTTTTGCTTGCATTTTGATATGGATAGATTGGTTGTGACTCTGTTCTTTGATTGGCTGAACCCAGGGATCAAAGTGAAGGGTAGTATGAATGGAAAGGTGAAATACAGCTTCCCTCCTCTGCTAAGAATAGTGCCCCTTCTTCCTCTCCTGGCTTAAGTAAGCAGAGTGCTCCTACAGTTCCCCCTCCTCCTTGGCTGATGTGATGAAAAATCCTTATCAATCTACACACTATGGTAGAAATCTTTGCATAAAATATGGCTTGTTGATTTGAAAACTAATAACTTGAAGGTCAACAATATCATGGTAGAATGCATAGGGAACAACATGATATGTAAAGATATGAACATAAGCTAAAATAAGGACTGAAATGTGGTTTACCAGTCAAATCTGGGAAGCTGGTAAAACTGTTTCCCAAAGTGGTTTCCAAAGACAAAGGCGAAGTTGATACCCCAGCTAGGTATCATCAAAACAGATGGGTCATCATTTTTCAAACGATCACTCTTTGACAAGAAGAGGAGCAAGGAATGAACAGAACAGCATTAAACTCTCTCCTTTCTCCTTCCCCCATGAGACTGCATGTCTTCTTGCTCTCTGCTAGAAAAAAGTTTATCTAGGGGGTCACTCTCAGGGAAAAGCATTTCAAAGAGCAACTGAGCTGTAAAAAGAGGGGCAAAATACCCCAGATTAGCTCTCCTTACCTATCTCTTTTTTTTTCACCAAAGACTTTGGGTGCAGATTCTGACTTGAAACATAATTGGCAATGATACTGGGAACTTCACTTTAAACCGAGTCTAGTTTAAGAATAAAAGAGATTTACCGTTATTATTCTTATAACCATTTCTGACTTTAATGCCTTTCTACTTGTATTTACATAAAAACATGTTTGTAGTTAAATAATTTTTTTCATTAACCAAAATTAATCCAGAGTTCAACTTAACGCCATTCAAGGTGGAAAGTTGTTGTACATTGTTCCTTTATGGAGACCAGGGACGTTTGTTATCTGAACTATTCAGGAGAGAGGTGGACAGTAGAGTTCAGAATACACTTTTTTTTTTTAGGGAAAAATTAACACTGAATCAGAGCTGGGGAGCTTACCTGCTGACTAATAGGCAGGAAACTGGGCAGCTGATCAACCTCTTTAATTTCCATCAAGTTTTGATTGACATATTCCCAGAAAATATTTTAATTTTGTGGAATCAACACCTTTCAATGGAAAACTGTTCCATCAGAAAACTTTCCAGCTGGTGTAATTAACACCCTTCATAGCTTCAAAAGAAAGCAGAATGTAGGAATTTTAGCTAGGTGGTAGCTTGTCCTAGAAGCTCCCAAAGACCAGCTGAAAGAATGGTTTATCTCATAGGCTGTGTCTACGCTGGCATGAATTTCTGGAAATGCTTAAAACGGAACAGTTTTCCGTTATAAGTATTTCCGGAAAAAGAGCATCTACACTGGCAGGCTGCTTTTCCGGAAAAGCCCTTTTTCCGGAAAAGCGTCTGTGGCCAATGTAGACGCGCTTTTCCGGAAAAAAGCCCCGATCGTCATTTTCGCGATCGGGACTTTTTTCTGGAAAAGACTACTGTGCTGTCTACACTGGCCCTTTTCCGGAACAGTTTTCCGGAAAAAGGACTTTTGCCCGAGTGGGAACAGCATAGTTTTTCTGGAAAAACAGCTGATTTCTTACAGTAAATCGTCACTGCTTTTCCGGAAATTCAAGGGGCCAGTGTAGACAGCTCGCAGCTTATTCTGGAAAAGCGGCTGCTTTTCCGGAATAAGTGGCTCAGTGTAGACACAGCCATAGATTTTAGAGGTACTGTGGCAGCCTGATCAGTTCTCTCCTGCAAAAAGACAATGAGAAATCGAACAAGGGGTTTTGTGCCATAAGAAGAAGATCATGTTGCCTTATTTGGAACTCCTTGTATTCAGAATTTTAGTATGCATCCAAAATTTTAATTCATGTCAGTTTCCTCCATTACTAGATATTGCATGGAGTTTAGCAGAAAAATGTTATTGACTTTAATGAATACTATATTCAAGATGATAACTGTAATATTATAATTATACAATTTCACTATCTAATCTTTAACATATTTTAAGGTGTCTGGGGGACCACAACATGGAGTAAAAATAACATTTTGGAGACAAACAAAAAAAATTGAAACATTTCAAAAATTCAGTTTTTGCCTAATGCATTTTTATATGAATTAAGATCCACATAAAATTCTAGAAGTGGAAATTTTAGGCCCCAATTGGGCTCTGTATGGCATCAGGATTTGGCCACTGGTTTTCTATTTAGAAATCTGGGACATAGGCACTATGAAATTCACTGTGCAGGAGAGAGTAATAATTGGATTCTCTTTTTCTCATTGCATCATCTTCTGCTAAATGTTGCTATGACTTCTGAGTTGATCCTGCAATAAATCACTAGTTTGTGAAGGGTTAGACTATGTTCTATTCTTCATCAGTGCAATCTGTGCAAGTACCAAAAAATACAATTTTTTCTATTATTTCACTTGGACAACATTACATCTTTGCTGGTGAAACTGACTTTGGCTGAGAGTGAGGTACATATATTCTATATAGGCAGTGGTTCCAAATATTTTTTTTGCCAGTTATAATGGGATTTCGGCACAATGGGAAAACATTCTGCTCAAGAGTATGCCTCATTGCAAGCACAGAAACCAACTTCTTAGACCATTTCCCAGTAGACATTTTGGAGCAGATTGTAGCACCCTTATCACTTTGCAGTGCTGAAAGTCATCAAGAGCTCTCAATAACTCATTAATTATAATTTCCCAAGCAGTGTATTTTGGCATCTGAAGCATAGCTAATTACATGTGGGTCCTAATCTGTTGATTTTCCCCTTCCTCCTTGTAATTAATTATTTCTTTATCTAGGAACAATTTGGCTAAGAAGCTTATATCTTGCTTTCTTCACTTCCCTAGCAGATGTCTTTTTTAAAAAAGCAGACATTGCCACTTTCTTGAAAGGAGACACATCTCTCCCTGGATGAAAGAGGGCTCTGCAATTTAATTGGTAGTATTGAAAATGCAAAGGAGCAGGTATACTATATGTTCCTCTACATAAACCTAAAACCCAACACTCTCTAATGTGAGAGTTGAAGTATTTTAATTTTTGTTCTTCATCCAGGCAGAGCACAAAATAAAGAAAAGACTAAATTGACCACTGGGCTTGAAAGGGAGATTAACACGCCAATTAACCTGACCTGACAAATTTATGTCAATCCTTATAGTCCCCTCCCCCAAGGAACTCTTTTGAAAGGAGATATCTGAAATTAGTAAAATTGCACAAGAATTTGAGAGTGCTGGGTATGGCATGAATGACAGCAGTGTCCTCTATAGAATCTTGCTCTTTATTTACGCTGCTTCTTCAAGTTGGCTTTTAGACAACATAGTATTGTAGACATAAGGTTTAATTAATTTTAACAAGATTTCAAAAATCTCTTGCCTGTAAATCAGCTTGGATCTCATTATGAAAAGCAGCTTTTACTGCAAAATTAGCTTCTGTGGCCAAATGATACTTAGATTAGTCTTTAACAGATATTAGATTTCTCTCTAATTAAATCCTCTGTTAATTAGGTTTTATTAGTCTTCAATCAGGACTTCTACACAATTATTAGTCTTAGACATAATTACATTAGATTAATCATTCTAGATCTTCCTAACAAAGAGGAGTGGTCCTTATTAAAGGGCTAAGCCTGCACCATTGAAGTCAATGGGAATTTAGCCTGCCTAGGGACTACTCGATTATAGCCAATATACTTAAAATGTGTTGCTCTGCTGTTACATACTTGGGGAGGGGAAGGGAGTAGATTTACTGACTGAAAGTTCTGAGTTTTAACCTATTTTTAGAGAGTCTGACAAAGATATGTGATCCAGCCAGGGAGCTGAAAGCTCAGTTTTATTAAAAATCACTCTAAATAAATCTATTGCCTTTGGTCCTTTGGATTGCATGTGTCTACTGTTCCTTTGTCATAGGAATAAAGTGAACCAGGAATATGGAATTCCAACAGTCGTGTTGCTTCATTAAGAAGTAATTTTGTTACATGAAATTCTTTGGCTTCTCCCAATTCTTAATATCAATCCAGAGCGTTCAACCACTATAGACATGGAATACCAATCAATTTTCTAGATCCTACTGATTCTAGAACTTCAATGGAATAACATAAGGAATGAGGTTTACTATTCAGCAGGAGGAAAGGTATTGAAACCTGGCTCATAAAAAAAGTTCATTTGGTTTTCCAGAAAAAATCCCAAGTATTTAAACTGGGAGATGCCACTTGAATCAGGAACATCTCTGGAACTTGAATGAGCTTTAAGTTTTCACACTGTACATAGGCAGGCAAGGTTCAAACTATGGCCAGATCCTGCAAACACTGTGTGTAGTGCACACCATTGTGAGCAGTTCAGGAATAGTTCATACTAGTAAGCACAATGTGAAAATCTGCAGGAGGGGGCTGTATGACTTTTCTCTCTTTAAAGATTTAAATATGATAAAACTATTCTATTTAAATTTTTGCATGCTTGATATAAACCTCTAACCTGCTACAAGTAGAAGAAAGAAAGGAAGACTGCATCTTGGAATAATGGAATCAGAAATTCCAGTTTTACATATTACCGTACTTTGTTTAAAACTATTGCTTTATGAATTGCCTTCACATATTTTTAATGTAATGTGCATTGTAGGGTAATGGAATGGGTAATTGAATAGCTTTGTCTTCATCAAAACACCAAATCAGTTTCTGCTATGAGATAAATTAAGAACCTGAATAAGAACATCCCAGCATTTAATACTGCCTGCAATACAAGCCTTGACAGAAAGTATTGGTTGGCTCCAGGCTCCGGGAAGAGGCGGAGCCTCAGGTGGAAGAGGTAGGGCTGAGGCTAGCCTCCCCCATCACCCCTTCAGTGCTGTCTGGACTGTACCACAAAGGGCTCCTGCAGTGATTTAAAGGGCCGGGGCCCAGGTCAGGAGCTCAGGCCCTTTTGAATTGCTGGGCCCCAGGTCAGTTGTCTTCTTTGCCCGCCCCTGTCAGCAGACCTGGTTATACCAACTGAACTCAGTGATACTTGTCTACTTAAAGCACATTGCTAAATCAGGGCCCCAGGACTGATGTGGTTGAGAATTAGGCCCTACCACTCCCAGAATGCACTGTTAAGTGGTTATGTGCAGTAGAACAAAAGCCAGGTTACACCATGTGTTTCTGAAAGAACTTGAGATAGAATAAATGTTGCCACTGAGGGGAGAGGGCTCTTCAAGAGGAATGTACAACACAGATGTTTGGCTCTCTTGAAGCATCACTTGGTTTTTTAGTATTAAAATGTGGTGTTAATAAAGGGTGTTTTATAAATTGAGATGAGTGCTGCAGCTGCTGGTTGTGTCTGCCATTTGGTGGCCAGACATTAAAGCGGACTTAACCAATTAGCAGAGTTCTTTATCCACTGGGTTGCTGCAAACATCCTTAGTCAAATTTCAACTGGAAAGCCTTGTGATTCATTGGCATCAGTTGTACCAGGTGAGCCAAAAAGGAGCCTCCCTCTGGCTGAACCTGTAGGAAATGTGCTAAGTGTTTCAGCTCAGATTGTTTCATGCATATCTGTACATAAAGTACAAAGGAAAATGTATATGTAAATATGTGCAGCGTATGGACATATGCTTAATAGAACATAATCATGAGGCATTTGTGTTTGGTTTGTTTTTGTTCCCAGTTTTAACACTTAAAAATGTACCAGAACTCAAGGGGTTTTTTTTTTTTCAGATGAAGAAACTATGTACATATAAAAAAGAAAGACTAAAAATGGTAAAGCTGTGATATGCCTGTCTTCAGGAGATGGTGGCTTAAATTTTAGGTCATTTAAATGAACACTGTTATAACAAATATCTGACTTTTTGGTACATTTGATCTTGTTTTGCTTTCTGAGTTTCACCTACATGGTATCTAGTCAGACATTGTCACAGTGCTGCCTGAGCTACATTGTTTAAATCTGTTTGCACTGGAAATAGTAATAATAATACATGAAAATATTCTTCTTGTTTTGGAAAAGTTCTTTTGGCTACAAATTTAGGCTTTGTACAGAATTGATCTGGTAGTGACCCTTTAATTAACAAATGACTGAAAAACTGTAAACATCATAGAACAAAAATTTCTAAAAAATGGCCTCACAAGAGATTGAAGGGGACCTGTAGTTTTTTCCTGTTTTTAATTGGCCTCCAGTAGAGGACAGATTTTTCCCAATTAATTTTCTCATTTTACCTAAGCTTGCAACTTGTTTTCTTTTTCACAGTACATGAAAAAGCGATTAATAAATAGTTTTCACCCTCTTCTACTGTATTACAGCTGCTCCTACCTTTTGGTTTTAGTATTTTAGTATTTTGTGAGGGAGGTACTTATACCTGCATGCATCCATGTTTTAATCTAAAAGAGAAGTGATACATTGTGTTTTTGAATTTCTTTGTTAATATGGCACATGAGATGTAAAATCATCCAGCTTTGGTTTCACACTCTGATACAAGTTTTTGGAACTCAAGCCTCTCTTTAATGGTTAAGTGTTTAGATCTGACCTTTCAATCTCTGAGATGAGTGGCGTTTTGGCTTCTCATTTGGACACAAGCACCATGGCTGTGACTGATCTCTACTGATAAGTAATGGTGGAGGAAAAATGAGAAATGATGGAGTAGTATATGCAGCCTTTTACTGATAGGTGGCCAATTTGAAACCTGTATTGGTGATCATCTTTCTTATTTGAAAATTGTATAATGGTGTCAAATAAATGAATTTCATGGGTTGAAAGCCAAAAAGGACCATTAGATCTCCTCGTATGACCTATATATTATATCAGTGGACATTAAATTTCACACAGTTACCACAGTATTGAGTCCAATAACATGTATGAGATTAAAGCATCAAGATAGGCAGTCACTTTTAATCTGAAGAGATGAGAATCCACAACATCTCTTGGTAGATGGATATGTGATACCACCCCTGGGATATCATTTGGAACTGTGTAACCACATTGCCCCCCTTAACCTTTCATCCTGGTTTAGTGATTACAAGGCTTTGCCAGTGACAAGTAGCAAACCCCTTTAGGTTCTCTTATCACTCAGAGAACAGGATAAACAGGCACACCATATGATATGTTACATGAATACTCTCCAAGCCCCTCATAAAACCCAAGCCTCCAGCCTTACACCCCAGAAATATACCATGTTGCAGTGCTCCTCATTTTCTTTTGAACCGTGCAAATTTGAAAATTAGTTCGTCACTGCATCAAAGGAAAGTGGATTTGCACCAGCTTTTGCAATCTGAGCCTATTTTCCAAGCACTTTAGCCACACTCACTGGTAAAGAAAAAGTTTATTGACTGCAGAAGATAGATTTTAAGTGATTATAAGTATTTGGCATAAAGACCAGAGATATTTACCAAAGAAAATTAAAAATAAGCAGGCAGTCTAAATGCTAACTCTTATTAGACTAAGCACTACTTGGATCAATTTTTTTTTCAGCCACATTGAATGTTGCAGGTAGGTTAATGTCCTTAATACTCAGGCTATCATTCCTTCTCAGTTTGGAACCAGACTCCTCAATTCAAATCTTGTTCTTTCCAGAGTTCTTGTTCCCTTTAGCTTAGATGGGGCAGAGAGAGGTGGTTGCATGATTCCATTGTCCCTTATTTTCTATCCTCAGTCCATGTGCCTAGAAGATACTAATCGAAACATGACCTAGGGGCCTTGCTGAGTCACAGAGTTCAGCAATGTCCCTAGTGTGGTCTTGTGTACCTGAGTCATAGATCTGAGAAATCCCCATTGTGTGATGTTCACATAGCTCTTACAGAATTGGAAATCCTTTGTTTAAAAACTTCCCTCCTGAATAATGATTGCTTAGTGGCCCACTGGGTGTGGGTCACCTCCTTTGTTGTCCTTGGAGACGTAACAGTGGGCAATTCCCATACTCACAACATATTTCAATAACAAACATTCAGAAGTATCTGATAACTTCATAAATTCAAACAGTACACATTTTGGCAGAACAATGGATCTCAGGAGATCATGACCTTTCATATGATATAGCATATCAACATTGCAAAAATCACCATTATAGTGAAACTACTCCTCATCCCTCTTGGCAGTTTTATCACTTCCTTCATGAGGGATTGGATAATGAAATATTGTCTTTCCTGTAAGTGAGGCCCTCAGACTGGGGTGAAGCACCCTAGCAGATATCTAAAGGTTTTTCATTGCCACTGCTCATTTTATGTCTATTCTGTGAGTAACAAGAAGTCAGGGTCTTCCACCAATTAGTCCGACACCTTTCACTGGCATTAAGTTATCTTAAAAATTGAAAACATATTTAAAAATCTCACAAAAAAGCAACATACAGGCAGTCCCCGAGTTACGCGGATCCGACTTACGTCAGATCCGCAGTTATGAACGGGGTTTGCTGCCCATCTCCCTGGTCTGCTGGAAACCAGCAGACCAGGGAGACGGGCAGCAAAGCCACGGAGCATGCGGGCAGGGGACAGCCCAGACACGCCGCGGCGTGCTCCCCGGCTTTGCTCCCCATGCTCCCCTTTGCTTTGCAAAGCCTCTGAGGACGCCAGCAGCGGGACAGCTGTGGCGGGTCTGGGCTGTCCGCTGCCCGTGTGCTCCCCGGCTTTGCTCCCCGTCTCCCTGGTCTGCTGGAGACCAGCAGACCAGGGAGATGGGGAGCAAAGCCGCGGAGCACGCCGGCAGCAGGACAGCCGCGGTGCGTCTGGGCTGTCCCGCTGCTCCCGTGCTCCGCGGCTTTGTGCGGATGCCTGTGGTACAGCAGCTGGGGCGCTGCCGGTTGGTCCCGTAGCGCCGCTCTGGGCACTACTGGACCAACCCGGCAGCACCCCAGATGCTCTGCCCCAGGCGTCCTGATTCAGCCACTGCTGGTCAGTTTCAGCAGCGGCTGAATCAGGACGCCTGGGGTAGAGCAGCTTGGGTGCTGCTGGGTTGGTCCAGTAGCGCCGAGGAGCGGCGCTACTGGAGCAACCCAGCAGCACCCAAGCTGCTCTGCCCCAGGCGTCCCCAAGTCAGCCGCTGCTGAAACTGACCAGCGCTGACTACAGGAAGCCCGAGGCAGAGTTGCTCTTCCCCGGGCTTCCTGGAATCAGCCACTGATCAGTTTCAGCAGCAGCTGACTTGGGGATGCCTGGGGTTCTTAAGTTGAATCTGTATGTAAGAACTGGCGTCCAGATTCAGCCTGTTGAAACTGATCAGCGGCTGATTCCAGGAAGCCCGGGGCAGAGCAACTCTGCCTCGGGCTTCCTGTAGTCAGCCGCTGGTCAGTTTCAGCAGCGGCTGAATCTGGATGCCAGTTCCGACTTACATACAGATTCAACTTAAGAACAAACCTACAGTCCCGATCTTGTACGTAACCCAGGGACTGCCTGTATATGTCTTAATTCATTAATGAATTCTGAGTACTGTGCATGTGAGTAGTGTCGTCATATGACTCAAATGTAAACACGCATATTTTAAAGCACACACTGTTCCTGAAACAGAATTCAATATATTCAGAAGTGTTTGTTACTTAGAGGAATCCTACTGGTGACAACACGATTCTTATGGTAATGTACTTGATATTCTTTAGTCTTTGAAGTTCTTTAGTTTTCAGAAAAAGGGGAAATTTTATATATATATATAAAATGTATTATCCTGGTGATCCAACTCTATTTCATAGAAAATTATCCTGTAGAGGAAGTCTTAATATGCTGTCCTGGTTTTAGATTCAAGCCATGAACCTTTTCTTGACTAAACAGGTTCTGTGGTTACGGTGCAAGCCTAACTGATTTGCTTTTAAAAATGCATACATTGTTTGAAAAAAAAAGAAGACTTTTTTGTAATTGAGGGAACTGACTTTTCATCAAAATACATACTGCATTTCATTAGATCAGAGGATTCGGTCTGTCTGCCGCTGTTGAGATTCAACGCCTAGCACAAATGTTGATGCACTGGACATAACATTTCCCATTTAAGTTGCTTTCAGAAATATTTCTCGCTCTCCATCAGAGGATCTAAGGAAATTAGTATAAACAAACATTACCTCATTTATTTTATATAAATGTTTAAACAACCGAGAGCTTGTTTTTGTCAAAGATAACCTTTTATTTGAAGTAATGATAAACTATGCTTATTCACAATCATTTTAGAAAGAAAAAGCTTTAATATTCAGTGTTCAAAGAGATACATTTTGGAAGGCCATGCTGCCTCTCCACATGTTATATATTAAACAGAATTAATGTGATTGGAGATAATTCTTGTTATGCCATTACTGTTGCTTGTTGCTATGCTGTTACTGTTAGCGCTAGAGGGTGCTTGAGTTATGTATTCAGGTTCATTGCATACACTCAAAATTTTTATCCTTGCTTGAGTCTCACTAACTTTCAGACCCGTAAAATGAATAAGAATAAGAAGCCCACAAAACTTGGCCTGAACTACCCTTGTTCAGATCTCAACTCATCATGTTCAGGAAGAAAGTCTTTGTTTTAAAAACTGCCCATGACACTTCTGATTTTGAAAATGTGACTGGGAATCTGTATAAATCTTTCATTTTAAATCTATCTAGTTTAATTTACTATAAGGGGCTTTGTTCTCCACAAGGATGTAACACCATGGATCTGCAGTACGAGTGAGTGTAATTAACACAGTTGAGTCAAAGCTACAATTAACAGTCATCTTAAAGCAGGCAAGGGGAACCTTTTTTGGGTCAGGGGCTGCACACAAGCGAGAAGCAAAGAAACCCAACAAACCTCTGACATGGCTCCTGACTGAGAAGGAGAAAGACACTCCTCATGTTCCCCTCACATACCAGAGCATAGGGGTGGCCAGGCTAGTAGATTTTGGAGTGCTAGCATGGGTTCCCCATTACTGGGGGTGGGAAGAGACCTGAGCCTCGGGGGCCAGATCATCATGCCCCAGGCCTTAGGTTCCCCACCCCTGTCTTATAGCTTTGATTGGTGATGCTAATGATCATGGATTCACAGGATGTTGCATCCCCTAGCCATTATACAGTCTCTTTGGGGAGTGCCCCTATTATTTGTTAGGCTCTAGGCTTATCTTTTTAGAAAAGTGCCAGACCTGTGGCTCTAGGTTTCAGGCTAGAACACTCCTGTTCCTCACCATGGCTCTGACATATTTTGTTACCTAGTAGCCATTTTACCCCTTATGAGAATGATGCAACTAATAAATATTTTGTGACAATTCAAGCAGCCTTTTCAAAACAAGCCAGCATTTAATAGTCTACCAGAGTACAGTATATAAGAATCTAAGTCAGAATGGTAAAGCAAAGCTGAAGCCAGAGTCCGTCTTAGTGCTATCTGCCTGGCTTTCACAGATCTTCCTTGGTTTTATCTGTCTCCCCTAAGTCTCCCTCATCCTTTGTCCCTCTGCCTTGAAGGTAGTAGCAGACTTAAGTCAGTTCAGATCTGTTCCCTTTATTCCAACTTGCAGCCCTCTCCCCTTCACATGTTCAGCTTACCTTGTCTCCCAGTCATTACAAATTAATGTCCAGTTGTTGAGTCTTTCATTGTCTCTCCAGAGAGCTCCATTCATCTGTGTTTGATTCCAGTTAGTGGTTGGTATATCTTGTTTGGAACTACACAGGTATGTGAGACATCTAGCTATGCCTCCCTCCTGTCCGTCTTCAGGGAGATTTTAACCTCCTCACACTCAGAGGGTAGCAATACAAAGTGAGTGGATAAACTGAGTCTTGCATATTGTTAATAAAAAATAACATTTCCCTCATTTCCAGTGATACGGACAAAATATGACGGGAGAGGAGTTTTTGGTAGATATTGCATATGGAAAATTTTCATTTTTTATAAGAAGGCTTGTGGTTTAGCAAGATTTGTGTGCAGTTCACCAAAGAAGGGGAGAAATGAAATCTTTTTATTCTTTCCCATCAATGGCTGTTTTCCAGAGCCACATGACCTGTTCCTAACTCAAAGCAGGATTGTACAAATGAGATAGGAAATAAATTATTTATAGTAGTTGCTTTAATTTTCTATTTAAACCCATTTAAAGATTGAGGATTTACAATGATTAGTTTTATAGATTAAAAAAAATCACTGTTGGCCTGGCAGATGCAGTAAGAAATCTAGATGTGGTACACGTTTACTGACCAGACCCTGTTGGAGGATCAGCAGTCTCTGAGATCTGCTTTACTGTCCCACTCTGGCTCAGACAAAAGATTAGTGACATTATTGCTTGTTTTGTGAGAACCTATGGGTTAACACAGTTGCTTTTCTTAAAGCAAACTGAACAAAATGCTCATCTGCAAACAAACGCCTCAGGGAATTAAAACACAATCCTATTATACATACTTAACGGTTACCAGCTCTTTTAATTTAGTTATTATCTAGCTTTAAATCAAAAGCATTCCTACTGTAGAGAGATAATGAAGGATGGGAGTTTTGTTGTGGGCTGTGTGTGTGTGTAGTAAATAACTAGTGTGCATTTTTGTAAACCTAACTGTTACAGTGGTCTATTCAAGGCCTTTCTTCTGTGAAAATGTGGGGTGTATCTTTTTCATTTGGCATCTACTTTGCACAAGTATAAATAGGTACATCAGGTTCAAAGCAGAAGAGAATGAGGTTCACTGTCTACCACATAACCATAATTTAGTTGTTATGAAATTGTTGCTATTTGACAAGCTTCAGACAATCCACTCAGCAGTGTATGCTTACAGATAAATGCAGTCCCTGTCCCTGAAGAACTTGCAAGTCAATTTATTACATAAAAATATCAATATAGTTGCTTGTTTAGTTATATAGTGATTACTGTCTGGTGGGAGTGGAGAACTATAAATTAGAAATATATACTAGAAAATACAAAAGGAGATAAAAACACTAGAAAAGATACATTAGAGATCAATCCTACCTTTACAGGCAAAAAGGATTGGATGGATGAGGAAAGTATTACTATCATTGCTACTACCATAGTCCCTAAGGGTATGTCTACACATCAAAGTTAACTCAAAATAACAGCCATTATTTTGAATTAACTTTACTAGCGTCTACACAGCCAAACCACTATTTCGAAATAAATTCAAAATAGTGGAGCACTTATTTCGAATTTGGTAAACCTCATTCTTCCCCTCCTTCTTCTTCCCCTTGCTTTCCCCTTCCAGCTCCCTCCTCCCAGGTTTCCTGCTCCCCTCTCCCACCCTCTTTCCTCCCCTCTCCCACCTTCTTTCTCCAGTCTCACCAGTTTCATGCCCTTCCCCCCAGTTTTGTTAAAGAGAGTTTCTGTCCATGAAAATACGTGTATTTTATTTGAAATCAGGAAGGGGGGCAGGAAGGGCAAGTGGAACGATGTGGGGGAGGAATGAAGCACAAGCCCACAGTGGGGCAGACCTAGGAGGCTCTTAGTGCTTCTCAGGGTGGAAGCTCTCCTGCAGGGCCTCCTGGATACTGCCAGCCCCCTGATGGACCTCCTGGATGGCAGCCTGCAGAAAGTGCAGCCAGGCTCGCTGCAACGCATCCACAAGAAGCACCAGAGTGCCCAGGGGCAGCTCTGGCTCCATGTTGCAGAGTGCTGTGGTGTCCCAAGTGAGGGCAACCAGAGCACGCAGAGAGACAAATGCTTTGCTGTCCCTCTTCGAGGTAGGCAAGCAAGCAGGGAAAGCTGAGAACCGGCTGCCCGGGGTGGGGGGTCCCTTTGAGCACAAGTCTCGGATAGCCTCAGACAGCAGCCACACAAACTCCTGACCTGATACCCTGCTGGACCTGGTTCCGGCCGGCCTTCAATGCAATTCAGTGTCCACTCAGTGTGGACGCGCTATTTTGAAATAGCAAAACGGTATTTCAAAATGCATTTTGTGTGTAGATGTGTTATTTCGAAATAAGCTATTTTGAATTAACTATTTCGAAATAAGATATTTCAAAATAACACTGCAGTATAGACATACCCTAAGAGTTATGATCATGGCCCATGGTCCTACTGAAGTAAGTGCTGTACAAACACAGAGCAAAAAAAATGGTCCCTGCACTGAAGAGATTTTTTCAAGTAACATTTACCTTCCTATAAAAGGTGTGTGTGAGTGTGGAAAGCTTAACATCTTTCCACCCAGTAAGAGAGAACTTTTAAAATGACAACTGCAGTCACACATGTGGGAATGATGGAGTCTCTGTTCATTAGATGCTCTGTGTATGGTTAAGCCAGGCCCCATTCCTGTACATTTCTAGTATCTTCATTGGTTACAAAATGATTTTTAGATTAATCCTGTTACTTGTATTCTTATTTTTCCTCTTTTAGGCTGTGGTAACTCTTTCTGCGAAGTGTATGTTATTGTGCCATGCCTATGACATGGACACTCTACAAATAATAATGTGAAATAGATGAACTGCCCATCTGAGTTGTGCCTAGATTAAATATTAGCCATATTACATTTTGCTGACAGATTCTTCTGTATTTCTTAATTGGGTAAATATTAATTTGCCCTTCTAAAAACTACTATGTAAAGTCCCATTTCCTGTATGCAAATTGGTTGCAATTCCATTATTGCAATAGAATATAGCTAACGTGTTAGTTCATGGTCAGAGGGGGAGGTGATTTCGCTATTAGAAAGGGCCAATACCAGGGGACATTTTAAATACCCAGAACACAAGCCTTGAACTAGACTGTATGTTATGGAGATCCAAGGCAAAGAGAGGAGCACAGGTGGGGACATGGGGGATGTGCTCATGATAACATACCTCACTAAGCAGATGGGCTAGGGTTTTTCTATGGCAAATGGCTTCATTTCTCAATATTAACTGCAATAACAAAGCTTGGAGGTAATGAAAACATAGCCTGTGTCTGATAAGACTGTGTCAACCTTTCGGCCAGTTGGAGGCGGTGGGAACTGTGTATCTGTAGCATTCAGAGAACTCCAAAAGAACAGAAAGATTTCTGACTGATTGGACAGACGTTGAAGGCAGATGCTTTTGACAATGCAGAGACACAGGTGTCACAGCACAGTTGTGGGCTGCACAGCTAATTAATTCTGTCATGCTACTGTAGCAAGGGTAAAATGGGGAGCAGAAAGTGAGCACATCTGAAAACTCTATCTGTGTAGTTGATTGAAACCTCTAAGTTTGGGGTACCAGGTATAAGTGTATCTTTATCTTCTATCACCATTATTTCACCCTGTCTCTGGATTCTCAGTATTCCCATTCAGGCACAAAAAAGGTCACGCTGAGATGTTTTCACATATCAAACTCTACATATCCTTTCTGTGCACATTTGTACCTTTCCAAGGACAGTGTAATATATCTCTATGTTCTCATTGTCCAGAAGCATCAACAAATATCCAGCGAATCTATTGTATGATTTCCTAGTTGCTTTCATTGGTAACTTCCTTAGAAACAATGTCACGTCTCCTGAATGAAAAATGAATTTAAACAAACTATATCATAAAGAAAAGGAGTTCCTACGTTGATTATGACCTCTTACAAATACAAGTCACATGCACTTCAAATGCTGCTTAGCCTCACATGTATATAATGCAGCACGGTACTGGCCTCTCATGTGATCTACCCAGTGCTTTTTTTGTAAGAAAAATGATGCCGGAACTCCGAGGGAAAGTTGTTGAGGAAAAAAAAAAACCCGAGGGAAGAAAGTAGTGAATTTACCCCTCCTGAACAGAAAACAGAGATATATATAGATCAGAGAATCAATCATGTAAATTAGAAAATCCTCCTACTATGAGGGATATGTTTTAGATCTGAGCTAGGACTGTGAACCTTTAGAGATTTTCCAAATGCTGTTTTAAACATCCTGCTCCTCAATATGATGCCTCTGTTCTTTCTCTAAACTTAATTGGTCTTAGAAGATATTTCTTACCAAGTCATTGCAGATATATGCAAGGTGTAAAATGGGTGATGTTAAGGTTGAGTGAGGAAATGTAATTTGCATAAGTTCATAGCACATGAAAATTGAATGAAGTGGCTATAACTCTTAACTGTTGTTTTGAGGTTTTCACTATTCTAAGGTTTTTTAAATTAGAACGATGGAAATGGTATCACAAGATAGGTATATTACCTTCATTCTTACTATTTCTGTATAAAATGTTATGTTTGACAATTCTGACTTTCAGAGCCAACTTTTGAATGAGTAGCTAACAGATGCCATTAATAGAAATGAATGGACACTCTGCTGGCCTTACACTGGATATCAGAGGTGGACCTCAGTATGCTTGATTTGTTGCCACATCCTCTGGCTTGAAGTAGAAATATCATCCCAAGTACACAGTTTCTGCCTTCAGAATCCCCACTATAAAAAATCTTCAAGCATCATTGCTGCTGAATACTGGTGAATCACAATGTAGAGCACATGACTGGAAGAGTTTATTGACCATCTATGATCATTTGAGCCACAGATGTAAATAGCAATAGTGCTAATGATTTTGTCATAATTACCATGGCCTTTTTCCTAAAACAAACACATGTTACACATAAAAGGAGACTTTTTTGTTTCTATGTCACTGTACTAGCTTCCTGCAATAGATGTTTCTAATTAGTACAATAGAAACAAAGATTGTGTTTAACAGAACTATTTTGTCTAAAACAGTCCTTTTTTAAAAATCCAAGGCTTGCTGAAGTTTTTGGCAGAGTTTAAATTGCTATTTACACTACAATATTAAATGTTTAAACTGTGAAATGGTCAGAGGTAAACAGGATGAAGTTTAATAAAGAGAAATGCAAAGTGCTCCACTTAGGAAGGAACAATCAGTTCAACATACATACAAGATGGGAAGCGACTGTCTAGGAAGGAGCATGGCGGAAAGGGACCTAGGGGTCATAGTGGACCACAAGTTGAATATGAGTCAACAGCGTGATGCTGTTGCAAAAAAAGCAAATATGATTCTAGGTTGTATCAACAGGTGTGTTGTAAGCAAAACTTGTGTAGTCATTCTGCCGCTCTACTCTGCACTAGTTAGGCCTCAGCTGGAGTACTGTGTCCAGTTCTGGGTGACACATTTCAAGAAAGATGTGGAGAAATTGGAAAGGGTACAGAGAAGAGCAACAAGAATGATTAAAGGTCTAGAGAACATGACCTATGAAGCCAGGCTTCATGAACTGGGCTTGTTTAGTTTGGAAAAAAGAAGATCAAGGGGGGACATGATAGCGGTTTTCAAATATCTAAAAGGGTGTCACAAGGAGGAAGGAGAAAATTTGTTCCTCTTGGTTTCTGAGGACAGGACAAGGAGTAATGGGCTTAAAGTGCAGCAAGGGAGGTTTAGATTGGACATTAGGAAAAAATTCAGGGTGGTCAAATATTGGAATAAATTGCCAAGGGAGGTGGTGGAATCTCCCTCTCTGGAGATATTTAAGAACAGGTTAGATAGACATCTGTCAGGGATGGTGTAGACGGAGCTTGGTCCTGCCTTGAGGGCGGGGGGCTGGACTCGATGACCTCTCAAGGTCCCTTCCAGTCCTATGATTCTATGATTCTATGTGAAAGCATTTTTCCATGTATTTTGTTCATGGATGTTTTTCCCCCTGTCCTTTTACACCTAGTGAATAAGCATACCTAGTATACTTTTCAGAGTAAAAGCAGAAGATGATCAGGACTAAAAATTGACATTGTTGGCTCAAGGTTTTGCATTTATGCTACTTATTGGGAGATGGTCTTGGGACATGCCTTGGTCATGGGATGTAGACCCTTTCCTCTGTAAGTTTTTTTTGTTCAAGTGTTGCTCCATAAAATCCGTATATAAACTTGCAGTGACTTACAGTATGTGAGCTGAGTAGGTCTTACTCCAGTTTTTACTGAAAAGGTTCTGCTATTACCGGGGAACTGAAGCCAGCTCTTTTTGGCCATCTTGGCAAAAGGCCAATGATCGAAGGTCTACCCGAGCTTAGTGAATGAAGCAGTGCTTCAAAATAGTGCCTTTAGAACAGTCAAAGCACAGTGCCAGGGCAGTTGTATGGATTTTTGGATGAAACTGAACATTTTATGAATTCATGTTGAATTTATCAACTTGTTCCAGTTGACATGCCCCACCCCAAAAACCTAAATATTTTTGACACTTTTAATGCAAAACATTTCAATTTTGAAATGGCTTTTCATTTTAAATTTCACTCCAGTGTTGCTAAAAAGAAAAAAGGTTGAGTTCAAAATTAAATGTTTCATCTGACCTGACACAATGTTCTGCTATTTTTGGTTCAGCCAGTGATCTGAAAAACCCCCCCACCCCTCAGTTTGCACAGCTCTAAAACAGTTGTGGTAGTTGCTGTAAAACGAATGCTCTGCACTACAACTATATTGCATGGGCTGACATGCCTGCTGTATCAGCATTAGTGCTTAGATCAGCAGCCAGCTATTGCCTCCCTCATATGGAATGCTCTGCAAAACTTGGGCTATGTCTAGACTACATGGCTCCGTCGATGGAGCAATGTAAACTAGTTTACCCGGCATAGGCAAAGAAGCGGGGATTTAACTAATCCCCACTTCATTAAAATAAACATGGCCGCCACGCTGTGCCGACGATCAGCAGCAGCCTAGACGCGGATCTGTTGGCTGAGGAAGCCTTTGCCAATCGATCCCTTATGCCTCGTGAAACGAGGTTTAATGAAGCGGGGATTATTTAAATCCCTGCTTCTTTGCCTATGCTGGGTAAACTAGTTTACATGGCTCTGTCGATGGAGCCATGTAGTCTAGACATACCCTTGGTGTTGGTGTTATCATTGGTTCTTATTGACCTCATTTGTGATGTCCATGCTATTTGTTTCATTTCCATCACTGATTGCTGTTTGGTACTATATACATGGGTGAGAAATTAAGAGTACTGTCTGTATCTGCTTCCTGTATGGAAGTTGACTAGGAGCCTATAATTACAGATCTGGAGAACTAATGGGGAGAGTCTCTGGGCTGCCTCTCCATGGCTGTTGCTGCACCAAGTAGGATCTCAATGGTTAGCAGTTAGGAGGGCTCTAATCATCCAGGCCATGTCTACACTATACGGAAGATTGCCATTGCCATGGTCAATCTTCCGGGGTTTGATTTAGTGAGTCTACCGAAGACCCGCTAAATCGAACTCAGGAGGTTCCTCTCTCGGTGCTGGAACTCCAGCTCCTCATGAGGAAGAAGGGAAGCTGATGGGAGCCTTTCCTCCCATCAGCCTCCTGCTGTGTAGATGGTGCAGAAACTCAATTTAAGATACATCAGCTCCAGCTACATAATTAATGTAGCTGGAGTTGTGGATCTTCCGCTGTAGAACAGGCCACAGCTGTAGTCTAGAGCATAATCCCCAAACTCATCCACGATGATAGATGCACAGGTGTGTTTAGAGGAACTCTGTCCAATGTGCTAACTGCAGGAGGTATAACTAAAGAATGGCAGCGATAGCTCATCCAGACAGGGAGGAGTTGCCAGTGTCACATCTACTGGTCACTCTGGGAATTAGCTCAGTCCAACCTCAGAGCAGCCAAGTCCAGAATCACAGGGCTGGACCCAGTGGCAGTGGCAGCAGCCACAGGGCAGTGGAGCTCGGCGGCAGTAGCGGTGGCCTCAGGGCTGGCTGCAGAATCTGGCGACACCCCAGGGTGTGGAAACTGATGTCAGGAGACAGGGAACCCGGCTGCAGAGCCAGGAGTCAGGAGTGGAGCCCAGCTGGGTCTGCTGATGGATCCTTTAGTTCATCAAAGTGGAGCCAGAATTGACCTCCCCTTGTCCAGCAAACTCCCTCCTTTGGGACAGTTCAGGTCCTGAGGGTACCAGACCAGGGAGGTCTAACCTGTATTATATATTATATTTCTTGTTTATGGCACATGGCCTCCAACTCTGCATAAAGTTTTTCTTATTTCACATACAACTTTATATCTGTCTTTAGATGATCCAGTGGATTCTCTCTAGTGGTTGGTGTTCTTAATATTTGGTCTGTGCAGAATAGGTAAGGTGTCAATCTTTTCTAAGTTCTTACTGTTGTGATGAACACAATGCTTTTAATATGGCTATTCATAGATCCATTGTAGATGATAGAGTTCTTAGTAAAAATCCTGGAAGCTATTGAAACAGTCAAGAAATTTCCACTCATTATGAGGTTCCTTTATGCTGTTAAAGTTGTATAAAAAGGCTAAGTGTAAATGAAAATCAGACTCTGTTTATTTTCTCTATTAAAATTTTCCTTTTTAAGGGACTCCTCGCCGCTTTTTAAGGGAGTATCCAGAACAGGAGGTTCTGCTGATTTTCTGTGTACCAACATGCCCTTATATGTCCAATAACTTTTCTTTGTCATGAATGTCAACGTTCCAATTTTTTTTTAACATCTATCTGCCTTTTTGTGCATGGTTACTGTCTCCTTATGTGACAACTGATTAAGCATTGCATGATTCAGCTTTCTACTTGTAAGTTGCTGCACAGATATTACAAAATAAATAGTCTTGAAACTATCTGATAATGAATGCAGGAAAAGTTCATTAGCATGCATCAGTGCATCCTTAGTATTTGTAAAACTTTAGAATAGTTGTTATTTAGAAATAATTAGGATTATCCATTTTCTGGATTTTTCTTCCTGTTCCTTATTTAAAAAAATATCACATTAGAGTAGGGTTCATCCATAGTGGTTCATCTGCTCCTGCTTATTATTAGCTTGAGATTACAATACCTGCTTCTGCCACCACAAGATGAATCATACAACTGGAAAGAACCTTGAGAGGTTCATCAAATCCAGTCCCTTGCATTCATGGCGGGATCAAGCACCATCTAGAATATCTGACAGGTGTTTGCCTAATCTGCTCTTAAAAATCTCCAATGGTAGAAATTCTGCAACCTCCCTTGGCAATTTATTTCAGTACTTAACCACCGTGACCGTTAGGAAGTTTTTCTTAATGTCCAACCTAAACTGCCACAATGTAAACCCATTATTTCTTGTCCTATCATCAGAAATTAAGGAGCATATTATTTTCTCCCTTTTCCTTGTAACACCCTTTTAAGTACATGAAAACCATTATCATGTCCCCTCACGGTCTTCTCTTTTCTAGACTAAACAAATCTAATTCTTTCAATCTTCCTGCATAGGAATTTTTGTTGCTGTTCTTGGCATTTTTTCTAATTTCTCCACATCTTTCCTGACATGTGGCATCTAGAGTAACTTCTACTGAAGTAAATCAGAGCTACCTTTTTTCCTTTTGTGGAAAAACTGAGTTCTGGAAATCTTTATCAAAGACCTTTTTCAAAGACATGGTAAGAAAAGAATTATTTTCTGTGACTTCACCCTGTTTGGTTTATTTCCACAAATGAAAATATTTTGGCATGATGGAGATTCTGAATGAGCACTATCCAAATAGTCAATGCATTCTTAAAGAGCTTTCAGGTCTCCTGGTGCATGGGCAGAACAAATAATTTAAGTATAAATTATTAATGTAACACTCAGAACCATGGTTTATTATAATTGTTCATGTTAAGAATTAAGACTTGTGGAAATAATTTAAACCTTTTACCCCTATGCCTGATATAACTTGTGTACTACTTTTTCCTCTCTCATCTTTCCATCCATGACGAAACATAAAATAAAAAAGGTCATGCAAAATAGCCATCTGATATTTATTTTAGTCATATGAATTACTTGTGACTCAGGATAACATGTGGCTTTCAAAACAGCTATGGTTGTGGTTTGCTAAGGAAGGCTTCAATGGGCCTTTGTATGTGCATGTGATTTTCATTCAGAAGTAAAGCACAAAAAAAGTACTGAAATCTTAAACAGTGGCTTTTTTCCTACAAGGGCAGCCATACTCCTTCAACCCACCTACTTCCACAGGAATCTCACCATGAGGCCCTGCTGGTTGTACAGTTACTGCAGGCGCATTGTGTATAAGTACTATTAAAAGGGAAATAATATGTCACTGGCCACAGTTTCAAGTTTTTGATTTGGCATTCAGATCCGTAGAGTTACTTTCAAAATAACAATTAACTAAACTCAGGAGTAATTTCTTCCCAAAATCTATGGTAGAGCCTGTGTGTCTGCTACTGTGTTTATAAAGGAGTTCTTGCTTGTCTAAATACAGATATAAATGGGATTATTGGGTTTAAATGTTTACATCTTATTATGACTGCTACCTTACTTTTAAGCATGTGGGAACTAAGTGATATTTCATTTCTTTAGAGCCCTCACTAAATTCAAGAATGTCATGAGATCCTGAGAGAGGGCTTTTTGTACTCTCTTGCATTCCATTCTTAGAAATATACAAATGCAGGCTGGAGCCTTTTTCCAGTTTAAATGTAGCTTTGTGTAAATAATTGCTTTAACTGAATTGTGTGAACTAGATTTCCAGAGTTGTGCTTTTTGTATGCCAACCAGAGAGATGCAAGTGAAGGTTGTCATATTATGTCCAACTTAAAACCATGAATGGAATTGTGAGTGTGTATTTATACCTTAGTGATAGAGATGCAGCTATGTTAGTCTGGTAGCTGAAACAAAAGACAGAACTATGTAGCACTTTAAAGACCATCTTGTTAGTCTTTAAAGTGCTACATAATTCTGTCTTTTATTTATACCTTGGTATTCATTGCAATTCTTAAGAAGTACACAACTAAGGGAAAGAAGGGCATCATTCTAGTCTACAATCTGAGTACAGATGAAACTGATTATGCAGCTGCCCACAGACCTCATGTTGATTGCTTGCTGATGCAGGGACCAATATACAGCAGCCACCTGCACTGTATTAACCAACCACTCATAAAGCCAGGTGAGGGATTCTTTATTTTTGGTGTATGGAAGGTAGAGGCAACTTTCAACTCTGGGGCTGTGTCCAGACTCCATGCCTCCGTCGACGGAGGCATGTAGATTAGCCAGATCGGAAGAGGGAAATGAAGCCGCGATTAAAATAATCGCGGCTTCATTTAAATTTAAATGGCTGCCCCGATCTGCCGATCAGCTGTTTGTCGGCAGATCGGGAGAGTCTGGACGCGATGCCCCGACAAAGAAGCCTTTCTTCATCGACACAGGTAAGCCTCGTGAAACCAGGTTTACCTGTGTCGATGAAGAAAGGCTTCTTTGTCGGGGCATCGCGTCCAGACTCTCCCGATCTGCCGACAAACAGCTGATCGGCAGATCGGGGCAGCCATTTAAATTTAAATGAAGCCGCGATTATTTTAATCGCGGCTTCATTTCCCTCTTCCGATCTGGCTAATCTACATGCCTCCGTCGACGGAGGCATGGAGTCTGGACACAGCCTGGGTGAAGGGTGACAGGAGGAATGAAACAGGCAGCTCATGGTTCAGGCTGTGATTGCTTTTCCAAGTGTGTGGATGTTACTCAGGCTTTGCCTACCATATAAGCACATAAGATTCAACTAGAATTCTATTGACCAAGACTTCATGATGCTTTGTATATTGTTATCCCCCTCCCTTTGCTAAACCAAAATCAAGGCACCTGTGGGCTTTTTCCACTGGGTATATTCTTTTATTCAGTTTTGTTTTTTCACTGAACATAGTCCTAAATGAACAGCAGGAGGCCAGCTGCTATTAACATCAGTTGGACTCTCTGGCTTCTTCTGTGTCTTTTCTACACCTCCTTCCTCACACACTGACAAACATCCTCACCAAACAATGCTCAGTGAAAAACTCTCCGTGGACATTGCTACAATTCCTGAGTTCACATGGGGTTTTGTGTTGGGTGGTGATATCTACCTGTGTTTGTGAGAAGATTGCTATGATTTAACAATGGCGCTGTAAGAAACAGCCAATCTTAAATGAAGAAAGATGGTTACACTAGCTTCAATGATGTTTCTTTCAACCTCCAACTTTTTTTTTCTCAAAAGTGTGAACATCTTTTCATTCAGTGACATGATTAACTGCTCTCTTCATTTCATTCAGCCCCACAGGAGACACAATTGGTAAATACCACAGACTGTTCTTTGTCCTCCACACATCACTTTCTGAGAGGGGTTTAACAGTTAAGCTTTGGGCCTTCGAGGTCTGCACATCTGCCTGTTTCCCATTCAGCTGCCAACACCTAGGATGGTATTCTCTTCTTTGTCTCTCTTCTTCTCTCCTTTTCCCCCTCCCCCTGCAGAGCTGTCTCACTGCTAAAAGAGTGATGCATCCCTTGCTGGCTCTAACTCAGTGATGTCCCTTATAGGCCTGGATGGATGCCCACACATGGAACTACTTGCAGACTCCGAGTAATAAGTTACTTCACCGCTATCCCTGAGCTGCTACCTTTAAACAGGACAGAGGAGGAAAACAAATCCATACCATGTAGCCCATTTCACACTCAGTTAAGCTGTATAGTTGTCAGTGTGATGGTGCAACTGAGAAGATGGTGGATTGTTTCTAAAGGAAATTGTGTGTAACTCCTGCTCAGGGTTTGTCTTCCTGAGAGTATTAAAACAGATTAGTTTCTCAACAAATGATTCCATGCATCAGAGAATGTTCTGACTAATCCTACTCAGGGACTGAGTAAATGCTACACTTCCATTCTCAGTTGTTTAGTACAGGTTGAACCTCTGTAATCCGGCACCCGCAGGACCTGACTGGTGCCGAATCCAAGAATTTGCCAAACCACGGGCGGTTAATATTGTCTCACAGCATTACCAATACTTCCATTGCTTACTGGGATCTTAGAAACATTTAGGTATAAATTAGAGCTAAATAACTTCAGAGGAGACTTAGAGCCAGGACTGTTGGGTGTAAATAACTTTATGGGTCCACAGGAAAGTTGGCCACACCCATGATGAGTGGACATCCAGATAACTAAAATTATGCTGGACTATTGATGTTGCAGACCAGAGAGTGCTGGATTAGAGGTTCAACCTGGAGGAAAATTTTATTAGGTTGTTGGCAAGTATGTATTCCCTAATGCTAATAATAGTGTGCCTACAACATTAGATATCTGTATGCTAGGCATTTGCAAGGAGATTTTCCAAATTTGCCTTCATTACAGAATGTATTTGCTACTGTTTTTACCTTGAATATTGTCAGATGACCTGGGACTGGCATCATTTTACATAATTTAAACTTAAATTGAAACCCTAAATGAAAGAATTTGCTGTGCTAGGAAGCTATGTACTATGCAGTACTATTTGGTCTTTTCCTACCGATTATTGTGCCATCTGTCTCTTGAAGAGTTTGCGTCTCCTTGCGAGAAGCCTGAGGCCCTGTGGTGCATCTCTAATGACTTCCTTTTACAATGTTCTGTGAGTAAAGTAGGAACACTTTGTTTGTTTGTTGGTGTCAATTTATGTCCAAATTACTCCTCGCTCTCCTGTGGTGAGAACTTTCTTTTTGCCACTTGTCCATTCATGTAGCTGAAATATGTCTGCCAGAAGTGCTCCAACATCCTGTGTGGAGCTTGGGAGCTGTTGCTTGATGTTATTGTTTCCATTTGCAACTAGGTTTTCTAAGCATCTTGTTTTTGTGCACTAAAATAAGCCTAATGCATGATCCTGCACTAGGCCTGTGGGTTGCATTGATTTTTTGTTTTTTGTGCACCCTAACCATATTTTCTTAGATGCCAGACAGATGCACCTTTGAAGTTTACTTTGACCATCATTTCTTCTTAAATACTTTGGCAGGCACTGCATGACCACTGACATGCCTAACCTTGTGCACTCCGTTTTGCGGTTTTGAAAATCTACTTCTTTGTGCAGATAGCAATGATAGTCAATAGCATCACAATGATGTAGGAAAGTGATGACCGGTAATAGCAACGGGGGATTCAATTGTTAGAAAGCTAGATAGTTAGGTTTGTGATATTTAATAGAATCATACAGGGAATTGCCTGATGGGTGCAAAGGTTGCAGATGTCTGGAGACATCCAGACAGGCTTATGTGAAGTGCTGTGGAGGAGCTCAATGTCAAGGTACATGTAAGCACCAATGACATAGGAAAAGGAAGGAGAGTGGTTCTGTAGTTGAATATAAGATACTAAAGAAGAGACTGAAGTCCAGGATAGCTTTCTTTGAAATACTTCCACTTCTATGTGCAATGCAAGTTAGGCAGAACTTAGGGGTGTCAGGGTGTGAATGTATAGATCAATGTAATATGTTGGACAAGAGTTGATATATAGATATAGATATCAATGTAATGTACCTCTTCACATAGCATAAGAACCAGAGATCATGAAATGAAATTAAGAAGCAGCAGATTTAAAACAAAATGGGGAAGTATTTCATCACACAATGCATGGTCAACCAGTGGAACTCATTGCCAGGGGATATTGTGAAGGACAAACATGACTGGATTCAAAAAAGAATCGGAAAAGTTCATAGAGGATAGGCCCATCATAATGATGTAGAGAAGTGCCTTTGTCTCCCAATGAAAGGAAGTGACCAATAACAGCAACGAGAGATTCAATTATTAAAAATACAGATAGTTGGGTTTAAGATGATTGATAGAATCACACAGGAAATTGCCTGATGGGTGCAAATGATGCAGATCTCTAGAGGCAGGCCCAGCAATGGTTGTTAGTTAGGATTGTCATGAACACAACCCAAGCCTCTGTTTTTCAGGAGCTGGGAGTTGATGACGGGTTACTGGCCACTTGATGATAGCTGGTCCGTTCATTCCTTCTGAAGCACCTTGCAGGATACCGAGAGAGTTTGTCCATCTGCCTGTGAGTCTGTTTGTTCAAGAACTACTCCCAAAGGCTAATGGCTAGGGCCACCAAAGTTGCTAAGCAGCTTCCTCTTTTCATAACTTAAAGCTGGGTTGGGTTTGGTGGTGCTAGGATAGTGGGATGTGCATGGAATGTGATTGTTTCCTCATCAAACAGAAAGGGAGGGGTGTGATAGCAGAGACTGTTATGCCCAAATGACCATGGAGGGAAGCAAGTGCCCCAGCGCAGGGGAGCAGCTACTGGCTGGCAGCACAGCCCCCACCATCCCAGCCTACCCAGGGGAGCAGCCCTCCCCTGGTCCTGCCCCAGGGTGGCTGCAGACCATTCCTGGGCTGCCCTTGGTGGGCTGGGCACATAGCTCTCTGACTCCCTTGGTCCCGCTACAAGGCCAGCCCTGGAGAGGAGCTGGTGGGTGGGCTGCCCCATTCTGGGGCCTAGGAAAAGCTGGTGGCTGAGCCCTGAGGCTGGCCCTGCCCCCTTCCTGCCCCCAGGAGAAGCCAGCGGGTGCTCCCATTCCATCCTCTGCACTCCCACTCCATACCTTGAGCCCTCCCACACCTTCCAACACTCTTCCCTAACTCCTACACCATCCACTCCTGCCCTGAGTCCTCCTCCCCCCTCTGAATCCTGCTCCCCACCCCTTACCCTGAGCCATTCCTCACCCTTCACTTCTGTCTCCTGCATCCTGCAGCCTTCTGCCCTGAGCCCTCCATATCCTCAAGCCACTGCCCTGACTCCTGTGGCGTGAAAGTTGATTTTTACATTCTTTTATTGATAAATTTCTGGATGCCTGACTACCTCCTACTTTACCTGTTTTGAAGTGTAGCTGTCATACTCGGTAAACTGATTACATTGCAGCGTGTCTTCATTTTATTGCAGATTAATTGCTATTTATGAATTTTGCTATAAATATTTCTAGTCTGGTGTCACTTGGTGGCAAGAAAGTTAGCAAAATAATTACATGCTATTGGTTCCTCACTTTAAAATGATTTATCCTTCATGAAAAACCTTCAAGGCAGGATGACAGTAGGTATACATTTGGCCAATAGTGATTTTTGTAACTCTGTTGGGGAGCCGTGAAGAGTGTACTAAACTATTTGTCTCAGCATCACAACATGCCAGTACATTATAGAACTGATGTTCCTTTACATGGAGATAGAAATATAGACCATTATTTTATCAATATGTTTAAAAAGATATTTGTCAAATGTAGCATTGAAATTACAGCAGCAATTCATTATGAATTTTGATTAATGTATACAATTTTATGTACTCAATTTCTAAATTTCTTCCCAGAAAAACTTTATACAGAATTATATGATTAGAAGGGACCTCGAGCTCATCAAGTCCAGTCCCCTGCACTCATGGCAGGATCAAGCATCATCTGGACAATCCCTGACAGGTGTTTGTCTAACCTGCTCTTAAAAATCTCCAGTGGTGCAGATTCCACAACCTCCGTAAGCAGCATATTTTAGTGTTCAACTCACTCTGACAGTTTAGGAAAAACTTCTTCATGCCCAACCTAAACTTCTTTTGCTGCAATTTAAGTCCATTGCTTCGTATCCTATCTTCAGAGATTAATGACGTTTTTTCCTGTTCTCTGTAACAAACTTTTATGTGCTTGAAAGCTGTTATCGTGTCCCCTCTTAGTCTTCTCTTTTCCAGACCAAATGAGTCCATTTTTTTCCTCAATCTTGCCTCACAGGTCAGTTTTCTAGACTTTTAATAATTTTTGTTGCTCTTACTCTAGACTTTTTCCAATTTGTCCACATTTTTCCTGAAACGTGGCACCTAAAACTGAACACGATATTCCATCTGAGGCTTAACCAGAAGAGCAGAGCAGAGCAGAGCAGAAGAATTAATTCTCATGTCTTGCTTTCAGCACTCCTGCCAAAAAAACCCAGGATGATGTTCACTTTTTTTTGCAACAGTGTTATATTTAGCTTTTGGTCCACTATGATCCCCTAGGTCCCTTTCTGCAATACTTCCTAACCAAACATTTCCCATTCTCTATGTGTGCACTGGTTGTTCCTTCTGAAATGGAGTATTTTGCATATGTCTTTATTAAATTTCATTCTATTTACTTCAGACCATTTCTTCAGGTTGTCCAGGTCATTTTGAATTTTTATCCTAACCTCCAACGCACTTACAACCCCTCCCAGCTTGGTATCATCTGAAAACCTTGTAAGTATGATCTCTATGCCATTATCTAAATAATTGATGAAAATATTGAACAGAACTGGACCGAAAACTGATTCCATGTGGAGCCCCACTCATTATGCCCTCCCATCATTATTGTGAACCATTGCTAACTACTCTCTGGGAATGGTTTTCCAACCAGATTTGCACCCATCTTATAGTAGCTCTATCTAGGTTGCATTTCCCAAGTTTATTTATAAGATCATGCAAGAATGTATCACAAGCTTTACTGAAGTCAAGATATATCACACCGATCACTTTCCCCTATCCACAAGGCTTGTTACCCTGTCAAAGAAAGCTTTCAGCTTGGTTTGACATGATTTGTTCTTGACAAATCCATGCTGACTGTTACTTATCATCTTAATATCTTCCAGATACTTGCAAACTGATTGCTTCATTATGTGATCCATTATCTTTCTGGGTACAGAAGTTAAGCTGACTGGTCTGTAATTCCCTGGGTTGTCCTTATTTCTCTTTTTATAGATTGGTACTATATTTGCCATTTTCTAGTCTTCTGGGATCTCTTTTGTCTCCCATGACTTTTCAAAAATAATAGTTAAGGGCTCAGATATCTCCTCAATTGGTTCCTTCAGTATTTTAGCATGCATTTAATCAGGCCTGGTGACTTGAAATAATCTAACTTGTCTAAAAAATCTTAAGAGAAGTAACTGTGTTAGTCTGCAAGGGTATGTCTAAACAGCAAAGTTATTTTGAAATACCAGCCCTTATTTCAAAATAACTTTCCTAGCATCTACACAGCCAAAGCACTATTTCAAAATAAATTCAAAATAACGGAGCGCTTATTTCAAATTTGGTAAATCTCATTCTATGAGGAATAATGCCAAATTCAAAATAGCTATTTTGAAATAAGTGTAGACACTGCCCCTCACCCAGTGGCCCCAAAACATGAGCCAGCCCTCCACCACTCCCCAGGAGCAATCTGCCAGCTCTCAGGAGCCTGCCAGGGCCTGGAGAAGGCGGGCGCCTTCCTGGACCAGAGTGGAGATCGTGGACCTTATTCAGGTTTGGGGGGGATGCCCCCAATGTCCATGATCTCCACACTAGACAGAGGAACGCATCCGTCTATGGCAGGATAGCTGCCAGCCTGGCCACCAAAGGCCACATGCAAACCCAGGAGCAGGTTTGCATGAAAATGAAGTTGGTCTGGTGAGACCCCCAACCCTGAGCCTTGAGTTTTCCCTCCCCCTACTTCCCCTTGTTTCCCCCTTCCAGCTCCCTCATCCCAGGTTTTCCCCTCCCCCTCCCACCTCCTTTTCTTCCCTCTTCCACTTCCTTTCCCCAGTATCACCAGAGTTTCATTCCCTCCCCCCCAGTTTTGTTAAAAGGGGTTAGGGAGAGGTAAGTGGAAGGATGTGAGGGAGGAATGAGGGACAAGTCCCCAGTGGGGCACACCAGGGAGGCTCTTAGTGCTCCTCAGGGTGGAAGCTCTCCCACAGGGCCCCCTGGATACTGACAGCCTGCTAATGGACCTTCTGGATGGCAGCCTGCAGAAAGTGCAACCAGGCTCATAGCAATGCATCCACGAGAAGCACCAGAGTGCCCAGGGGTAGCTCTGGCTCCACGTTGCAGAGTGCTGTGGTGTCCTGAGTGAGGGCAATCAGAGCACACAGAGACAAAATGCTTTGCTGTCCCTCATTGAGATAGAAAAGCAAGCAGGGAAACCTGAGAACTGGCTGTTTGGGGGGTCCCTTTAAGCACAGACCTCAGATAGCCTCAGGCAGCAGCCCCACACAGTAAGTCCTGACGTGTTGCTCTGCTGGAATTGGTTTCAGCCAGTCTTAAATGCGAGTCAGTATGGCCGTGCTATTTCGAAATAGCAAAATGCTATTTCAAAATGCATTTTGTGTGTAGACACTTTATTTAGAAATAAGCTTTTTAGAAATAACTATTTCAAAATAAGATATTTCGAAATAACACTGTAGTGTAGACATACCCTAGCTGTAAAAATGAGGAGTCCTGTGGCACGTTGAGACTAACTAAAAATATAGAATTATGAGCTTTCATGGGCAAGACCCACTTCATCAGATGAATTAGGTGGAAATAACAGAAATCAAGAGACATTTTTAACTTGTCTTTCCTTATATTAGCTTCTGAACCTACCCAATCTTCACTGGTATTCACTATGTTAGGTGTTTTATCACCACTAATCTTCTTGGTGAAAACTGACACAAAGAAGTCAACAAGCACCTCTGCCATTTCCACATTTTCTGTTATTTTACTTTTCCCTCTTCATTGAGAAATGGGCCTGCACTGTTCCTGATCTTCCATTTAATTCTAATATATTTGTAGAATGTTTTTTAATTACCCATGCTATGTCTAGCTACTTGGAGCTAATTTTGCCCTCATTTATTTCCATTATTTGTAATTTGACCTACTTTCTGCTTTTTGTAGGACTCTGTGATGGGGCATCTTCCCTGTCCTTTAAGGGATAAAACCCAGCCCTGGGAGGAGGCTGGGAGAGCGGAACTGGCAGCTGAGGCAGATACAGACAATTAGGGCCAAGTTGGGGCTGTATAAAGAAGGGCTCCTGGGGGGAAAGAGACACACACTCTTCCTCTGGCTGGGGAGCAGGAGGGACCTGGTTGTTAGGGAAGCTGGAGGCTTCCTGAGATAGAGTAGTGCTGGAGAAAGGCAGGAATAGCTGGGGAGCTCTAGCCTGATCTCACTCCCAGGCTACAGGGCTTGAGGCAAGGTCTGAGGCTACTAGGACTGCAGGAAGGCAGCCAGAGCAGGAAAAGGCAGCAGGTTCACACACCCCTTGCCAATGTTGAGTGGCCACATTAGACTGCAGTTTGCCCCTCAGGTAAGGGGCTAGTTGAAGTGTAGCAGCTGGCTGCTGAGGGCTTATCTAGACTACACTAAAGTGTCAAAAGAGGATATGAAAATTCCCATGGAATTTGCATATCTTCTTCTGATCTCACTTTCGAAAGTGGAGCTTTCAAAAGTGAAAGTAGTCAAGATGCTTTTTTTCCACAAATCTCACCTTTTTTGAAGAGTTGCTTTTCCTCAAAAAATGAGGTTTATGTGGCTTTGAAAAAGGGGGGGTTGCCGAAAAAACCGCATCTTGAGTACTTTCACTTTTGAGGTTTAGAAGCATGTTGGAATAGCAAGGTCATTATATTTTGAAATAATGGGCTTGTTCAAAAGACATGAAATAGCTATTTTGGGATACTTCTGGTACTTAAAACCCTTGGTCCCAAAATAGCTCAAATCTGTTGACTTTTATTGAATGTTGCCAAGACCATTTATTTGCTAGGGTTATTGTGCTGGGCTGAGGGTTTAGATGGGATGTGCATTTTGTGTGTAATAAAGTATATTTAACTGATTTTGAACTTTTGGTAGGTCAAGTTGGTTTACTTTTATTTAACCGGGACTTTGCTATGCTCCTCACCTTTGTTCCATGATCGATTTGTATTTTTAGGGCACATTGATTGGTGGGGTATTTTTATTGTGGTTAAGGGAAAAAGTTTGATTAAGGCCCGATCTACATTAAAAGGGAAGATCAAATTAAGATACACAACTCTAGCTACATTAATTACATAGCTGGAATCAACATACCTTAATTCAAGTTTCTGCATGGTCTCCACAGTGGGAGACCAAAGGGAACAAATGCTCCTATTGGCTTCCCTTAGTCCTCGCAAGGAGCAGGAATACTGATGGAAGTGCCCTCTAAATTTGATTTAGGGGATCTTTACTAGACCCGCTAAATCAAATTTGGGAAGATTTATTATGGCAACATCGATCTTCTGCTTAGTAAAGACATGTCCTAATGTATTATGAACATATGGAAATTGTACACTACGCGTGTGCAGGGAAGGGCTTTCTTGCGTGTTTAGAGCTACTTAAATAGTTCTTAACCTTTCAATACAATTTTTCAATTATTTAGGAAAACACAAAATCCAATGGAAGAGAGATTTTTTCTGTTGCTTTTTTCAGCAGAACATCAGTTAACCTAAGGTAGGTATTTCTCAACGTAGTCTATTTCGAGAAAGCTGTTAATTGGCTGGTGTGTTTGTTTACCAGCAACATGGCCATGGAGCCTTATGGCTGCTATTGGCTCCTGTTTGTTGTTTGTAGCCAAAGGGAGCTGCAGGAAGTAGAGCAGGCATTCAAACCTGTATCTCCTGCAGTCCAGCTAAGCTCACCAGCACCTCAGTTTCTGGGAATCTATAATGTGGGGATGCACATCACAACATTAACTTCTGAGATAGCTAGTGAACATATGTACAGTACAAAGCCTGAACTGAACTAATAGGGCCAAATGTAGCAGTTGCATAAGTCCACTGATTTCCGATAAGCTACACTAGAATTTGGCCATTTTTGTTTGGGTTTGTTCAACAGACTCATACAGTTTGCAGGCAGTGTCTATAAATTCCCTGAGTTCTGTGTGTAGTCCTTTTTCTGAATGGTTCTAATGAGATGTTATTCCACAGTAGCAAGTGCCTGCCACCCAGCTAAAGGAATAACGACACACTGAATCATTTACCAAAAATAACAGGAGGCCACTGCACATAGAGGAGCTATCTTAGCAATCTGAGTATCAGAGCCTAATATGCTGTGGATATAGAAGCTTGATATTTAATGTTCAAGTCCTGGTGTTGTTGACACAGCTCTTCACATTTCTAAGCTACAAACACGAGGAGCTTATAGTTTAAGGTTCTGCAGTGTTGTGAACCATATATTCCTTATGGACCAAACATTTATCAGTTTTGCATGGGTGCTGTGAAAAGCTTGTGACTTTTTAGTAGGCATTAGAGTCTATCTCAATGTCCTTGGCAAAAGTATTTTTTCTTACCATATAGTACACTCATAAATTGCCACCTGCCACAACAGGAGTGGTGGTGGTGGTGACGGTGGCAGTGGACTGTTGTGACTACCTATCTCTTGAACTTACTTCAGTTGTTTAATGTATGTTTTGTGAATATATAAGTAATGGTATGGGGGTGAAATCATTCAAAACCTTACCAGATTAAAGATATTGTCCAAATGTAATGCATTAGTAAATTATTAGTAAATATGAAATATTAGTATGTTTTGTTAAAATATACCTGGTATTTCGTTCACTTTGCAGCACTTCAGATATTTTACTGATTCCTTAAAAGTCTTAGAAATGTTGTTAATTTTTTTCCCTAATTGATCTCAGTGAAAAAGAAAGAAGTAACATGTTTTCAAATGTCAAGGATGTTGTTCTCATGAATCATTTAACAGCTTGCATGTGAAATCTCTTTTGGATGAGGCTTATTTTGTTATCTGTTTGCCAATGGATGCAAATCCAGCACAATCTGGATACTGTATTTCATCCACTGCCTTAATCAATTTAGCTGCAATATAGCTACCTTACTTTTGAGTAGATATTATTGTCTTTTAATATAACATTTTTGTTCAACTTTTTATCTGGGGAGAGCTCTTTTATTCTTTAACCCAAGGCACCATATAACATTATATGACAAACCCTAATATATTGTTTCAGCTGCAAGAGGAATCAAATGTCACCAGGTCAATAAGGGTAAATCTACACTGCACCCTTACCTCGAAATAAAGTGCTATTCCGAAACATCTCTTAACCTTGTGGAACAAGGATTACAGGGATGCTGAATAGATTTCAAAATAACGGGCACGCTATTTCAAAATAATGGGCATGCTCAAAAGACATGGAATAGCTATTTCAGGATACTTCCAGTATCCTGAAATAGTGCCGCAGTGTAGACGTATCCTAAGTATTAGCCTTAACTTCTTCTGATGCAAAATAATTAATATTTTAAAATCCACAACATTCTAGTAAGTAGCAAGAGGGTTTATTAATTCAATTTTGCTGGAGCAAGCAATGACCCATGCTTGTGTGATGATGGGAGAATATATTATTTGCTACTCTATTTAATGCATGAGAAATGTCTTTTACTTGGCCTTCAAATGTAACCCATCCCATTCTGAGAGTAGCTCTGCAAAACAGGAATGTGTACCTCATTTTAGATTGAAGAATTTCTAAGGAATGTGTCCAAGACACCTGCATAAAATTAAAGCTTTTCCTTCTCTTGTATGCAAAAATTTCATGAGGTAATTACCCTCAGTGTCAAACATAATACGGTTCTCATTAGACAGAACACACAGAGTGAAAATTGAATAGATGTTCTGTCAGGAGTACTTCTCAGGATTAATAGGGCTGTCTAAAGCAGTATTTGGAGGGTTTTCTTCCACTTTGCATACAACTATCCATGTTTGTGTCTTTCAGGTTTCTGATTATGCTGTGTCCATTTTACATAGTAGACAGGCACAAGCCTCTTCCTTGTCATTCATTCCTGCCAGCTGCTTTGTTTCTGTAGAGTTGGATGCTGCCTTTAACTGCTTCCACTTTTGTCCTCGGCCTGAAGACTCCTTTTCTTTCAGTCCATGGTCACTGTGCCAGGGACTGGCACAGAAGTCTGTTCTTTTCTGTGTGCTGCAAAAGATGAAAGTGACAGAGTAGGTCTGATCAGTTAAGTGTCTCACTTTGTTAAAGTGCTCTTTTATCCTGTAGGGGACTTCCTCCATGGCAATTGAGCTGCAAGTTAATATTTCTTTCTTTGTTCTGGCACTGGAGCCACAAATATTGTTTCCTTTTTTACTTGTATGACATTTACTTGCCTCCCAGTGATGATGGGAGGCAAACTGTCTTTGTGTTCAGATGTTCTGCTTGTACTTTTGAAAGATAAAGATTCAGCTCAGACCATATACCATTATTTTCTTCTGTTCCTCTTAATGTAAAGAGTTTGTACGAAGTGCTTGACTCTGCAAACCTGTAGTACTTGCTTACTGCTGGTAGCACAGGCGTTTAGTTCCTGTATGATGTAGGAATTGGGTGAGCAATATGTAGGTTCTGCTTTTAGTTTAGTGAATTTACACACCCCTTCTTGCACTCTTCAGACAGAGGAATTCTGGACTGATGCTCTAATTAAAGCTGTGAGAATACAAAATTTGTATCTGCATCTACATCTGAATCTGCAAAAATCAGCCATGGATATGGATGAGGATTCCTGCAGCTATAAAATGGTTATCCAGGGATTTGCAGCCATAATACAACGGTGATTGTGCTGCAGTGATACCTTCTAATTCAAACTCGCCTTGTTCAGAGATGGTTCAGTATAACTGAATATAAATTGCTCAGATATTTGTTTAAAGTATACTCTCAGTCCTACTTAACATAAGCATGGACTGAAATCTGTAGCTAAATTATAGTAGTGCGGATACATTTTACCTCAATACTCTCCTATCTAACATAATTTATGGTGGAGATCTTTTATAAGGGCAGCCCTATTTCACTACCAGTACTTCTAAAAGTGCTCCTGGTGACTAAATCATCACTTTGCATTCTAGTTCAGAGTAATAAGTAATATTTTCTTGAGTAGCCTGGGAGGAACATTGTAATTCTAGCAGTCACACTATACAATCATAGCATACTAGTCCTGGAAGGGACCTTGAGAGGTCATCGAGTCCATTACCCTGCACCCATGGCAGGCCCAAGCACCATCTAGATCATCCCTGATAGATGTTTATCTAACCTGCTCTTAAAAATTTCCAATATTGGAAATTACACAATTATTCCAGTGTTTAACCACCCTGACAGTTAGGAAGTTTTTCCTGTTTTTCAACCTAAACCTCCCATGCTGCAGTCTAAGTCCACTTAAGCCCATGTACTTCTTGGTCTCCCTATTGTTTCCAAGAGGAATACACTGAAAATGATTTATACTTATGCAACCCTTCTGCCAGGAAGACCAAGCAGCAACTGTGTCTGGGTTCAATATCGAGGGGTACCTGCCCCCACTCAGTAATCAAAATTACGCATCGCCCCTGAGTGCCTCACAAGCACTGAGTTTGAGCATAGAAAAGAAACTTTTCATTAAAAGGGGGAAGTCTCAGAACATTAATTAGGGAAAATGTCACAAGCAGGATTCATATTCATAGAACTGTAAGCAGGACATCCACCTTAGAATGCATGGGGTGATGCGATCTGCTTCAATGTTTTTTAGTCCTACAGCCAAAAGTAGCTCCCTCACCACATTCCACTTACAGTGATTGTCATTGGTCAGAGAGGACCCAGAGTTCAGAGGTGCATCTGTGAGGGTTCACCTCTCACACAGGGAAGAAAGCATCTTGCTTGCTCTGCCATCTGACCACTTGCTTTTCCTGGCTGCCCCACCAGTTAGAGCCCCTGGACACCCCACCAGCTGTCAGTCATTTTCTGCCACTGGCCTCTATGCTGTGATATATTATAATTTTTAGCTCTTAGCTGGCTGGGCAGAAACACTGCCCAGTTTCAAGAAATTTCAGCTCCAATTGAGCATTTAAAGTAACCAAAAGACTCCTAATAAAGCCTATTTACCGCTTTCTTTGAACAGTGGGAGGAACAGGTTAAATAGTCTGGGGATCCCTAGGGAGAGTCCACAAACCACTTAGCTTGGACACCTGTCCCGAGCCCTCTTTTCATAGGGATCTGGGATTTGAGCCCTTTGCTTAATGAGGTCCTTTTAGCAGCGGGTGACCTAAAATTTGGGACATTTTAAGCACATGTCCTGCTTCTTTGTATTTATACAATAATGAAAACAACCTTGAAACAGCATTTCACATCCCTGCATTCAGTAATAAATTGATTTGTAACAACACCAGCCAAAGTTTATTATCTCTGAGCAATACCACTCTATCTGATAGAGATCTAGGCCGAGAAAGTGTGTTCATATAAACACAATTTGCTCCTAAAGCCCCCCCTCCCCCATCTCAACTAGCTATCTGGGAACTTCATTCAGTCCCTGCTTACACTTACGACAGTGCATGCTCTCCAATGCACTGGTGTAACTTCACTGCCGGGTGCCTGTGCATATGTGGAATCAAAGCTCCACACCCAATCCTGTACATCTAGGAGAGAGGGAAACATAGCAGCCTGTGTGCCTGCTTCGTTCCCCCTCCCCTCAGGATGACCTGGTTTTCTGAAAGGGAATAGAAGGTGCCTGAGGCAATGGTTCAAAATGCCTATACCTACTAGGTCAGAGAAAGATTAGGTAAGCAGAATATGTGTAATTTCTTATTACTCTTTAGAGTACAGGCACACCTATAATTTATCAAACTAATTCAGATCCAATTTCCATTTTCCTTATGGACCACTTACACAGAAAAATAATTAGAGATTGAACCACTTGAATACAACTTTTACTTGAGATTTCATTGCCAATTTTTCACTTAAAAAATCAGGTAGGGAGGGAGGACGCATGTGTGCAACGTACCGAAAGGGAAACTCTCCCATTGTTACACTGAATGTTATGTTGCTTCACTCTTGTCCTTACATATCTCTTGTCTTCTGTACCATAACTTTTTTCATATCATTTATTTAAATTTTAAGATATTTTGGAAAGAGAAATGTTCTTTATGAAGCTCTTCAGTACTTCTAGGTGCTCTAAAATTATCCATGCTAATAACAAAGACAGACCTGGACTCTGAAGTTGGGATACGGATAAGCAGGGCCACTTGTGTGGGGAGGAACAGCTTCCCCAGCACCCAGATATAAAATTGCCCGGGCTTCCAGGCACTGCTGCCACTAACACAGCAGTGACTGGAACCCCAACCAGAATAGGCTTGGCAGTGCTAAAGGCTTGACTGGGGTGGCTAGCCCTCCAGCTTTGCCCCTTATGGAGGCCGAGTATTGCCCCTCTCACCTTGCCTGAGGGTGTCTGACAATTTGTGGGATCCCTGCAGATATGGAATGGTCTCCCCTAAATTTTAGAAGGCAAGGGGGAGGAGAAGTTCAGGTCTATATTTCCAAATCAGATTAGTCTATATTCATACTATTTTCTTTCTTCTGCAGGGCAGGTTTGTAGAGGGAGGTGTTAGAAGAGGGGATGAGGAGGGGTAGCTCACATGATCAGAGTGGGGCTACTGGAGGAGTGGGCACAGTGGGGAGAGAAGGGCTGGTGGAGGGGGGCTGGTTGCAGGAGGGCTGAGGACAGTGAGAAGAGCAGGAGTCAGAACAGCAGAGGAGGGTGAGGAGTGGGGGAGGAGGGGGGCAGCAGGCACCAGGGGAGCTGATGGAACAAGAGGAGGAGACATGGCAGCAGAGGGAAAAGGTAGAGGTTTAAAAATATTTATTAATAACTTGGGTGGCACATCCAAACAAGCCACATGAACTCAGTACTGGTGCACAACACAAAATTCATTTTGCTCATGTGAGGAAACTCTTAGGCTATGTCTACATTGGTTGTTTCTTGTGCAAGAACACATCCACACTGCCATGTGCAAGCTGTGCTTTTGCACAAGAGCATCTATGGCAGTGTGGACGCTCTCTTGCCCAAGAAAGTGCTGATGGCCATTGCGCAAGAAATTCATGTTGCCTGTCTACACTGGCCTCTTGCGCAAGAATAGTTGCGCAAAAGGGCTTATTCCTGAGTGGGAGCATCGTAGTTCTTGTGCAAGAAGCCCTGATTTCATACATGAGAACGTCAGTGTACCTGCGCAAGAACATATGGGCAGTGTAGACAGGCAGCAAATTTTTGAGCAAGAGCGGCTGCTTTGGTGCAAGATCGTGCCAGTGTAGACACATCCAAAGGGAGGGAGGAAGGTAGGGGCAGGGAATCAGCACTGGCTCAGCATATCTGCATGGTTTGGGGAAGGTGCAGGGAAATTGAGCTCAGCTGGGCTGCAGAGTTGGGAGGTCTGGGGAGCTGGGCTGGGCTGGGCTGTGGGGTGGGGTGTGTTTGTGTGTGGAGATCAGAGCTCAGTTTGGCTGATGGAGAAGGGAGGTGCCGGGAACCGGGGCTAGACTCAAGGGGAGGCGGTTGGCTCAGCAGTTTTGCAGGACTTGGGGGAGGTGCAGGGAAACGGGGCTCAGCTGTGCTGTGGGGGAGGCATGCAGGAAACCAGTGCAGGGCTCAGCTGGGCTGAGGTGGATGGGAGAGGGCATACAGAACAGACAGGCAGCTCAGCTGGGCTGTGAGGGGCTGCAGGGAACTGGTGCTGCACTCTCTTGGATTGTGGGGGATGGTTTTGGGGGAGGTGCAGGGAACCAGCAGGGGTGGGCAGCTCCGTTGGGTTGCAGGGGATAGAGGTGCAAAGAAGCCTAGTGGGGATGGGGGGAAACCAGGAGCCCTGAAGTGACCTCCCCTGGACCATAAATTCCTCATCTGGGACCAGTCAGGTCCAGAGGGTGCCAGATCAGGGAGGTCCAACTCCTACCCAAGTCTCCTCCTTGCACCCTCCCTCGTAGCCAGATACCCTACCCCCAATCTGCTCCTGCTCCCTCCCCCTGGCCAGACACCCTACATCCAGCCTGCTTCTGCACCCTACCTACCACCCAGACCTTGCCCCCTTCTGCCCCCCACCTCCTTCCCAGATCCTGCACCTCATCCCTATCCTGCTTCTTGGCAGCCCTGCCATCCACCCTAGCACCTAGCACCGCCCTGGCCCAAGCACCTTGCCTCACACCCCAGGACTCAGCACCACCCTGGTCCTGGCACCAGCACCCTGCCATCCATGCTAGCACCTAGCAGCACCCTGCTCCTTGTCCCAGCACCCTGCCAGTCACCCTAGTGCCCAGCAGGACCATGTCCCTGACCCCAGCACTCTGCCACCTGCCTGTCCCAGCACCTTGTTCCAGCACCCTGCTGCCTGAGCCAGCATCCTTCCACCCAGTAGCACCTTCTCCGCAGCCCCAGCACCCACTAGCACTCTGTCCCCTACCCCCACCATCACATTTGGGACCACATTAGTGAGGCTTGGGGGTTTTTCGAGGTTTTTTGTTTTTGTTTTTTGCATCTCACTTGTGTGGCCCCAACTGACTTTTCTGTGGGTCAGTGACCTTTGACAAAACAGGTTCCTTACCCCTCTCATAGCATATATAAAGACAATGCTAAAACCTTTTGAGTTTGACATAATATTTTATTTAAAAATGAAGCCAGGCCAACAAGCTTCCAATTAGAACCAAACCCTTTGTCATCCACTCCAGCATCATAACACTCCTGCACCACCTGACCCCAAATCTGAGCCTATCATACGCTGGAACCCCCTGTCCTGAGCCTCTTACATCCCCAAACTCCTGCATCCCCACATCCTCAGTCTTCTGCCACAACATTCCTCCACCATCCACACACTGTAAATCTGTGTCCTGAGCCCATCATACTCACAACCTTCTTGCCCTGAGTCCCTCACGTATCCAGCCCAAACTCCTGCACCCTCACATCCACAAGCCCATGGCTTGCTCAGCATCCCATCCTTCCACCTGAGCCCAACACTCCTGAGCCTGGAGCCCCCTCCCCGAACCAACATCCCCTTCTCCTGCATCCAAATTCCCTCCCAGAGCTTGTACTTCTCATCCCTTCCCACACTCATTCCTACCCCACTTCTAGTGAGAGTGTATAAGGGCAGGGGA